>NC_060271.1:53745430-54111263 GCF_021613505.1 Equus quagga
AGTCCAAGGTTTCTTATTGATTTTCTGTCTGGATGATCTATCAATCATTGAAAGTGGGTACTGAAGTCCCCTACTATAGTATTGTTGTCTATTTATCCCTTCAACTATGATAGCATTTGCTTAATATCTTTAGGTGCTCTGATGTTACGTGCATACATATTTATAATTGTTATATCCTCTTGGTAAATTGACCCCTTTATCATTATATAATGATCTTTTTTGTTAGATTTTTTGACTTAAAGTCTAATTTGTCTGATATAAGTAAAGTTACTCATGTCCTCTCTTGGTTTTCATTTGTGTGAAGTATCTTCTTATACCCCTTCATTTCAGTGTATGTGTCCTTACAGCAAAAGTGAGTCTTTTTGTAGGCAGCATATAGTTGGGTCTTGTTTTTATCCTTCAGCCACTCTGTGCCTTTTGACTGGAGAATTTAATCCATTTACATTTCAAGTAATTATTGATAGGTGAGGACTTAATAATGCCATCTTATTAATTGTTTTCTGGTTGTTTGGTAGTTCCTTTCTTCCTCTCTTTCTTTTGTCCTTGAATGGATGATTTTCTGTATGGTATGCCTATCTTTATCTTTTGTGTGTCTGCTATAGATTTTTGCATTGTGGTTACCAAGAGACTTACATGAAACGTAATTATAACCATCTATGTTAGGTTCATAACAACTTAACTTTGATTGCATACAAAAACTTTACTCTTTTATTCCTCTCCCACATTTTATGTTTCTCATGTCATAATATACATCTTTTTATATTTTGTATCCATTACCAAATTATCGTGTAGTCAATACAAGACACATAATCATATACAGCATCAGAGTATTCTGAATTTGACCAAATACTTACCTTTACCAGTGTGTTTTATATTTTCATGGGATAAATACCTTTCTTGACATCCCTGCTAAGGATTCTGAGGCTTTTCTATAGATACAACTTTTCCACACTTCTTGTTCCCTCTTGGAGTGGAATTCTTAAGATTATATGCCTTCTCTCAGTCCTGCAAATCCAGGTCAGGGGCTGCCAGCCTTCAGTTTGCTGTCCTTAGGGTAGCCCTGAATGCTCAAGTTGTGTGCTTTCTCCCAATTCTATAGTCAGGCTGGCTTTCTGCATGTGTTCACTAGCTGTCTTCAAAGGCTCACAGTCACCTCCTTTGGGTGCTCTCAAAGGGAGCTGGCCAGTGGTACGTGTGAGTGAGGCATGTATAGTACTAGGGGTGCCTGTGGGACAGGTCGGGGGAACCTCATGCAAGATAGTCCCAGCGTCTCGTTGTTAGGTCTTCCTGAAGGAGTCAGTGAAGTGGTTAGTAGGATCCATATTCCTTTGATGAATTCTGAGCCCTGGCTGCTATGCTCCCAGCCTCTCCCCACACCTCAGACATGCAGATCACCTCAGTATTCTGGATTGGGTGAGAAAGAAGTGGGCAATTGTATCAGCATCCTGCACAACTGAGTAAGCCAGAAGCTCACTCACACACTCTCTTTCCCCTCTGGGAGAAATCACCAGTTGAAGGGGTCTCTTGGGATTGAATTATGCTGCCTTGGGGAAGGGGCAATGCAGGTAAAATGAAATTATTTCTCTTATACTCATCAATTAGTCCAATCTTGGATATTTTTTTCTCCAGTGGTGTGCTGGAACTTTTATGCTGGATGCCCAGACCCCCGAAAGTTGCTCATGTCTGTGAGTGATTGTCAAAAGTCATGTTCTTTGGGGGGAGATGGTAGGAAAACACTAATTCTGCCATCTTGCTGAAGTCATGTTCCCTGCCCATTTTTAAATTGGGTTATTTGTCTTTATATTATTAAGTTGTAAGCATTCTTTAAATATTCAAGTTACAATTTCTTATTCAGATACATGTTTTGCAAGTATTTTCTCACATTTTTTGGGTTATCTTTTCACTTTCTTGATGATATTCTTTGTAGCCAAAAAAGTCCTTAATTTTGATGAAGTCCAATTATTTACTTTTTCTTTTGTTGCTTATGCTTTTGGCTTTACATCTAAAAAGCCATTTCCCAAGAAGAGATCACAAAGATTTACTCGTAGATTTTCTTCCAAGAGATTTATAGTTTTATCTCTTACAATTAGGTACATGATCTTTGTGTGTGTATGTGTGTGTGTGTATCTGTGTATAGTTTAATATAAGGACTCAACTTCATTCTTCTTACATGGATATCCAGTTGTTTCAGCACCATTTAATTGAATTGTCTTGCCATCCTTGTCAAAAATAAATTGACCATAAATCTAAGAGTTTATTTCTGGACTCTTACTTCTATTCCATTCATCGGTATGTCTGTTCTTGTGCCAGTCTCACATTATCACATCATGTAGCTTTGTAGTAAATTTTGACATTGTGAAGTGTGGGTACTCAACTTTGTTCTTTTTCAAGACTGTTTTAGCCATTCTGGGTCATTTTCCATATCAATTTTAGGACTAGATTGTCAATTTCTGCGAAGAAGCCAGCTGGTATTTTGATGGTGATTGCAGTGAATCTGTAGATCAATTTGGGAAGTTCTGTCATCTTGACAGTATTAACTTTTCTGATCCATGAACATAGGAAGCCATTCAACTTACTTTGATCTTTTACTTCTTTCAACAATGTTTTGTAGTTTTCAGTTTTAGTCTTTCAATAATATTTAGCAGTTTTAAGTATACCTTTCTGGTACTTCTTTGTTACATTTATTTCTAAGCACTTTATTCTTTTGGATAGTATTTTAAATCAAATTATTTTCTTAATTTTATTTTCAGATTGTTCTTGGCAAGTGTAGAGAAGTACACTGATTTTTGTATATTGATCTTGTATTATGCCAGATCTTGTAGTCTGCTCTTTTGGAAGAGGTTGTGAATGTTTGGTTTTAATTCTTAAATGTTTGTTAGAATTTATCAGTGAAGCCATCTGGGCCTCAACTTTTCTTTGTGGGAAGTTTTATAATTACTAATTCAATTTCTTTGCTTGTTACAGGTCTACTCAAATTTTTTATTTCTTCTTGAGTCATTTTCAGTACTATCTTTCAAAGAATTTGAACATTTTATCTAAGTATATAATTCCCTTACTTACAATTGTTCATAGTATTCCCTTGTATACTATAAAACAAAAATGTTTTTATTGTTTTTCAACTTGCTATTGTTTATTTCTGCTCCAGTCTTTTAATTTTTGTTTTAAGGTCTATTTTGTCTGATATCATTATAACCACTCAGCTCTCTTTTGACTACTGTATGCATGGTATATCTTTTTCCATCCTTTTATTTTCAACCTGCTTGTGTCTTTGGATATAAAATGCATTTTTTGTAGATAGCACATAGTTCCACTCTTGAAGTCCACTCTTCTAATCTATGCCTTTGGTTAGAATGTTTTATCCATTTATGTTTAATGTAATTAATGATAAGATAGGATTTACTTCTGTCATTTTGCTTTTTATTTCTATATGCCTTATATCTCTAACACTTTATTTCTTTGTCACTGCTATTTTATGTTAAATACATATTTTCTAGTGTACCATTTTAATTACTTTGTTAGTTCCCCTGTGTTTCTGTATGTGTGTGTGTGTGTGCATATGTTTGTGTGTGTATAGATATAGATCTTTTTATTAATGATTGTCCTGGGGATTGAAATTAACACCTTAATTTGAAACAATCAAACTCAGATTAATACTAAATTAATTTAAATAATTTACAGAAACTTTGCTCCAAGATCACCCCATTTACCCCTCCTTGGGCTACTATTATCATGATAATTAGATCTTTATACATTATTAGCTAATTAACACATCTTTATAATTATTTCTTTATGCAGTTGTCTTTCAAATATATCAGAGAAGAAAATATTACAAAAAATATATTTAAACACTTTCTTATATTTATCTAGTTATCTTTACTAGTGCTCTTTATTACATCCTGTGGAATTAACCTATTATTTCACATCCTCTTATTTTATTTGGCCTGAATGATTCCCTTAGTTTTTCTTGTGGGATAGTCTGCTAGGAAGAAGTTTTCTCACTGTTTATCTGGGAATATCTTAATTTGGCTGAATGTAGTATTCTTGATTAATAGTCTTTTTTTTCAACATCTGAATATGTCTTCCCACTGCTTTCTATTCTTCATGGTTTCTGATGAGAAGTCAATAATTGCTCATTTGGAGGATCCTTTATATACAATGAGTCATTTTTCAATTATTTGGAAGTTTCTTAAAAAGGTGATGTTGACAATTTTGCCAGTGTCTTTGTTGCTATTAATAGATGTATAGATTTATGAAGCTACTCACTCCACCATTTGAGAAGTCCTGCCACCAAGCTCTGTTTTAAACGGATGCTTATGTAGTGGTCTCACACACATGAAGAGGGTACTAACATAGCCCTCAAATTTTTCAACTGTAAATCAGGTGAGCTATAGTAAAAGAGGTACAGTGAGGATGGAAAGACATATCTCTCAACTCTGTGGATTTTGCCATTCATATCTATGTGGCTGGAATTTTTTAAATTGTATTTTATAATTTGACTCCTCCATAATTAGCTAATACTTTGTTAAAAAGTTTATTTGTATGTGTGATAATGATAGTAATTCTAAACATACAAACATTCCATTTATTAACTATTAATATGTAAAACTATTTCATATCTCTTTCTTAAAAAGCATGGTCCCAACTTGTTAAAAAATTGTTAAAGTCTTGCTTTACAATAGCTAAACACTCCATGTTTTTCTCTTAATAGGAAAATTCATTTACATTCAAAGTATTTATTAGCATTTATTATTAACAAATATGGGCCAGAGTTTTCTGCAATTAGATGGTATATGATAAATAAGACTAGGGAAACTCTACACCACTCTATTTCTCTGTACAGTATCTTTCAAAAGAAGTGATGGAAAGTAAGACATCAAAACATTTATTAGTCTTTGCCTATAATTTTTTCTCATCTTACAAGTCAAAAAACATCTATAATCACATAAAGACTTGATAAATCGGTTTAAGTTTATGCTAAATGCTTTGGACAGCAAATGAATGTCTGAATATAACCGTATAGATTAAGGAGGGATACCTGCCAGTATATTTAATATGTGCTGATAAAGAGAGCGAGGATTTGAAGGCATTTTGCTGAAGCTTCCTATTCAAAAACTATTGCATCCTATTCTCTGTTCTAATAAATATGGAGAAAAATCTACTCCACAGAGAAATGCTCAAAAACAAACTGCGTGACTTAGAGTCAATGGCTCTTTTTGTTGTTAAAATAAATTGAAATAAATAAGAATTATTATATCAAGGACAACTTATCTAAGTTTTAGAATTATTAACATTAAGTTAATACAATCTTTTCTCTTTTTTTCCACAAATTTGTTTAGGGGTGATTTTGCTCTGGTCTTACTATATTTTATTTTATTGTTTTTACTGTTAACACTGCACCTATTAACGTGAATAAATTCCTTGATGGGCTGACAAGTAGACTACCACCCACAATTGGAATTACTTTTTCCTTTTTAATACATGGACTCCTGTAAATACCAGGGGTAGCTGTACAAGTTATAGGTAAGAACTAAAGTTTATTAAAAAAAAAAAGTCAAGTGTAAGAGAGGTTGAGCAGAGACATGTGGGGAATCTGACTGCCCATTTTCATGTCATACCAGCTCCATAGATCAGTGGTGGGTCTACTAGGTTAAAGAGCCATAAAAACACAGGCACAAGTTCATTTGGTTTTATGTTCATTCATTTAAGTTGAACTTAATAGTTGTTCCAAGGAACCCATAAAGTATTTTCATAGTATATCCCAATGTATTAATATCAAATTTCATCATAATTTACTCTTTATCATGGAAGAGCCCTTGCTTTAGTAAACTTAAGAAGTTAATACATAGAGAAAGAAATAAAATCCTTTCAAAATGTAACTCTTGGATCAATGTGAATAAAATTCACTAAGTCTGTTTTATGTATATGGTGGGTTATATTTCAGTAGACATTCATATTTCTAATAGCTATTTCACATATAATTACATGGCATCATCAAATGGAATGTTAGGCTGTATTATTGATTGAAGGAGAGAAATGAGGCAAATACTCAAAGATGGTTAAACGTGCACAAAGTAAAAATGTTGGGTAAGGACAAAACAAGCATTATTTAGTCTCTTGGCTCTTTATGAGGCATCCTTTCTGCTATTACATGTGACTCTAATGACTTGTCCTTCATTCATTCAACAGAATTTTGTTAGGGGAACAACTCAGTGTGTCCAGGCTTTGATTGACAGTGCTACACTGTTGCTACAGAAATAGAAGACAGAATTATTGCTGTCTGGTTGCTAAGAGTCTAGAAGGCAGGAATCAAGTATAATCCTTCATGATCAATGTTATGATAGAATTAAACCAAATACCCTAGTGTGGTTGGAGTACATGATGTGGGTAGAGATATATGGCAGAAAAAAAGCCCAGAAAGGAAGCTTCTGAGTACCATAGAAAGCAAGGAATTTGGTAAAACACTGGAAACGTGGTGAGTTTAGCCTTGAACATCTACAGCTTCAGCGACCTGTGGAACGTCCAAGGGGTGACATCCAACAGTCACTTATCTATGTACCTCTGAGTAGGCGAGTCTTTGTCTAGGGATCTAGATTAAAAATCCATTAGCACGGTAAAAAATGTGTCCATTAATGAGATTAAATATGGTGAGTATATTATAGAGAAGAAGGTTGAAGGTAGAATTCTGTAAAACACCAGACTGGAGGAAGGAGACAACCGCAGTGAACGGGAGCTTGTCGTGTAAATTTCAAAAAAAAAAAAAATGGACATATCAAATATAGCAAAACATCCAGTAAGTTAGGGTTTGAAACAAATCCTTTGCATTTGGGAACAGAGGCATCGCAAGTTACCTTTGGCAGAGCTATCTTGACGGAATGGTTGAAGTAGAAGCAGTGCACTCAGGAAAGAAGACACTGAGAAACTGGAGAAAGTATTATAATTTACTACGCCATCTTCCTTCCAAACTTTTGTCTGTCTTCTCTGTCTTCCTTCCTTGCCTGTGTGCTTCCTTCTGTCCATCCTTCCCTCTGTTCTTGCGTTTTTCTACCTTTTAAGCAAAGAGGGAAAGAAGTGGGTCTCTATAAAGGAATTCAATGCAATCTTTAACCTTTTAAAATCACAGATCCCTCTTAAAATATTATTTAGCCTCTACTAGGAAAAACACACATGTACACAAAATTTTATAAACATTTTCAGGAGTTTCACAGTCTCTTTGAAATCTATTCATGAAGTCCAAAACTTCCAGTGCGTGCTCAGTTAAGAATCTCTGCTAGCAAATCTTAGTATCCATGTAGTGTAAGTATAGACATGTGGAATGTGTGGGTATGTGGGAGAGATGGAGGAGGACATACAAGGACTGGAACTTATATGTGTTAAAGGGAAAGATCCCTTTGAAAAAGAAAATTCGTTCTCCTCAGAAGATATTTTTTATGAAGTAATTTCATATAAATAAAATGAATTTTTGGTCATTTCTTTATTTTTGGTTGTAATAAAATATATTATAAATGGGCTTTAACATAGCATATTGGAAACATTAATTCATTGAATAAGCATTTATTGAGCATTTTCTTAGAGCCAGGTGTTAGACTGGGTGCTTGGAATAAAAATAAGAATAAAATGTTGCTGTTGCCCTCAAGATGTTCACAGCCTTCTCAGGAAGATGAGAAGTAAATAAATGATGATGGTGCCATGCGAAGTGCTCTATATCAAGACTGGATACGTGATGTTTTCTCATACAAATGAGGAGCTGCCTCATAGGGTCACAAAGTTAGTTCTTTGATATTTTTGTGGTTGCAATATAATTTTTAATACTAAAATTTTTCTAATACTAAAATTGTTTAGGAGTAGAAACTCGACAAATGTTTATTGTCTTCACTCATGACCCAAGAAGAGAGTGTTTGGGGGATGAGCTCTAGGTACAATGAGACATGGGTCCACGTCTGGGCAGTGGCTTTGCCAGCTGCATGACTTTGAGAAAGGTACTTGATCTATGAAAGCCTCAGGTCTTTCATTTGTAAAATCAAATTATTAATAGAAACATTGGTTTACTATGCACATATACTAAGCTAAATGCATTTAAAACAAAGAACGCAGGATCTGACACAAAATCAGCAAAAGAAATTTGTAAGTCATTATTATTATTATTATTATTGGATATGTAGCTGTGGTGGTTTTTAAACTTGAAAGGTTTGACTTGATTGGAAACCACTGGAAATATTATTCAGATCCCTACATTGTTCAAGAAAACCATGAATCAAAATGAAGACGATGCCTTATTGATAAACTAGTTGTGAGATAATTAAGATTAAATGTTTTTTTTTTTAAGATTTTATTTTTTCCCTTTTTCTCCCCAAAGCCCCCAGGTACATAGTTGTATATTCTTTGTTGTGGGTCCTTCTAGTTGTGGCATGTGGGACGCTGCCTCAGCGTGGTTTGATGAGCAGTGTCATGTCTGCGCCCAGGATTCGAACCAACGAAACACTGGGCCGCCTGCAGCGGAGCGGGTGAACTTAACTGCTCAGCCACGGGGCCAGCCCCAAGATTAAATGTTTTTTATAAGAGAGAGTCAAGCGGAATATAGGATAAAATCAGGAAAAAACACTAAGAATATCAGTGAAAAATTAGATAAATCTAAAGAAGTACAAGGAAAAATTGGAAACTTTTTTCAAAAGGATTTTTTTTTTATTGGGGATTTTATTTCCAGCCAAGATGGAGTAATGGAGGCTCAGTTCACCATTAACCTGAACAAACTGAAAAACAGGACTAAATAAATGTAGCAATGATTTTCAGACATCAGGCAACACAGTACAGTAATGCCTGAGAGAAAGGACAGAGATGAAGTGATATGAACCCTATTATTGACCCAATTACTGTCTGGAGAGAATTTCCAAGGTGCAGTAAAAGGAAAGTGAGCCCAGGCAGAGCCTAGCAGACTACAGGAACTGAAGAGGCGAAGGAGGGAGTACCGTCAAGCCAAGGCAGCTAGAGTTCGAGAAAGGAGAGAGCTTCCCAGAGTGAGAGCTTGAAAAACCCTCAGAAGGTCCCTGCGAAGTCTTCAGCTGATTAGTGACAACACATCCATGTGAAGAAACTATCTGAGGCCTGGAAAAGGACCACCCAAAAGCAACAGAGGAAACAATCTCCGAAGCTCACAGAGGGAATGTTTGTGTTGCCATTAGTAAGAACAGAAAACCTTGTAATTCAAGGGGTTTTCGGTAGAATACTCAGAGAGGTATTGTCTCAATAATGGGGCAAAGTTAGCATTAAACTAAAGGTTTCTCTATTTTTGTCAATAAAAGTCAAAAGGCAAGGCTCAAAAGATCAAAGTCTTTTTAAACAACTTACTGCAACCCAGGCTAATGATCATGTACCTCCACAGGTATACTAAAATTTTTAGTATCCAATAAAGCACATTTCCCAGTGGTGGGTAATTAATATAAAATTACCGGGCATGCAAAAATTGATAGAATATGGCCCATGATAAAGAGTAAAAAAATCAATAGAAATGACCTAGAAATGGTACAGGTGATAGAATTAGTAGACAAAGACAGTAAAAGTTATGATAATCGTATTCCATATGTTCAAGAAGTTAGAGGGAAAACTGAGCATCTTAGATAAGGAAATAGAAAATATAAAGAAAAATTGAAATCAAGCTTCCAGAGACAAAAATGATGTATGAGATTAGAAATCCATTAGTTGGAGGACTTATTTTATGGGTAAGATCTAGTAAGCACAATTCACCCTGCTTTTCACATTGAATACAGATAAGAATCATAAATGAAATGCATGGAAAAACTATTTTAGGATGGTGGTAGGCAGAATTTTGCCCCCCATGACCTTCATTCTCTGGTATTACACCTGTGAATATGCTGCAGCTCAAGAATGAACCCAAGAACGTAAAAACAGCTGCATGGAGGTGGTTCGCCAAACTCACCTCTGAGTTGTGCGTTAGTGAAACCAATCCTAAACAGCACACCAAAGACTTGGATAGTTAAAAATAGACCTCCACCCACGTTCCAGAATGGCCACTGGATGCCAAGTACAGGAATTGATCCATATAACACTTTGGCTTTTATAAAGGCTTTGAAATCTGAATATTGGAACTACAGGCCAAATCCAGTGGATTGGAACACACAGCCTTAACTTGACCAGGTAAATTACTTACTAAAATGAAAATATCAAAATTCATCATAGGATTTAAACAAGACTCCACCCCATAATGATGTTTTGGTTTACCACGGACTGCATATAGGATGGTGGTCCCATAAGATTAGTATCATACAGCCTGGGTTGGTAGTAGGATGTACCATCTAGGTTTGTGTAAGTATACTTTATGATGTTCAACAATGAAGAAATCGCCTAACAATGTATTTCTTAGAATGTATCCCTGTCGTTAAGTGACACACGACTGTATTCAAACTGCCCAGATGCAATCCAATATTACTCAGAATGTGAAATACCAGGACAATCTTAACATGCATATGAAAAAACCAACACCGAAATGACATATGTTAGAATTATCTGGCAAAACTTTAAAATAGCTAATATAAAAGTGGTATAGCAAGCAAGTTTGAACACTCTTTAAACGACTGGGAAAATAGAAAGCTTCAGCAAAACATAAAATATATATTAAGAAAACTAAAGAGGAATTTTGAAACTAAAAAGTAAAAAAAATGCAAAACAAAAACTCATTGAATGGACTCAGTGGTACAATGAAGATGATAGGAGAAAGAGTCTGCTTACATGAAGATAAAAATAAAAATCATCCAATAAGAACAACTGAGGAAAATAACTGAAACAAACAAACAGAGCCAATGATCAGTGGGACACTAACAGATGATTTAGCATTTATGTTGTCAGAGTTCCAGGAGAGGAGAAAAAGAGTGATACTGAAAAACAAAAGCAAAACAAAACAAACAACTGAAGATAAGTGGCTTAAAACTGCCTAAATTTGATGAAAGAGATAAACTTACATGTTCAAGAATTTTAGCAAACCCCAAAATAGACACAAAAACATCCATGTCCAGATACATATATCACAATCAAACTGCTGAAGTCTAAAGATAAAGGAAACTTGAAAAAAGCTAGAGAAAACTGCGTTAACTGCATTATCTGTAGGGGGCAACGATTTAAATGATTATGGATTTCTCATCAGCAACCATGTAAGTCAGAAGGAAATGACATTTTTTAAGTGCTGAAAAGAGTCACTCTCAACCCAGAATTGTATATCCAGTGAAAAAATCCTTCAGGATTGGAGGTAAAATACATCCTCAGAGGGAAAGAAATACTCAGATGTCATCATATCTGCTCTAAAACAATTACTAAATGAAGTTATTCATCAAGAAGAGAAATATTAGAAGGAAATTTGGTGTATCAGAAATGAAGAGCAAGAAAAATGGAAACTATCAAATAGATTATTTTCCTCTTAGTTCTTTAAAATATGTTTGATGATTGAAAAAATTATTACATTGATGAACATTTTAGAATAGTAGATTTAATATAAAAGAAACATGTATAAAGTATAAAATGGAAGATTGAAGGCAAAAGGATCTGTATGATGGTATGATTTCTACATCCAACAGGTAGTGATAAAGTATTGATTCTGAGTAGAGTGTGAAAAGTTCTGTATGCATATTATAAAACTTAGAGCAATCAGTAAAAAAAAAACTATACAGAGAGAATATAGCAAAAAACAAAATAAACTAAAATTTTAGAACGCTAAAAAAGTCTCCATAATCCAAAAAAGGCAGAAAATGGGAAACACAAAAATAAAAATTACATGAAATAAACAGAAAACGGAAAGATCTTAGATCTAAACCTAAACATAACAATAACCTACTAAGTATTGATGTTTAAATATCCTGACTAAAAGACAGAAAGTGTCACAACGGGTTTTAAAAAATTCAATTATATGCTGTCCCCAAGAAATTCATGTCAAATATAATGAAAAAATTAGGGGAACTATAAAGGGATTAAACTATATAACATGCAAATACTAATCAAAAGAAAGCTTGAGTGGCTAAATTAATATGAGACAAAATGGACTTAATAGCATAAAATGTGCCAAAGATAAAAAAGGACATTTTATAATGATAGAATTTTATCTTAATAAGAAGACATGTTAATCATAAATGTGAATAAAACCAAACATTAGAGCTTAAGAAAGTATGAAGTAAAATCTCACAGTCAATTGATCGTTAAAAGGGTGCCAAGAATACACAGTGTAGGAAGGACAGTCTCCTCAATAAATATTATTGAGAAAACTGAATATCCACATGAAAGAGAATGAAATTGTACCTTTTTCTCACACCATAGCCAAAAACCAATTCAAAATTAATTGAAGCCATAAATGTAATACTTTGAATTATAAAACTCCTAGAAGAAAACATAGGGGAAAAATTTCATGATGTTGGTCTTGGTTATGATTTCTTGAATATAACTCTAAAAGTACAGGCAACAAAAGCAAAAATTGACAAGTGGGACTACATCAAACTAAAAACTTTTGCACAGAAAAGGAACTAATCAACAGAATGAAAAGGCAACCAATGGAATGAGAGAAACTATTTACAAACTATGTATCTAACAAGGAGTTAATCTCCATAGTATACAAGGAACTTCTTCAACTCAAGAGCAGAAAAATCCTACAAATAATCCAATTAAAAAAATAGACAAAGGACTTGAATATATGTTTCTCCAAAGAAGACATGCAAGTGAGCAACAGATGTAAAGAAGGTTTTTAAGATCGCTCATCATCAGAGAAATTTCAAATCAAAATCACAAGGAGATGTCATCTTACACCTGTCAGGATGGACATTACTGAAAAAACCAAAAGATAACAAGTATTGGTGAAGATGTGGAGAAATCAGAACGCTTGAACTCTGTTGGTGGGAATATAGAATGATGATTGCTCCCATTTTATGCTTCTTTATAAAAATTCTTTTAGATATAGTATAGTCTGTGCCTGTCCATATAACTTTTAGAATCAGCTTGTCTTTGTCTGCAGCATATGTTGCAGAGGTTCTGACAGGAATTGCTGTAAACATCTAGATAAATTTGGAGAAAATTGACATCCTTCCTTGGTTGAGTCTCCCAATCCATGTATACACTTGTCTCTGCATTTGTTTAGGTTTTCTTTGATTTCTTTCATCAGTATTTTATAATACTTAGCAGGCAAGTCTTATTCACATTTTGTTAGATTTATATCTAAGTATTTTATTTTCTTTTGAGCAATTGTAAATAATATTTATTTCATTTCTTTTTCCACATGTTCATTGCTATTACATAGAAATGTAAGTAAATTTTGTGTGTTGATCTTATATTCTGCAACTTTGCTGAACTCACTTCTTTATCCCAGGAGTTTTTGTTTGTTTTGTTTTGACAGCTCCTTGAGATATTCTACATAAACAATCATGTCATTTGCAAATAGGGACAGTATTAATCCTTCCTTTACAATTTATATTCCTTTATTTTCTTTTCTTGCCTTATGGCAATGGCTAGAACTTCAAATACTATGTTGAATAAGCCATAAGTACAGTGATGCACTGCATAACAGTGTTTCAGCCAACAACAGACTGAATATACAATGGTGGTCCTATGAGATTAGTATCATATAGCTTAGGTGTGTGGTAGGCTGTGCCATCTAGGTTTGTGTAAGTATACTCTATGATGTTTGCACAATGACAAAATCACCTAATGATGCATTTCTCAGGACACATCCCTGTCATTAAGTGATGTATGACTGTACTATCTTGAGAGTGGACATTCTTGCCTTATTTCCATCCTTATGAGGAATTCTTTCAATCTTTCACCATTAAGTATAATGTTATCCGTATGTTATTTGAAGATGCTGTTTATCACCTTAAGATAATTTCCCTCTATTCTTAACTTCATGAGAATTTGATCATACATGGGTTTTGAATTTTACAAATACTGTTTCTTAATCATTTGATATGATCATATGATTTCTTTAGCCTATTCATAGGGCAGATTACATAGATTGATTTTCAAATGTTGAAGCAGCCTTGCACGTCTAGAATAAATTCCACTTGGTCATAATGTATGGCCATGAAAACCCTGTGGTTAACAGTGAAGCACTGTCTAATATAGCACCAGAAGATGAGAGGGTGGTGCAAAAAGACCAGGAAGGGTTCTGCTCTGCTGTACGCAGGGTTGCTAGAAGTCAGAATTGACTGTACAGCACTAACAACAGCATGATGTATATTTCTTTTTATGCACTACTGGAATCATTTTTCTCATATTGTGTTGAGGATTTTTGTGTCTAAATTCATGGTAGATATTGCTCTGTAGTTTTCTTTTTTTAAAACTGTCTTTGCCTGGTTTCAAGATCATGGTAATGCTAGCTTCATAAAGTGAGTTAGAAAGTATTTCCTGCTCTCCAATTTTCTGGAATATATTGTGAAAAATTTTTGTTAATTCTTTATTAATTGCTTGATAGACTTCCCAGTGAATCACTCTGAGTCTGGAGATTTCTCTTCCTGCAGCATTTAAAATCATGTTTTCAATTTCTTTAATAGTTATAGAATGATTCACATTGTCTATTTCATCTTGGTTGAGTTTTGACAGTTTGTGGTTTTCAAGAAACTGGTCCATTTCTTCTAAGTTCTCAAATTTATGAGCATAAAATTGTTTGCAATTTTTTCCTTATTATCCCTTAAATGGCTGTAGTTACACCCATTACTTCAACCCTGATATTGATTATTTTTATTTTCTCTCTTTTTATCTTTCTCATATTACAAGAGGTTTGTCAATTGTATTGATTCTTTTTTAAGAATCAGCTTTTGATTTGTTGAATTTCTCTATTGGTTTCCTATTTTCAATTTCATTTATTTCTGCATGTCTTTATTATTTCCTTCCTTTTGTGTTTGGTTTGCTCTTCTTTTTCTAGTTTCTTGAGGTAGAAATTTAGATTCGATTTGAGACATTTTCCTCATTGCTTTTTTTTTCTCTTTTTTTGAGGAAGATTAGCCCTGAGCTGACATCTGCCACCACTCCTCCTCTTTTTGCTGAGGAAGACTGGCCCTGAGCTAACATCGATGCCCATCTTCCTCTACTTTATATGTGGGACACCTACCACAGCATGGCTTGCCAAGCGGTGCCATTTCTGTACCTGGGATCCAAACTGGCGAACCCCAGGCCACTGAAGCAGAATGTGTGAACTTAACTGCTGTGCCACCAGGCTGGTCCCGACATTTTCCTCATTTCTATTGGCAGCATTTACTGCTATAATTTCTCTCTCAGTACTGCTTTAGCTGCATCTCACATATTTTGATATGTGTTTTCATTTCCATTCAGTTTGATGTATTTTCTATTTATTGCCTTTGAGAATTTTCATTTTACTCATGGTTTATTTAAGAGTTTTTATTTAATTTCCAAGAGTTTGGAGATTTTTCATTTGTTTCTCATTATTGATTTTTACCAGATTTCATTATGATCAGAGAACATATTCTGCATAATTTCAATTCTTTTAAATTTGTTGAGAGTTATCATCTAGGGTTTGGCTCCTCTTATCAAACATTCCTGTGTCCTTGGAAAAAAAGTGTATTATTCTGTTGTTTGGTGAATGGTTCCATATATGTGAGTTAGATCCCGTTGCTTGATTGTGTCATTTAATTCTTCTATATCCTTACTCATTTCTGTCTGGAATTTCTACTAATTGCTGAGAATGGGATGTGGGAGTCTCTAACAATATTAGTGGATTTATCTACTTCTACTTTCAGCTTGATTAGTTTTTGTTTCATGTATTTTGAAACTCTTTTTGTGTGTGTGTGTATACATTTTGGATTGTTTGTTTCCTGTTGCATTGTTCCTTTTACTGTTACATAATGTTTCTTTTTTACTCTAGTGATTTTCTTTATTCTGAAATTTACTTTTATCTAATATTAATATGTCACTTTTTAATTTTTTGATAACTGTTTTCATGGTATACCTTTTTATGTTCCTTTACTTTCAATGTACATATTCTTTTGTATTTAAAGTGAGTTTTGTAGGTTCATACACTTGAATAATATTCTGGTTTTTTTATCCATTCTGTCAATCTCTATCATAAAGCTGGTGCTATTAGACCATTTGTTTTAGCATAATTATTGATATGTTAAGGCTTAACCTGTCATTGTATTATTTACATTCTATTCATTTCTTCTGTTTCTCACTTTTCTGTTTCTCTTTTCTTGACTATTTTTCCATTTGTTGGTTGCTTGAATGAGTTTTAGGATTACATTGCAATTCATTTACAGTGTTTTGATTATATCACTTTGTATAGTTTTCTTACTGATTGTATTAGTCAGAGAAACAGAATCAATAGGATGTGTGTGTGATACAGAACATCCCATTGACAAAAAACATACAGCTGAAATTATACTTAACAGTGAAAGGTTGAATGCATTCCACTTAATATTGGAAACAAGGCAAGGAAGAGAGACAGCGAGAGAGAAATTGGCTCACATGATGATTGTGGAGGCTGGCAAGTCCAGAATCTGCAGGACAGGCTGGCAGCAGACTGTTGAACCTGGGGATAACTCATATTGCATCTTGAGTCTGAAAGCAGTTGGCTGGACAAATTCCCTCTTTTCAGGGGAGGTCAGCTTTTTTCTTAAGGCCTTCAACTTCTTCGTTGGGGCTCCTCCACCTTATGAAGGTAATCTGACTTACTCACAGTCCACTGATTTAAATGTTAATCCCATTTTAAAAATACCTTCATGGCATCAACCAGATGTGTTTGACCAAATATCTGGGTACCATAGTCTAGTCAAGTTGGCACATACATTTAGTCATCATACTAGGTATTGTCACATTTCTCTAAGTATTAAAATGTACATATGTTATCCACCACAGTCTACTGGTATCAATATTTACCACTTGAGTAAAGTTTAGAAACATTACCTTACCTTTTCCACTTTTAAAATATAACTATCTTAAGTATTTCTTCTACATACATTGAGTGCCATATCAAACTGTTGTATAATTTTTGTTTCTGTCATCAAATATGATTTAAGAAACTCGCAGGAAGAAGGATAGCCTATTACATTTTCATGTGCATTTTTACACATTTTTCACTGTAATTCTTTTCTTTTGATATTCTAACCCTTCTTTTGTCATCATTTCCTTTCTGTTTAGAGAGCTTCTTTTAGCCTTTATTTAAGGGCAGGTTTACCAGCAACAAATACCTGAGTTTTCCTTCATCTGACAATGTCTTTATTTACTTTCACAGTTACAGAATTTGTGATGTACAGCTCTCTTCTTTCAGCACTTGAAATACATTAAGCCACTTTGTTCTTGGCTCCATAGTTTCAGATAAGAAGTGCTCCTTAATTTGAAGTGGTGTTTTCCTATAAGTTACATGTAATTTCTCTCTGGCTGCTTTAAAGATTCTGTTTTTGCTTTTAGTTTTCAAAAATTTAATTATGATATATCTTAATTATTACATATTTAATTATGATATGTGTGGATTTCTTTGGATTTGTCATGCTTGGTTTCCTTACAGTCTTGATTTTATAGGTTAATTTTTTTCCAAACACAGAAAAGGCATTATTTTGTTGAAAAACCACATTTTGGGGAATATTTTTCCAGTCCCACCTTCTTATTCCTCTTCTAGGATTTCGATGATATGAACATTACATCTTTTGTTATAGTCTGACATGTTCCTGAGTCTCTATACATTTTTCTCTCTTTTGTTCAGAATGGTTATTTAAATTGTTCCATCATTGGGCTCACTGATTCTTTCCTCTTATCCCTCCATTTTATGTTCAGCCCATCCAATGAGGTTTTTTTGTTATTTTTAAATTCTGTTATCATACGTTAATTCTAAAATGTCCACTTGGATGTGATTTATATCTTTTATTTATTCGTTTAGACATTCTATTTGCTATTTGTTGGAAGTATGTTTGCATTTTGTCTTTAACGTATTTTTATGATGGCTGCTTTAGAATCTTTGCCAGATAATTCTAACATCTGTGTTACCCTTTTGTTGGTGTTTACTGATGGTTTTTTCTCATTCAATTTGAGACATTTCTCTTTTTTGGTATGAGTCATTTTCAATTGACACCTGGATATTTTATGTATTATAAAATTCCACATCTCATTTACATCTTATTTCTTAGCAGAGCTTGTGTGACATCTCTGTTTGGTGAAAGGGTTGGGGGGCCACCACCCTATTAGATCCAGGTAGGAGTGGAAATTTAGATTCATTACCACCTGGCAGAGATGAAGTCCCAGTTCCCACTTGGCCTCAAACACCACTCTGACAGAGGGGTTAGTGTCCTTGTTACCAACTGGTAATGGTGGATGTCTTGGCTCTGTACTCAGCCTTTGTTGGCAGGTGGGGAGGGTATAGTCTGTTTTCACGGTGGTATTTTGCAGCAGTAGAGTGGCTATTGTCTGCAAGTTTTCTGTCACACAAAGCTGTTTCTTTCCTCATCCTTTGGCTAGAGAAATGTGGCTTTTCTTGGGGCTAATTTTCATCTGTGAATGTTGTCATTTGTGGGTTGCCAACTTCTCCAGCACCTATTATCGAATATGAGGCAAAAAGAAAACCCAGGGAACTCACCATTTTGTCATTCCTTGGATTCCAAGGTTCCTAGCTGTTTGCACTCCACTTCTCAGAGTCTTTCTATACTTTTTTTTTTATATTTGATGTTCAGGATTTTTAGTTGTATTTAGTGAGAGTAATAGGAAAAGTAGTATAATACATCTTTCTGCCAATTTGACAATAGTGTAAGGTAATTCAATAGAGAAGGATATTCTTTTAAATGAATGGCATTGGAACAAATGGAAATCTATATTTTAAAAACAGAACATTGACCTAAACCTCACATGGTGAGCAAAAATTTACATCTAAAAGTAAAATGTAAAACTATGAAAATTTTAGAGGAAAATATAGAAGAAACTAACTTGTTAGAGCGAGAGTACTTATACATGACATCAAATGCATTATCTAGAAAATATAAATTTGGTAAATTGGACTCCATCAAAATTTTTAAGCAATTTTTTTTCTGTTAAAGATACTGTAGAGACTGAAAATACTAGTATTACAATTGGGCATAATATTTGCAAAACACATATCCAACAAAGGACTTCTTTCTACAATGTATATAAGAACATTCAAAATGTAGCAAGAACAAAAAAAGTCTGGTTAAAAAACAGGGACAGATTTTAATATATTCTTCACCAAGGAGGATCTAAGAATAGCAAATAAGGACATGAAAAGATGCTTAACCTTAGGGGAATGCAAATTAAAACCATGATGAGATATCTCTGTTTATATATTAGAATAGTTAATATTGAAAGTACTGACCATCCAAGTGTTGGTAAGAATGTGGACCAACCAGAATTCTCATACATTGTTGGAGAGAGCATCAAATAGTATAACTTTTAAAAACAGTTTGACAGTTTCTTAAAATGTGAAGCACATATTATTATATGATCCAGGCATTATATTCCTACATAATTGCCTGAGATGAATAGAGGATATGTCTCACAAAGACAGGTGTGCAAATGTTTGTGGCAACCATACTTGTAACTGCCAAAAACTAGAAACAACTCAAATATACATCAATAAGTCAATGGCTCAATAAATTGTGGTGTATCTATATAATGAAACACTAATTGGCAATAAAAAGGTATGAACTATTGATACACACAACAATATGAATAAATCTCAAAATCATTATTTTGAGTGAAATAACCCAGAGTATGTACTCTATGATCCCCTTCGTATAAAATTCAGAAAATGTAATCTTATCTGTATGACACTATGTAAGTGGTTGCCTGGGAATGCGATGGGGAGATTGAGTAGGGAAGGATTACAAATGAGTGATTAATATGTTCATTATTTTGAATATGTTATAATGTCATTAGTATATGTATATGTCAAAACTTATTAAACTGCACTCCTGATATATATGAAGTTTATATGTTAACTACGTCTCAATGAAGCAAGCATTGAAAACAACGTATTAGAGGGGCTAACCCCAGGACCTAGTATTTAAGTTCAGCCTGCTCTGCTTCTGTGGCCCAGGTTTGGTTTCTGGGCATGGACCTACACCACTTGTCAGTGGCCATGCTGTGGTGGTGACCCAAATACAAAATAGAGGAAGACCGGCACAGATGTTAGCTCAGAAAAAATCAGCCAAAAAAAAAAAACGAAATGTATTAGAATTTACCAGGAGGGTAGGAGTGTTTAGTGGAGAGGCTAATTACTATGCATAAAATTTATATGGGAAATATTTATATGTTGTAAGTATGGACATCTTTAAAAGTACAGCAATAGTAAACAATTAAATCAATAATAAATAAAATAAGAAATAGCAACAAAAATATTGCTACTTGCAAAAATTTCCTGAATTTTCACCCATTTTCCGAAAGAGTAGTAATTAAGGGGTGTTACAAAACGGTTCCAGAAAAAATAAACTAATATGTTTTCATTTGAATGGAAACAGTCTTTGCAACAAATAACACTGGAACAATTGGACCTCCATATAAAAAGTAAAAGGAAACTTAATCCTCATTTATGTTATATACAAAAATTAACTCAAATTTGTTCATAGACTTAAAAACCTAATACTTTAATTTTTCTGGAAGAAAACATAAAAGAAAAACTGAGCTAGGCATACCTTTCTTAAATATGACACCAAAAGCACAATTCATTAAAGAAAAAAACACAAATTAGTTTCCATCAAAATTAAAATCTTCTAGTCATTGAAGGACTCTGTTAAGAAAATGGAAATACAAACCATTGACTGGGAGAAAATACTTCCAAGTACATATCTAAAAAGGACATGAAACCTGAATATACAAAAGAATTCTCACAACTCAATAGTTTATAAGCAAAGAACCCACCAAAAAAAATTGGGCAAAAGATTTAAACAGACATTTCACCAAGGAAGCTCTATGCATGGTAAATAACAATGTGAAAAGATGACCAATGTCGTTAGTTATTAGGTAAATGTAAATTAAAAGAATAATGAAATGCCATTACATACTTATTTCAAAAAAACAATAAAAATTGACAATATCCTATGCCAGTGAGGATATGGAGCAAATGGAGCTGTCATACATTGCTGGTGCAAATGCCAAATGATAGAGCCACTTGACAATACATTTTGGCAGTTTCTTATATAGTTAAATATGCACTTTCCATATGACCAGGAAATCCCACTCCTAGATGTTTACCCAAGTGAAACAAAAACCCATATTCACACAAAATGTCTTCAGTGGGAACTAATCATCTTTAGAGTATATATCAGTGGTTTGCAAACCTTCTCACTGGTATCATCTGGAGATCTTTTTAATATTCTAAAGCCCAAACCATACCCCTGATCAATTAAATTAGGATCTCTGGACTCGGAACACAGGCAAGAGGTTGTTTTTTTGAGGAAGATTGACCCTGAGCTAGCATCCATTGCCAATTTTCCTCTTTTTGCATGGAGAAAATTGTCACTAAACTAACATCTGTGCCAATCTTCCTCTATTTGCTATGTGGGATGCCACCACAGAATGGCTTGACAAGTGGTGCTAGGTGCACGCCCAGGATCCGAATCTGTTAACTCCAGCTGCCGAAGCAGAGTGCGTGAACTTAACCACTACATGGCTGGACTGGTCCAGGAAAGAGTATTTTTTGAAGCTCCCTAGGTGATTCCCATTTGCAGACAACTTTGGGAACCATTGGTACAGCTTAAAAGACATATATCACTGTTTAATATGAATTATTTTAAAGCAAATTATAGGTACCGTAATGGAGTGAAAGAAAGAGAAAAGAAACCTAAATAGATTCTCTGATGCAAAATATAGAAAGGGCCAACAGATATTTGGGGTATGATGAAGTTTTAGGTGGAGGGTCCATTCTTAATAACTGACAATCTAATTTTTCATAAATGATAACCCAATTTCCATTGCCCTCTCGTTTTCAATATTTGCAGTCATTCCTCATTGACTATCAAGTTTTTTATTTGACTGTTTGAAGATTTCTTTGATTTTTTTGTCTGTCACATCCAAAATTAGAGCAGTAGAATTCACAAGATAATTTAAAAACATTCAATTTGAATTTATCCTCTTCTTTCCGCTCTCAAATATCACACACATACATATCCTCTTACCTAGAAACATTTAGGATTTATTTTTTATATATCAAACAGAGATCTTTTAGTTGTAATTCATCTGGCAATTAGCATCACTGTTTACATAATTTTGGCAATGATCAGTATTCCTTAGTGAGTGTTGCTTCTAAGCAGTCTTGGAGTCCTCATCCAAATCAACACAGTGTTGGATATAAATACCTCCTTGATCCCACTTTATTTTTGAAATGCGCTAGTCAAAGAGATAACTGTGCAAGTCACTTCCATGAACTTAAGAGTGACCTCATTCATAAATTAATTCTGCAGTTTCCTTCCGGCCTTTCTACAAAATACAATACTCTAATACATTTCAGGTTTATTTTGTACCACCTGCTTCTGTTAAATAGATTTTCTACTTCTTTTCTCTCAGAAAAGTTGAGCTGCTTCTTTCTTATATTTCTGCTCTCCTGGCCAAAGACTTTGGCTCTCCTATTCTTAGGACACACGCATATACACTCACACACATTCTCCCTTCAATCCCTTCCTGCTTCCAGCCCTTCTAATAATGCCAGCTTTGCAGCATCTGCCTGTTCATGACTCTGTCTCAGTGCTCAGTTACGGAACTTTAGCTGGCCTCTTGGTTGCAACAGTGATGACTCATGTCACGTGTCTCAATTTAAATTAATCTCTATATTGTGTATTTGTCATTACAATCACCAGATGTAGTCTAAACCCTGAATGTAAAATGTCGTAGACAGTTTATAAGACACATAACATGAAAAAAATCACTTGTCTATATTTAAAGTGCAAAACACTTTGTAATTTTAATATATATTGAGCTTAGTTGAAGATGGTTTGTTATACATATCATATGTATCAAAAACTGTGTAGGGCCTGGCCGGGTGGTGCAGAGGTTAAGTGTGCTCATTCCACTTCGGCGGCCCGGGGTTCGCTGTTTTGGATCCCCGGTGCGGACCTGGCACCGCTTGGCACGCCATGCTGTGGTAAGCGCCCCATATATAAAGCAGAGGAAGATGGGCATGGATGTTAGCTCAGGGCCAGTCTTCCTCAGCAAAAAGAGGAGGATTGGCAGCAGATGTTAGCTCAGGTCTATTCTTCCTCAAAAAAAAAAAAAAAAAAAAAAAAACCTGTGTAAATATCCTTTGAAGTCATTGCAATCTAAACCTATGTTTTCTAGATTACTTTTTACTGTACCATATATCTGTAAATATATTTGTAAAGTAGTTTGAAAATAAACCCAAAGATGTATTTTTTTAAAATATGGAGAATAATTATAGTGATAATTAAGTCAACCAGTTTGATATCATTATTGAAATATTTGAGTGGAACTTGTACCTATTTGTAAGGATTATATTTTCTTGAATAAGTGAATTTTGTGCTAACTCTGCCCTTAAACAGAAGAAAAAAGATCACAGTAAATTTAAAAGGAGAAAATCTTATTTTATAAAATGAATAATATACTTATCTAAGTTGCTCCTTTTTGGAATTTTCCAGGAAGATTGCAACCAAAAAAGGATAATTTTAGACAAAATGTGCTCCTGTCACTTAAGGCACCATCCTGCTCTGGTTCCAGCTCTGTAAATACTTTGCATCCCTGGTGCATCTTCTCTTCCCTCCAATGGTGAATGTGGAATGATCTCCTACAACCCCTCCCAGCCACAGGGACTGCTGGGACTGTCACGAAGTGTCAGCAAACATGACGACTATCAGAATGTGTCAAGAACTAAATAAAGACAGGGACTGAATAAAGCACCTGGACACAGAAGACTATACATCATTTCCTTTGCTTCCCTTTTGAAAGTTGGCATATACAGGGTATTTTTAGCAGGAAGGGAATGGCATGATTTTGCTTAATGCTCGACAGCTGCTCATTAGGCAGATCAGAAAGAGATAAGCAGGATGAGATGCTGGTTAAAATTGCAGACTAGGTGCCAGGAGTATTAGATTTCAAGTCTCGCTCACTAACCTTGAGTGGCCTTGAGGACTTATTTTTCTCTCGCTGTTCATGGCTTTTCCAGCCTTAAAGTTGAAACAAGAACACCTTCCAAACATCTCAATGGCTCTAGTCAGAATTTGTAAAGCCTTGAGAGGTTTGAAGTTACAGGTCCCCCTTAAAATCATTGACCAAAATAGATGCCTCTAGGGTTATCTCATTTAGATACAATCCTCATGAAGCGTAAAACATGAGAGGGATGTAAGATAGAATTGTTAAAAAAGTAAAATTTGGTTGGGTGAAAGTCTACCTTGGTAAGGTTAAAATTATTTTTAATCAAATTGGCCTCATGTGGTTACCTTGTCACTAGGTAATCCTATTTTACTTCAATCAAATTGAATGTATCCAAACATGAGATGTACAACCAAATGGAAATGTATTTTGGTCAAGTCAAGTCAAGATAGCCAGTTGCAAGGTTCAGAACTTATGGTTAATTCTACAATTCAATGTTTCATCTTCATCTAGTCACTTGTTCCTGATTGGAGTGATGATCTCTTTCTTTTAAGTTGAGAATTTTGAAGCTAATGAGGCTTTTACTTACCAAATAACTGAGGTTAGCAAAAATGAATACATTTCGATGTCATTATTTTAGAATATTGTTGGTCTATAATCTGGGTGAGTTTCTTTCTCAGGCCCTTGAATTATAAGATGATAAGATAAAAGTGAGATGAGAACTGCTTCTTTCAAAGAAATTACTTCACATTCCAGAAAAACAGGAGTTCATGGGTCTTGTATTTCTTCAACCTTGATTCCTGTGAGAAATGTTTCACTTCAGTCCAAGGTCGTTTTTAGTACAATATAATACTGATAATATTGATTTAATTGCTGGGAAGAAATGTGCAATTTGACTTAGGTTTGTTGACATATAATTTTTTAACTAGCTTTGGCCTCTTTCATGTTTTACTGCTTATAATATTGATTTGAATGAGTGATATTTAAAAAAAAAAAAATCCTGGTAGTGAAAGCCTGGTACAGTTACAGCCTGATCCATCTAAATGAGCTTTGTGAGGGCCTCCGTTCCAGTCGACCCTGGGGAGCCGAGAGGAGCCTGAGCAGTCAGCTATGCTGACTACGTGGGCTGCTGAGAATAGGGGAGGCAAACACAGAGCCAACAGTAGCTGTTGGTTCCCACAAATCAGTTGCCCATGGTCAGCATTTATGATTCCAACGAGCCTCGGTTGCCAATGTTTGAGACGCCATGGGCCTATGCCAACATTCAGATGGAGTCTGTGCCAGAGCTCCTCACTCCATCCGTGGCCTAGGTACATTTCTGTGGAAAGATGTGACTCACCGTATACATTTCCATCACAATCGGCAACAGAGTAATAAATCCGTTTCGCTTGAAAACAGCTCTTTTTATAAAGCCTCTCCAATAAAAATTTATAGTGTAAAAATGCCCACATATAACCAGATGTCAACTCTGTAAGTTTCCCCCATCCTCATATAATGTGAAGACAGAGGAAGAAAAGGGAAAAGCAGTCAACACATTATCAACTGATGAAAATGGTGCTGGATAAATCATCATAGCCGTGAAAAAGTCATAGGTCAAATTCATTTTATCTTTAACTTTAATTCAAACTAATTTCTCATACTCAAGCCCACCAAAGGAAAATGCTTTAAAATTCCTAGCCTTGGGCCAATATGAGTAGGGTGTATGATATCTTTTACTAATTAAGAACATTTGAGGAAAATGAAATCTATATTTTTGGCAATAGATTTTTTTCCCTCAGAGATAAAGTCAGTGAATATTTTGGAAATATTCAAGTTTTTACTAAAATATTGAGCTTTATCTGATCTTGGTAAATTAATTCTTGCTGCCAAAGTCAGGCATTATCATTTTTTTCCACAAGAAAATTACATAGGATATAAGCCAATTGCTTAATGAAAATCTGGTTGTAGCTAACCACAGAGGGTGAAGGGGCCATAGGTAAAGGAGTTAAATCCTTTTTCCTGGATCCAGCTGATCTTTTCCTTTGACATACAGCCCCTACTTGCCAGGGCACACTTCTTTCTGAAAACTCCTTCTCTCAGAGGCAGAGCAAGCTGCTCTTTCCCCAGGGTGAGCACTACAATATGCTTGAACTAATGGATTTTGCTCTCCAGAGCAGATGTGACGGGAGACAGCTACTCATCCAAGCTGAGTCAATTCATTGGTTGTCCAGGTGTCAATTGCATATTTTCAAGCAAGAATTCCGTAGAAGAGTCACAGAGGCTCCAAGAGAGGGAGTTCAATTCTGCTCCCCTTGAGTGTAGGGGGATTCAGCATCTCTCACTAATGAATGGCACATATGATACATGGCACTAATAAGACTAGGTTGTAAAAAGCCTGTGACTTCTGTCTTGGATTCTCTGTCTCTCTTTTTCTGTGGTATCTCATTCCGGGGGAAGAAAGCTGTCAAGTTTTAAGCAGCCCTATTGTGGTGAGGTCTTGAAACCTCTGGTCAACAGCCAATGAGGAACTAAGTCTGCCAACAACCACAGCAAGGAGCTTGGAAGCAAATTTCCCAACCCAAGTTGAACCTTAAGATGATTGTAGCCTGAGGTGAGAAATTGATTGAAATCTTGTAAAAGATCCTGAGCCAGAACCATTCAGATAAGAAGCACATAGATTCTTGACTTTCAGAAACTGTGTGAGATAACACATGTTTATTGTTTTAATGCTAAGCTAAGTTTTGGAGTAATTTGTTACATAGCAATAGATAACATACAATTGGTTTCAATGACAAATCATCTTAGGAGTACAATTTTTGCATCCATATCTCCTGGTCATCCTTTTTGAAGGCATCCCCACTCCTCCTCCGGACTTCAAGAATTAGAATTTCTTAAGACTCTGTCTTTGGTCCTTTTCTCCTCTTACTCTATAATCTTAGGTGATCTTATTTGCCTGTATAGCTTCAAATACCAACCAAGAACTTATATTTCATTCTTTTGACAAGGATTTTTCAACCTTGGCACTTTGAACATTTTGGATAGGACAACTGCTCCTTAGAAGGGACTGTCTGTGCATTGTAGGATGTTTTGCAGCATCCCTGATCTCTACACTCTAGATGCCAGGAACACCCTCCCTTCCCCCAGTACTGAAAACAAAAAATGTCTCCAGGCATTGCCAAATACTCCCCTAGGGCAGGGGCATTAATATGGCTGGTTGAGGATAACTGTTCTAGACTTCCACTCAGATATTCAGATCCATATATCCAGCCACCTATCTAAGGTTTATTGAAAGTCTCCACTCCATAATACGATCTCATTAGTGTCTCAAACTTTACCTGTTAAAATTTGAATTCATAACCTCTATCCTTTCCCCCAACTCTTGCTAGAGACCTAGTTACCTTGAGCGTTCCCCATTTCATTAGACAGCTACAAAAATCTGCCAGCTGCTCAATACCTAAATGGCAAAATCTTCACCACAGTTGACAAGGTCTTATGTATTCTGTCAGTAGTCTATCTTTCTCATTTCACCTCAGATGACTCTGCCTTTTAGTCATTGCTCACTTGGTTGTTTTCTGACAATCTTAAGGAGTGCCAATCTCCTCCCCATGTCACTGCCTTTGCACATGACTCTTCTGCCTGGAATATAATCTACTTTCCTCTTTACCTTGCTAATTTTAAGCCACCCCTCAAGTCTCAGCTAAAATGTTACTTCTTCAAGGAAGCCCTCCCACATCACCTCAGACTAGGGTTAGTTTCTCAATTATAATCTTGGGTAGTACTTGCCTCTCCTTTCTAACAATTACAATTATTTTTTTTAAACTTTAGTATTCACCTCATCGCCAATAATTTTAGCTTCACTAATGAGGATACCATGTCCATGTTCCTTCTCCTCTATATAACATTTACCTAGGTCAATGTCTGCCAAAAAGCAGGCACTCAGAAAATATTTGTTGATTTTAAAAAGTAAACGGCTAGAGTTCTAGTTCAAGATGGCAACATAGGAAGATTCTGAATTCACCTCCTCCCATGGACACACCAAATTTGCAGTTATACATGGAACAATTTCCTCTGAAACAAAAGTAAAAATTGGCAGAGCGACCACTTCACATCTGGCAAATGAGAGGGAAGCCGCATTGAAGCAGGTAGGAAAGGCTGAGACACAATCTCGCTATAAACCCCACCCACCCTTGGCATGGGGCCCCACACTCAGATGAAAACTCAAAGCCTGGAGCTTTTCCCTGAGGAGCAAAGGGTTTGTACTCTACATCAGGCATCCCTACTTTTAAGACTGGAAACCGAGAGACCAGCTTCCAAAACATCTGAGTTTGAAGACCAACTGAGCTTGCACGCAGGAGACCCATAATGCTGTGGCAAACTGAGGAATTGCTCTTAAAAGGCTAGCATGCAGACTCACCCATCCTAGGGCCCTGCACAGAAGCAACCCTTTGGAAAGTATCCAGACTTTGTGAAAGAGACTCATTTGCTAATTTTAAAGAGTTAGTCTAAGTGGCAGGGGACTGCTGAGTTAGTCTCTCAGGATGGAGGCTGGTGGGCTGCATCTTCCTGTTCTCCCTATACCTTGCTAAAGCTAGTGGGTGTCATCTTCTTTCCTTCTTCAGTTTTTCTTTTCTTTTTTGGGAGGTGTCATCTTTGTACTCTCTCTGTTTTGCTCCAGCCAGTGGGCACTATCTTCACACTGTCCTTCTTTTGTGCTGCAGTGCACCAGTAGCTCCTGGAAGGGAGCTTCTACAGATGTCTGGTACCCCATTTTTGTGTCTGGTGACCTAGTTTGTGTGGCTGTCACCCAGGGGATACCCCTTGATTGCCGGGCTCTGGAGGCCAGTGGGAGTTTGCTTTCCTGGGTCCCACGGGACTTTAACAATTGGAGAGACAGCTCATGGTAGACTCCCACTTCCAGGGCACTGTATGGACAGCAGACTAAAACACAGTCCCAGTCTTTCTGAGAAGAGACTTATTTGCTTGTCCAGGAGCTTTGGCCTTACGAGCAGGCTTCAGTTTGGCACACATCTAGAAGCTACAGAGCTGTGCTCAGGGAATGTTATCTTTGTGCACTTCCTCTAATTCACTACAAATTACCAGTGTCTCTCAGAAGAGAACTTATACACTCATCTGGAGCCACAATTTTTGTGACTGCCACCCAGGGGACCCCTCCAGATCTTGGCTCTATGGCCTAGGAGGTTACACTTGCAGTCCCACAGGACTGTACATATATGCATTCTTTAAAAGCTGTAGCCTGAGAGTCTGGCTTCTAATCAGCCTGAATCTAGGTGCTGACTGCAATCTTCCCTTTGGGACATTGACTGGTCTTGGGACAGCCTCAATTACTGGGAGTTATTAAAAATAATATAGGCTGCTTGGATAATCACAAAGGTTTGAGAGACAACCAAGAGCTAGGGCAGGGTTGAACAATAATGTTCATCTCCTACACAAGGCCAACACTTCAAGATAGGGAGAGGTGACTGTTTTATCTAGTGAATAGAAACCAAAACAGAGAGTCAAGAAAAATGAAGAAACAGAGGAATATGTTCCAAACAACAAGATCCAACCTCAGAAAAAACCTGAATGAAACAGAGGTAAGTAATTTGCTTGATAAAGAGTTCAAAGTAATGGTCATAAAGATGCTTACCAAACTCAGAAGAAAAATGGATGAACACAGTTAGAAGGTCAACAAAGAGAGAAAATATAAGAGAGTACCAAAGAGAAATCACAGACTGAAAAATACAGTAACTGAACTAAAAAATATACTAGAGGGGTTCAACTGCAGATTAGATGAAGCAAAAGAGGACCAGTGAACTCGAAGACAAGACAGAGGCACTCTCCCAGTCAGAACAACAAAAAGAAAAGAATGAAAAAAAGTGAATATGGCTTAAGTAACTCATAGGACAACATCAAGCAAAGTAACATTTGCATTATAAGAATCCCAGGAGGAAAAGGTGGGGGAGGGGGGGCAGAAAACATATTTGAAGAAATAATGGCTGAGAAGTTTTCTAACCTGGGGAAGGAAACAGACATACAGATCCAGGAAGCTCAGAGAGTTCCAAACAAGATGAACCCAAAGAGACCCACACCAAGACACATTATCATTAAAAGGTCAAAAGTTAAAGACAAGGAGAGAATCTTAAAAGCTGCAAGAGAAAATCAACCTGTTGCATGCAAGAGAATCCCCATAAGACTATTAGCAGACTTTTCAGCCGAAATGCTGCAGGCCAGAATGAAGTGGCGTGATGTATTCAAAGTGCTGAAAGGAAAAACTTCCAATCAAGAATACTCTACCCCAGGACTGGACTGGTGGTGGAGTGGTTAAGTTCATGTGCTCCATTTTGGTGGCCCGGAGTTCACAAGTTCAGATGCCAGGTGTGGACCTAGCACCACTTGTCCAGCCACGCTGTGGTGGCATCCCACATAAAGTAGAGGAAGATTGGCACAGGTGTTAGCTTAGTGATAATCTTCCTTAAGCAAAAAGAGGAAGATTGGCAACAGATGTTAGCTCAGGGCCAGTCTTCCTCACCAAAAAAAAAAAAAAAAAAACCCAGAAGAATACTCTACTCAGCAGAGTTATCATCAGAATTGGGAGATAAAGAATTTCTTAGACAAGCAAAAGCTAAAAGAATTCATCACCACTAAACCTGAAGGGACATTTTAAGCTGAAATGGGAGAGCAGTAATTGGTGACAAGAAAACATATGAAAGCATAAATGTCACTGGTAAAGGTAAAAACATAGTAAAAGTTGTGGGTTAAGTGATTACACTTAAAAAGCTAGTATGAAGGTTAAAAGAAAAAAGTAGTAAAAAATAACTGTAATTACAACAATCATTTAAGAGACACACAAGATAAAAAGCCATAAAATGTGACATCAAAAACAGAAAGCATTGGGGGCTGGCCCCATGGCCGAGAGGTTAAGTTTGTGCTCTCCCCTGCAGGTGGCCCAGTGTTTTGTTGGTTCGATCCTGGGTGTGGACATGACACTGCTCATCAAACCACACTGAGGCAGCATCCCACATGCCACAACTGGAAGGACCCACAACAAAGAATATACAACTATGTATTGGGGGGCTTTGGGGAGAAAAAGGAAAAAAATAAAATTAAAAAAAAAACAGAAAGCATTGGGAGCATAGCAAATATGTAGAGCTTTAGAATGCATTCAAACTTAACATTTTTATCAGCTTGAAGATGACTGTTATAAATATAAGTTGCAATACATAAGCCTCATGGTAACCACAAAACAAAAACCTATAGTAGATACATAAAAGATAGTGAAAAAGGAATCTAAGCATAACACTAAAGAAGGTCATCAAACCACCAAGGTATAGAGCAAGAGAAGCAGAAAGGAATAGAGGAATGACAAAAAAGCTAGAAAATAATTAACAAAATTGCAATAAGTACATGTCTATGAATAATTACTTTAAATGTAAATGGACTAAATTATCCAATAAAAAGACATAGAGTGGCTGAATGGATTAAAAAACAAGACCCATCTTTATGCTGCCTACAAGAGACTCACCTTAGATACGAGGACACACCAAGACTGAAAATTGAAGGGATGGAAAAAAGATATTCCATGTAAATGGAAATGAGAAGAAAGCTGGAGTAGCTATACTTATATCAAACAATTTAGCCTTTAAAACAGAGACTGTAATAATAGACAAAGAAGGGCATTACATAGTGACAAGGGGCCAATCCAACAAGAATATATAACACTTGTAAATATTTATGCACAACATAGGAGCACCTAAATATGTAAAGCAAATGTTAACAGACTTAAAGGAAGAAATAGACAATAATACAATAATATTTAATATCTCACTTACATAAAAGAATATATCATCCAGAAAAAAATCAATAAGAAAACATCAGCCTTAAACAACATATTATACAAGATGGACTTGACAGTTATATACAGAACATTCTGTGAAAAAGCAACAGAATACACAAAAGTACATGAAATATCTCCAGGATAGATTATACGTTAGGCCACAAAACAAGTCTTAATGAATTTAAGAGGATTTAAATCATATCATGCATCTTTTCTGATTGCAACAGTATGAAAGTAGAAATCAATTACAAGAAGAAAATTGGAAAATTCACAAATATGTGCACATTACACAACATACTATTAAACAACTAATGGATCAATGAAAAAAATCAAAGGCAAAATCAAAAAATACCTCAAGACAAGTGAAAATGGAAATACAACACACCAAAACTTATGGAATGCAGCAAAAGCTGTTCTAAGAGGAAAGTTCATAGCAATTAATGTCCAACTCAAGAAAAAGGAAAAATATTAACTTTACACCTTCAGGAACTAAAAAAAAGAAAAACAAATGAAGCTTAAAGTTAGTGGAAAGAAGGAAATAACAAAGATCAGAGCAGAAATAAGTGAAATAGAGACTAAATAAACAATAGAAGAGATCAATAAAAGCAAACTGATTTTTTGAAAAGATAAGGAAAATTGACAAACCTTTAGCTAGACTCACCAAGAAAAAGAGAAAGACAAATAAATAAAATCAGAAATGAAAGAGGGGACTTTACAACTGATAACACAGAAATACAGATGACCATAAAAAACTGCTACTAACAATTGTATATCAACAAATTGGACAACCTAAAGAAATGGATAAATTCCTAGAAACATACAACCCTCCCAAGACTCAGTCATAAAGAAATACAAAGTCTGAATAGACTGATTACTAGTAAGGAGGTTGACTCAGTAATCAAAAACTTCACAACAAACAAAAGTCCAGAACCAGACGGCTCCACTGGTGAATTCTAGCAAACATTCAAAGAAAACTTAATACCTATTCTTGTCAACTCTTCTAAAAAAATAGAAGAGGTTAACATTTCCAAATTCATTTTTTGAGGCCAGCATTACCCTGATACCAAAACCAGACAAGGACACCACAAGAACAGAAAATTACAGGCTGATATTCTGATGAATATTGATGCAAAAATCCTCAAGAAAATGTTACCAAATCAAATTCTACAATACATTCAAAGGATCATACAACATGATCAAGTGGGATTTATTCCAGGCTTGCAAGGATGTTTCAACATTCACAAATCAATTAACGTGATATACCACATTAAAAAAATGAAAGATAAAAATAATATGATCATCTCAATAGATGCAGAAAAAGCATTAAAAAATTCAATATACGATTATGAAAAACCTCTCAACAAAGTGGGTATAAAGGGAATGTACCTCAAAATAATAAAGACCATATATATCAAGCCCACAGATAACATCATACTCAATGGTGAAAAGCTGAAAGATTTTCCCCTAAGATCAAGATCAAGACAAAGATGCCCACTGTCACCACTTTCATTAAACGTAGTATTGGAAGTCCTAGCTAGAGTGGTAAGGCAAGAAAAAGAAATAAAAGGCATCCAAACTGGAAGGGAAGAAGCAAAACTGTCACTATCTACAGATGACATTATATATAGAAAATCCTAAAGACTCCATCAAAAAACTGTTAGAGTTAATAAATGAATTCAGTAAAGTTGCAATATAGAAAATGAATACACAGAAATCTGTTGTGTTTCTATACACTAAGAACAAACTATCAGAAAGAGAAATTAAGAAAACAATTCCATTTATAATTGCATCAAGGAGGCTGGCCCCATGGCCGAGTGGATAAGTTCACTCGCTCCACTGTGGCAGCCCAGTGTTTCGGCAGTTCGGATCCTGGGTGCAGACATGGCACCACTTGTCAGGCCACATTGAGGTGGCATCCCACATGCCACAACTAGAAGGGCCTGCAGCTAAGATAATACAACTATGTGCCAGGGGGATTTGGGGAGATAAAGCAGAAAAAAAAAGAAAAGATTGGCAACACTTGTTAGCTCAGGTGCCAATCTTTAAAAAATAAATAAAATAAATAAAATACCTAGGAATAAATTTAACAAAGGAAGTGAAAAACCCATGCACTAAAAACTATGAAATATTGTTGAAAGAAATTGAAGAATACACAAATAAATGGAAAGATATTGTGTGCTCATGGATCAGATGAGTTATTATTGTTAAAAGGTCCTTACTATCCAAAGCAGACTATAGATTCAATGCAATCCTTATCAAAACTCCAATGGCATTTTTCACATAAATAGAACAACTGATCCTAAAATTTGTATGGAATCACAAAAGACTCCAAATAACCAAAGCAATCTTGAGAAAGAAGAAAAAAACTGGAGGCATCACACTCAAAACAGTACGATATTGGCATAAAAACAGACACACAGATCAATGCAACAGATAAAGAGCTCAGAAATAAACCCACACATACATGGTCAATTAACTTATGACAAAGGAGCCAAAGATACACAATGGGGAAAGGACAGTCTCTTCAACGAGTAATGCTGGGAAAACCAGACAGCCACACTCATAAGAATGAAACCGGACCATTCTCTTACTCCACACACAAAAAGTAACACAAGGTGAATTAAAGACTTGAATGTAAGACCTGAAACCATAAAACTCAGAAGAAAACATAGGTGGCAAGCTTCTTGCCATTTGTCTTAGCGATAATTTTTTTTTGGATTTGACACCAAAAGCAAAAGCAACAAAAGCAAAAATAAACAAATGGGACAACATCAAACTAAAAAATTTCTGCACAACAATGGAAACTATCAACAAAATTAAAAGGCAACCTACTGAGTGGGAGAAAACAATTGCAAATCATTTATCTGATAAAGGGTTAATATCCAAAACATATAAAGAATTCATACAACTGAATAGCAAAAAAAAATCTGATTAAAAAATTGGCAGAAGATCTGAGTTGACATTTTTCCAAAGAACTAACAGGTACATGAAAAGATGCTCAACTAACCATCAGGGAAATGCAAATGAAAACCACTATGAGACATCACCTCACAGCCGTTATAATGGCTATCATAAAAAAAATAAGAAATAACAAGTGTTGGCGAAGATGTGTAGAGAAGGGAACCCTTGTGTACTGTGGTTAGGAATGTAAATTTGTGCAGCCACTATGGAAAACAGTATGGAGGTTCCTCAAAAAATTAAAAAGAGAATTACCATATAATTCAGCAATTTCCACTTTTGAGTATTTATCCAAAGAAAATGAAAAGTTAGAAAAGAAATATACACTCCCATGTTCATTGCAGCATTATTTACAATAGCCAAGTCATGGAAACAATCTAAGTGTCCACTGGTGAATGAATGGATAAAAAATGTAGCACATACATACAACAGAATATGATTTAGCCTAAAAGAATAAAATCTTACCATTTGTAGCAACATCAATGGAACTTGAGGGCATTACGCTGAGTGGAACAAGTCAGAGAGAGAAAGAAAAATGCCGTATCATCTCACTTACAGGTGGAAACTAAAAATGAAAAACAAAAACAAGCTCATACATACAGAGAACAGATAGGAGGTTGCCAAAGGTGGGGTGGGAGGTGGATGAAATGGTTGAAGAGATTCAAAAGGTACAAACTTCCAGTTATAATAAAATAAGTCACAAGGATATAATGTACTGCATGGCAACTATAGTAAAGAATACTATACTGCATATTTGAAAATTGCTAAGAGAGCAGAGCTTAAAAGTTCTCATCACAAGAAAAAACTTCTGTAACTATATATGATATGAATTTTTAACTAGACTTATGGTGGTGATCATTTTGCAATATGTACAAATCTGGAATCATTACATTGTATACCTGAAACTAATATGAAGTTGTATGTCAATTATATCTCACAAAAATAAATAAATAAATGGCTAATAAATCAAGAGGTAACAGGAATTTTACTAATCATGCTAGTGAAGGCTGGAGATGACCCAACAGGATTTTATGAGGTCCTAAGTATTTTTTTTTAATAATTCTTTTGTACAAATATCTCCTATTTTTATAATGCGGGAAATGTATGCTAAACTTGAGGTTTAGTGAGCTTCACTATTCCTGTAAGAGACAACATTATTGAGCAATAAATTATAAATGTGTCATCAGAGTTAATGAACTGACTGTTGAAACTATATTTACCCCCAATAGCAACTTAGAAGTGGAGTATACTTTTATTCTGAAAAATGTCAAAATACTTCAATTTTACAAGTGTAAATGAAAATGCTTTTTTTCCCACAGATGGTAATAAAAAAAATTCAGTAAATTGAAACATTTTTATGTGGCTAAAAGTGACATCATAATTAAAATTTTTAAAAATTGACAAATTTAGGACAAAGTATTATCATTATATTTAAAGAATTCTTACAAATTAATAAGAAAAACGCAAATAATTTATTAAAAATAGTGAAAAAATAGAGTATACAAATATTGTTTGAATGAAAAAATAGTACATCCTGGCTTATAGTAGCAAAACATAGAAACACTCTATATATCCAACAACAGAGGAATTTTTAACTGTATCTCCCTACAATAAATTTCTACTTAGAAAATAAAATTTAGAATATAAATCTATATTTGTTGGCATGGAAGCATGTGTGTTTAGAAATACATACTCCCATACACAGAATTTTTTCACATAGTTAAATAAAAATAAAAGAAGTTTACAAAATATGGATATTATGATACCATTTTCATAAAAGGTGTGTGTTGTGTATATGTCCATAGAAATAGGTTAGACAAAAGCAAGTTAATGTGCTGATGGTGTTTGAACGATGGAATTCTACTACTACTTAAACTCCATGTATTGGTCTAAATTGTTTACGATGCATATTTATTTTCAATGAGAAAAAAGCTAGATTATTTTGGAAAAGTAATCCAAAAATCAACTTTAATGACCTTAGATGTTTTTCCAGGGAAGCAAAATATACCAAGAATTTTAGCCCCAATTATCTGTCTCTTAGAAATATAATTTCTAAAAAAAAAGTCTTTGCTACCATAGACTATCCAAAGCTTTCTTCTCTAGCTTCTAAAAGTCCTGATAGCAACTTTTAATAACACAAATTTGCATCCCTTATGCAACTATCAAAGTAAATTTGGAATTTTAAATCTGCCTAAAACTCATCCATCACATTAACAAGGAAAATTGGGATATGCCTTACGATCCCAAATGAAAATTAAAGCCATCTGCTAATTCCATAGCATACTTCACCTAAATATTTCACAAAATCTTGCTGTAACTTGAGTAAAAACAAGAAAAGGAGCAAGCAGCGCCTCAGATCTTCTTTAATCTTTGGCTGAGGACCATGCAATGGGGACCGTGCCATCAACAGAGGAATGTCTTTTGCACAGGGGGCTTCCTCACAAAATAAATTGTCTTGTTTGTCCTTAAATTTTGTCTCAGTTTCATAATGGTTAGCAAATGAGCTGGGCTTCTTTGGTAGGTCAGAGGAAGACTGTTAAAGCTCTGTTTTATCTTTCTTTTACCACAAATTTTCTGCTGAACCCTAAGGGCCAAATTTAGAAATGTGGATAAACCAGATGTGCTCATAAAATTGAATGCATACCTGTGCTGCCTACAAAAAAACCTCAGAAAGCTTCCCATTGCATGATGTTCCGATTTCCTAGTGCTGCCTGTAAGGTCCCAGCAGGCAGTTTCTTCCCCATCTTCTGAGCAGGCTGGCAGCTCCAGCTTTGAGAATGTTGGTGATGAGGCCTTTGCAAATAAGCCCAAGTTGCATTATGTCAACTTCAAAAGAAATCATAACACAGAAACAAAACATTCATAAATTGATAGAAATTATAGAGCATCAGATGAGACACAAGAATTTTATCTCCTCATTTGTATATTCTTGTCTCCCTGTCTATAAACATATGTTTGCACATGCTGTGTATTGATAGATTAACATATAAAATTACAACATTGCATTTGCAACACTGTAGTTAAGGTTGTCTTCACATTTATATTTCTGAGGTTTTATATCTGAACCATAAACATCTTCTCTGGGCTGAAACTTGGCATGGAGTGCAAAACTAGAAGCGGGCTCATCTTTCTCCTAAACACAAGGAATATTTCACAGAAATGCTTAAATCTTTTTAAACATTTTTTTAGTTGAACTAATAAAACATCATTTTTTTAAGCTGACTTACAGAAATGTATAGGTTAGGATTCCTAACAAGAATAACAATAATTCAAAACAAAATGAACAGAAAGTTTATTTTCTACTTTAGGGCAAATGTAGCATGTTTTTAATCTAATAATAATTTTTATAAATTTATGATCATTTGACTAGAAAAAGTATGTTAATGACATTTCAAAAATTAAACAATTTAAAAACATCTAGGAAAATATAAGAAATCTTCTTAGCTTTTGTTGAGATAACTAAACATTGCCTGTGACATAGCTGATTTAAAGTTGCTTTCCAAATGATGCTAACAAGAGAATTATGAATGCTGTTAAAATATATATTCACACTAATCTTCAAAAAATATTATTTTAGAGGAAAAGAGTTAATTGAGATTATAAGGGTGTTCACACTATTTTGAAATTGAAGTAGTTCAGTGCCTTTCTTTGAAATAAATTTTTTCAAAAGATTTATAAATTTGGAACAAAAATGAAACTTCAGAAGTCAAATTTATTTACTGCTTAGATTATTTCCTGAACATGATTAAATTTTCATTGTTCTTCTGGTGGTTCTGGACACTGATTGTTTTAACCAAATTTCTTGTTTGTTTGCATAGACCTTGCTCACATTTATTAGAAAAATATGTTTTGAAAATTAAATCTCTCTGTCACAAGAATGGGTTAAATACAAGGCAAATGTTTTTCAAATCACATAAAGTTTGTTGTACAACTTAAGAATATCTTTAAGTCCCTTTTCAATATTTTCCAACCGTTCTCAGAAGATCCTTACTTTTTTTAAATTTTGAAAGTGAAAAAAATGTGTATTTTGTGGAATGTAGGGCACACATTCATGATTAGCTGTGAAGCATATGGAATAAATTTCTCTTGTAGTACACAACTTTGAAAGTTCAGATTGGGAAATATGGCTGAAATACTTTGGGGTTTTGCACACTGAATTTGAAAAATCAGTCATGATATTTAGCGATCCTAATGTGTTCAGTTTCAACTATGTAAATATACATACAGTATATCAGAGCAAGGAGGATAAAATAAATGAGCAAATTTCCAGAGTTGGAAACACTAACTTTTGACTTATTACCCCAGTGTTGTTACATTATGCACTCATCCCTTTGGGCTGTTTTCTAACTTCTGCTCCTGCAGTCTCCTGGGAGCTGTGAAGTTATGTGGGCTTCACTGCCCCGGAGCCTACAGTGTGTGTGATTTAGTCAACTCTACATCCTTCACCACTCACCATGTTAAGCATTTGGACTTGCTTACACTTCACTGCCAGTAGCAAATGCTTCATGTCATCATTCCCTGTGGACTGAATCAGAATAAGTCACTCACCATTCAAGTGGGACAGCTAGTGATGGGTCTGAACTAGGAAAAACCAACAATTGCAATACAGGGTAGAAAGTTGATATTATTCAAAATTATAGACCTTGGCTTTATTTCCTGTTCTATAAAATATACATTTAACAATCCTACTGTTTTTCTTAGAACATAAACATTTCCTTGTGTTTTTTTTACATCAAGGTGGCACTTTACAGATACAGATAACTCCGAACTTGGAATAGTCATCTCCTGAAGTTTTAAGCTGGAAATTAGATGATTTCTGGAATGTTTATTCCTCTTCTTGTAGGAGGTCGGCATTTTGGTGAGGAAGAATTGCTTTAACAAATGCAATATGTTCTCAATTACAGAAAACAAAGATTCTTATTCATTTTTTTCTACCTGTCTTTCCATAGCTTATGAGACAAACAAATTTCTGAAAGCTAACGGTTGAATCCATTTCTCAGGATAACAATTTATGCTGACATCCTTTTATGGATGCAGGATAAAGAGTGATGAGGAACCATGCTAGTTGAGGGCAGCACTGAGAACGTGCATAATGTTTAACATGGTCCTTAGCACTGATAATGGTTGAATAAATGAATGCAAGAATGAATGAATAAATGCACAAAAAAGGTATTGTTTTGGGGGGATATAGGTGACCACTTTACCTGTTAGTCTCATGCAAATATTTCTGAGGCATAATACTTCTGGGAGATTGGAAAATTCAATAGTGTGTGGATGCTATTCTGTCTGCATCACTGCTGGCTTTTGTGTGCATATTGTCACAGAGCCACTGTGTGGACCAACAGTACAGAGGGAAGTGTATCTGTATAAGTGTATTGTATTTACCCTAGCCTGGTGTTGGATAGAGATAGAACTTAAAGCCATTGGATCCATGGTGTTGAATATTTTACTTATTTCAGAAAATAATTGAAGATCTCTGGTGTTGGAGGATGTTACAAAATCATTACCACAAAATATTTGTGCTTTACCGGATGGATGTAACGTAGCCTTCTCCCTACCAAAGAGAACGTTATTGGCAAATCTTCCTTATTTTTGCAAAATTTTCAGGCCTTCAGGCCATGGTCCCCATCTTGTAGTTGGAAACACTGAGGTTATTAGATGGTGCGTGAGCTATGACGTAGCCGTTAGTTCACATCTTACTATGTTGTCTCTTAAGTGGAAAATCTATCGCCTGGCATCAGTGTGGTTTATTTTCCATCGTATTATTGTTGAATTTGAAATGACCTACTTGGCCACTGTTCTTTCCTGCTCTAACTCCTGTGTATTTCACATGCTGATGTAAGGCCCAGATTCTTAAAGTATTTAATATATTACATACATGATTATATACGCATCATATATTTTTTATATATTACATATATTTTACATTTATGTATTACTTAATATATTACATATATACTTAATGAATTGTTCATACTTAAAGTGTAGTATCATGACACTGTCAGTGTTCTTTGATGCCAAAGACATGTTAACCTAGATCTTAACAGTGCAGCCACATTCTTCTACTCCAGTCTAATCTCCCATCCCTCTTTTGCATGAGTCTTCCATTGCAAGCAAATTAGTCTACACACTATCTCCAACATCTTGAATCTGCGGGCAGCATTTGCAAAGACTAACGGTAGGGTCTATATTTTTCCTAGCCCCCTGTACATCAAAGTGGCCATACATAAAATCGCCAAATACAGCAGTGACTAAGAAGAGGCTCTTGATTTGCCCACTAAGGGGCATTCAGTCTCAATGACATTCTTCAGTTAAAAAAAAAGCCAAAGAAATTAAATATTGTTCACAACTCATTCTAACAGTTGCTTCTTTTTATCGAATACTGACACAACTCAATCTAGATGTCTTGACAGAGTCCACCCTAGATTCAGTCCTTAGTTGAGTTCACAATTCAAAGCAAACTGGGGAAGATGCTACAGAAGCAAACCACTCAGCGAAATTCTCAAACCTGATCTTTTCTGAGTCTGTCTTTTCTCCAGATCCAGGAAAAAAGGAGCTCTGCTGCCCACCGCAGAACTGTTCATCTGGTACGGATAAACTCCAGAACCTAGTTGAGGAAAGAAAAATGTGTTTTTAAAGGAACTTTAGATGCCTTATAATAAATCTGGATGTGCTTAAAAATCCCCAAGGAATTTAAAAAAGTCTGGATGTGTTTTCTCAAATAACTATTTAAAGCATATTAGAGTTTTTTAATTGCACTGGGGACTTTTCAAAGCATATCAGGACAAAACAGTAGAGTATAGGCCCCAATATGCTAATTAATAGATAGCTAGACCCCTGAAATAAACCTGCAACACTCCATTAATCAGGGAGTAATTGAATTGGCACAGTGCTTTTGTGCAAACTACATGATAATTGAAAAACCAAACCTGGCAGCAGCGAGGGTAAGGTTCTCCACAATGGCATGTAACAGGGCATCCTGTTTCCTGTTGTCAGTGGGCACTTGGTCCCACTGCCAGGAGGTTCTGCACAGGAAGAAAGTGGGCTGCTCCCTGAGTCCAGTGTAACTTTGTTTCCGGCTGAGATGGTCATGTAGGTCTGTGATGGCCAGCAGTCACAGGCATAACCCTATGGAAATACATGTAATGGCTGATATGCTTTTCTCTGTTACCTAAAGACATCTGCCAATTAATGTGATTATAAAATAATAGTGAGGAACAGATGTTTCATTTGCTAATTTTATATCTGTTTGAAAGCTAACTACCTGGGGATTTAACTGGCAAATACTACTTTGCTTACGAAAAAAGAAACAATGCTTGCGTTTTTCCCACACAGCTGATGTGGTATAATTCTGGATATGAGTTGCCTATAGAAAGAGCTCAGTGAGAGGAAGACTGATTGCTTCTAAATGAAGAGAAGAAAAATAGCATTTTAAGCCTTTTTGCTACAAACAAAACATTAAGCATATCGCTATGGAAAAAAAAGGCTGTTGCAATGAAAGATTTTGCTTGTCACACTGTGATGATAATGGGTGGAAAAAAGATGTGGATGAAATGAAGATCGACATTCGTTTTCCAGCTAGAACTTTCAAACAAGTCATCTTGAACAAGTTGAAGATCTTTGACACTTGCCAGTCCTTGAATGACACAGGTGAGGTGAAGGAAAGGGACATCATGGTGAAAGACTGAACTTCAGGGTCTGGAGAGAAATATTTTAAGAAATGCAGAAATCTAGAAAAAATATTTAAGTACTATTTTAATTATTTTCATTCTAATTTCCTCATTTTCTTCTCTAGTGAAGGTGGGTGCAGTGTGAAATATACCTGGGATGTGTGCTTCTGAGTCCAGGCTGGTGTCTGAATCAGATCCTTCTTCCCGTGGTGGCCCCTTGCTGTTTCTGTTGCAGGAGGTCAGCTCTGGGTAGGAGTTCCTTTTCCTGATCATGCTGTTAAATATGACTCTATCAAGGAAAAAAAAACAAACTTAGATTTGAGTACATGATATGCCCCTCGCTATGTCTGCCATCTCAGGCAGGTCACTTAATCCCTCTGCTTCACTTCCCTTATCTGTCCAGCAAGGAATCTAGACAAAATCAGGGTTTCAAAACTTTTAAACTTCATGCCCCCTTTTACCAAAGTAAAATCTTTGGTTTTCCTTTAAAATTTTTCAAATTTATAAAATAACATATGTAGCATAATTTAAATCCCAAATCAAAGTTATATGGAAAATGGGTTTATTTTCAAACCTCCACCCCTCCTAAGCTTCAGAGAAGTTGCAAAACTTATGTAAAGGCCATGCAGGCCATGATCGTTCCTGCCTGCTAACCAGGACGCAGGCCCTGGGAGAGCAGCCTCAGAGCCAGTGTCAGGACCACAAGACTGAAAGGGGTTTTCACTGTACCAGACTGGCTTGTTGTCCTTACAACCTTTGGCTTGCAAATTGAACTTTGTTATTACTAAATATATTTATATTTTTTCTTACTCTCCATGTAACGTGATAGGACATTGGCTAGGGTCTGTCACTGATCATCAACTCCAATGACTGCACTTATGCTATGGATTGTGTTTCTCTTCCATAACACAAAACAAAAGACAAACATCTGATAGTTGCTTTTCTGATTTGGGGCTCTGCTTAAGCCCAAGGGTGCTTGATTTTACTTTTTTTTTTCTTTATTATAGTCCGTCCCCTCACATGTGAGCCTAATCACCCCTTTTGCCCTCCCCCCCCTTCCCCTATGGTAACCACCAATCCAATCTCCATTGCTATGTGTTTATTTGTTGTTGTTTTCATCTTCTACTTATGAGTGAGATAATATGGTATTTGACTTTCTCCCTCTGACTTATTTCACTCAGCAGAATACCCTCAAGGTCCATCCATGTTGTCACAAATGGCCATATTTCATCATTTCTTATGGCTGAGTAGTAGTCCATCATGTATAAATACCACATCTTCTTTATCCATTCGTCCCTTGATGGGCACCTAGGTTGCTTCCAAGTCTTGGCTATTGTGTATAATGCTGCAATGAACATAGGGGTGCATGTATCTTTATGCTTTTGTGTTTTCAACTTCTTTGGATAAATACCCAGCAGTGAGATAGCTGGATCATATGGTACATCTATTCTTAATTTTCTGAGGATACTCCACACTGCTTTCCATAATGGCTGCACCAGATTGTACTCCCACCAGCAGTGAACAAGGGTTTCCTTCTCTCCACATCCTCTCCAACATTTGTTGTTTCCCATCTTGTTAATTATAGCCATTCTGATCGGAGTGAGGTGATACCTCATTGTAGTTTTGATTTGCATTTCCCTGATTGCTAATGACATTGGGCATCTTTTCATATGCCTGTAGGCCATCCGTCTATCTTCTTTGGTTTTACTTTTGATCTCAATGTATTACACGGTGAACTTTTGTTACCTTGTGCTAGCAAGCTTGTCTTGTGTTGTGTTTTTTCCTCTGGCCACAGGCTTTATTTCATATCACCTGCTCCTGTTCCCTTCTCTCTTATATGTGAGGTCATTCCCAGTCCTCCTGAAGAACCTACACCTTCACCCTCCAGCTTCAGTGTTTCCAGGCACTGCCAGGGCTGAAGTTTTCCCACTCCTAGCTTGACTTTTCTCTCAATATATTGGGTTGGAGTAAATAAGTTTGGAATCAGTTTCAAAACATTGATTCCTTCTACCTTGACTCTTCCTTTGTTTTCTTTTTATATCTTACATCCAAGACTTCCAGCTTTACTTCCAACACATAACTCATATTTTCCTACTTCTCACCATCTGCGTGGCCCCAGCTCCTGCCATTTCTTGGGTACACTTCTGCAGCAGCCCCCATAGTCTCTCTGCTTCTACTCTTGAAATCACAGAATCAACGTGCAAGCATTGATGGCTCTTTTGAGAATGCAACCATATGTCACTCCCTCCACTCCATTTAAAAACCTATCAGTTGCTTCCCATTGTGTTTAGCATAAAACGCAAACTCCTCCCTGTGATGTAAAGACATTAAATTGCAGTCTGGTCTGGGTTACCTGTCTTATCTCCTCAATCCCTCTGTCCTTCCAATGCCCGCCCCTCTCACTGAGGCTCAGCAGCACATTTGCTCTTCCTCGGGTACCATCAGGCTCTCTCAGCCTGCACACCAGGGTCTACTATCCCCTTTACCCCACGCACTCTTTACTGGGCTTTGTGCATGGCCAATTTCTTCTATCCTTCAGGCTTCAGCACAAGGATCATTTCCTCAAAGAGCCCTTTCCTATCTTCATAAGCCCCCCCATCCCATTCAAATCACTCTCCCTCCTGACTTATTTTATATATATCACTTATCACAGTCTCAACTCATCTTGTGCATCTGTTTCCTTCTTCACTGTTTGCCTCCCACTACGAGAACGTGCCCTCTGTGAGGACAGGGGCTTTGGCTGTCCTTCCCCCTGCCACACTCCCAATGCCTAGGACAATGCTCAATAAATACTTGTGAAATGGATAGCAAAATGTTTCCACTAAGAGCATATGCTTGCAGTCTGTGCGACTGTTGAGGAGACACTAGCCCACTGGTAGACACACACTAAGAGTCTGGGTCTCTTCCAAGTGTTTTCAGAAACAGAGAAATCAATAACCATCCTCAAATTACCATTTCCTTTTCTAAAGAAAAAAAAACTCAATTTTTAACACAAATTTATGTCAATCAAATTTGACTCCGTGGAAACAGATATAAGGAAATCGATCTATTTTAAAGAAAGATTAAAAGAAAAATAAAGAAACTTACAGTTCAGGGGCTGCTAAATTGTTCCAGAAAGGGCCAGAAAGCAGTAAATGTTTTAGGCTTGGTGGGCTCTATGATCTCTGTTGCAATCACTCAGCTCTGCCCCTGAAGTAAAAGGGCAGATGTAGATACAGGGAAAGGTGAAGCAGTGTACCATTCAAACTTTATTTATTGACACTGAAATGTGAATTTTGTATAGTTTTCAAATGTCATGAAATATTATTCTTGTTTTGATTCTTTTCAACCATTTAAAATGCAAAAAATTCTTGGCTCATGGGACATATTAAAAACTGGCAGTGGGCCTGATTTGACCTGTAGACATAGTTTGCCAACCTCTCTTTTAGGAATGTTGAGCTGTCCCTAACTCCTTCTGTGACTTCCTAAGACTTGATAGTTGCCTTAACTTAGAGTTTCTAGGAGGTTCTCACTCTGGCATAGAGTCTGGACCTTCTGAAGGCATTTGCATTTCTGGCTTTGTTGCTAAGAATCCTCTTTGAGTGTCAAAGTTATTAATCCCTTTAAAATCTATAATGACTTTATTTGTTGATATCCCCAGAAAACTTCACTTGTGTAGGAAAGAAAGAAAAGCTACCTCGTGTCCTAGCTTTCCCAGTTGATGACATCCATTTTCTTAATATTATTTCCATGAATAAGTATTAACCTGCATACATTCTACTCTATGCTACCTCATGTATTCCATTGTTCCTTCCCTTCCACCTAGAGATTAGAGATTGGAAAGTGGAGAGAAAGAAATAGAATATCATATATGCCCCATGCCCTTGTAATCTAAAAGAGAAGTTCCTCTCTCTTTATTATGGCTTAAAATTAATCATTGAATTTCAACTAAGGAGCACTTGCAATAGTAGTTTGCCTACTATTGTTTATTTCTTCTTTAAAACTCTGTCAGTTACTTATCCTCATCTCTCTCTTTCTGAGAGTAAATTTATCCCTACTCCTTCTTTCCCAGGCAAAATGTGCCACCTGTGTTCTAGATTCCATCCCATTCCACTGTGTTGCCTCCTTTTCATTGGCTGAATAATAGCAACTCTCTCCTGTATACTCAGTGTTTCCTTCTCCTTTAACTTGCTCTATATCCTTGCTCAAGACTCCTAAATCCTTACAAACCTTCATCTCCATCCTGCCTTCCTTCAAACCATTGTCCTATTTAACTCCTTCCCTTTATTTCCAGCCTATGTAAACAGACGTTATAAGTCATTTTGTCACCAGCTCTTCCAGTTACTATTGCTGCATAACAAACCTCCCTAAAACCTACTGTCTTGAAACAATAGTCTTTTATTTCCTTCATAATTTGCAATTTGGACCAGGTTCAACAGGGACCTCTCATCTCTGTTCTGTAGGACATTACCAGGGATGACTAGACTGGTGGCTGGAGGATCTTTTTGTAAGGGCTTCTACATGGCATGGAAGTGGATCTTGGCATTCCATGAGCTTCTTGGGTGACTTACAGCTTGATGTCTGGGTGCCAAGAACAGGCATCCAAGAGACAGAAAATGGAGCTGCCGGTTTCTTAAGGTCAACAGAACTTTAATACTGCCATATTCTCCTGGTCAACAAGTCACAGAGCCCAGATGGATTCCAGGGGATATAGATCCCAACCTTTGATAGGAGGAGTGTCAAAGAATTTGGGGGCCATCTTTTAAAACTTTGCCTTAAAATTCCTTTGGTAATGACATTATTATCCTCCACGGTACCAGATTCAATGGCTTGTTTTCAGTATTTCCTCTATATGTTCTCTCCTCTTTGCTCACATGCTTGGGCCTCCTTTCTCTCTATAGTCTCACTTCCCTTGGTACATGGTGCACTATTTCCTCTTTATCCTCTTTTACACCTTGATTTGTTTCTCCCTTTGTCATTTTTGCTTTTTTCTTTTCATCTTCATATATCTTAAACATTGGAATTCTCCTAGGTTTGATCTTCCATCTTCTTCTCTTCTTTCTAGGTGGTCTTATTAAGTCCTATAGCACAAATTAATATCTATACTCTGATGATACAATTTATATTTTAAATCCAATCTATTTTACTGAGCTCCAGAACTCCTTTTCTAATTGTGCAGTGCAAGTATTCATATTAAACAGTTCCACAGAGCCACACTCTGTCTATGTTGAACTCTCTTCCTCTTGAAAACTCCCCATCCTTGATTGACTCTGTGTCTTTGCATAAGCTATACTTCATACCCATATTGCCTTTTGCTCACTTGGATGAACTCCTATTCATTCTTCAAAACCCAGCTAAAATAGCTCGTACTCTGTGAAACATGCCTGATTCCCAGGGAGAGTAAATTGCTCTGATTGGGTATCCATAACACTTTGTCTTTTGAATATGTGAGAGAGAATCTTAGTTGCAATTTTATTTGATTACGACCTTCAGCTCTATTCATAGATGCTCAGCTTCTGCTCATTTACTGCTCATGCAGCATCATTAAAGGAATAAAACATGCCTTTAACTTAAAAAATAGTGGCTTATTCATTTGCAAAAAAATCCAGATATGAATTAAAGGGAGTTAATTACTTTGACATTTCCTTACTTGTATGAAACTGAAACTGGGGTTTTAGTTTTGTTTCATTTGGGTAGGGAGTGGAGGTAGAGCCCTGATGTAGGGCAAACTCTATTCTTTAGATCAGAATAATGTGTCCTTGCATTTAGCAACTCTGATGGCCAAAACAGCTTTATTGAGAGAAACTGCCTGTCCCTCCTATTTGACTTTAATTTTTGAGAAATGTGGACCATGTCAAGTGGTCGCTTTTCCACATCAGACCATTTACAATTAAAAGTAAAATTGATAAATATCCGGTGTCCTCTCCCCTCTGTGTGAAGAGGAACTAACCTACCAAGTTGTCATATGGCCAGCCCCTGTGAAGAGGCCTTAGCCAAAAATGTTGCTGAGTATTTTGAAAACTATCAATAGCATGGCTCAGCTCTTTAACACCACAATCTGAATAACATAAGCTACACAAATGGTGCTGGGATAGCAAACGGCTATTATGGTCATATGATGTATCAGAAGAAGCTGCGGTTCTTTGATTCAAAAGGCGAAGAAACCTACCTAGCGCTTTTTCAACAAACAGTTTCATCCTAATAGGCATTTTGAACTTCCAGACTTATACAAAGAAACTCTATACTTACTTAGAGTTGGTCTGTTTAAAAAAAATTTAGTAACACATTGGGGAATATTTTCTTGAGCTATCTTGTTTCTTCTAATCATTGTCCCCCCTTGACTGGAGAATTTCCCATTATTCAGAAACATATGGATGAAACATTTTTTCAGTAATCATGTCAGAACAAAGTAATCATTCTCTCATTAACCAATTATTCTTCAGAATCAAATGGAACAGGCATATTTGCTAAGACAATTTACTTTAATAAACCCTATGGAATCAGATCTCACATATCTCATGTTCAAATGGTTTAATTCAAAGATCAGAGTGTAGATAGCAGAGGTGGTTTCTTGGGTTTCTTTTTATTTTTCTTTTTTTTTGGTATACTGACAACATGTGATCTCAAGAAACCAGCTAGAGATGGAATAAAAACTATGTTTTTAGAAGGGGGAATAAAGAATGAAAACATCTGTTTATGTGCAGAAATCCTTAATCTAGCCAGCACAAAGAGCCTTCTTTTCTTTCTTCTCTTCTGCATCATCAAAAGTTTATAATTTATTTCAGCTCTTTTACCCTTTAGAAGATGTTGGATAAACAGACTGACCCAAGATGTGGAGGGTGAGTGCTCTGCCCAGACACATTTTCCCAAAGGGCCCAACACAGTGGTTAGGAAAGGTAAATTATTTTCAGAATTTCAGTGACCTCTCTAGTTCTGGATGACATCTTAAAGCATTGGGAAAATGAGCAAGCATTTTCAGGGTGTCACTGGGGTGCAAGCACGGAAAGAGGGAGCCCAGTGCTCTTTCGCTCTTGGATGTCATGCCATTTTGCTGGCATGTGACTTCATGGTGTTCTATGTGATTGTTTATTTCACTGCAGTCTGAGGTGATTCCCTTTGATACAAGAGGCCTCCCCTAACTCCTGCTCCATTTCTCTTTGTGACTGATTCTGTGAGAGTCTTTTCTGGAGACTCAGTTTGGCAGTATGTGACCTCTTTGCCATCACAAATCAGAATGCATATCAACAGAATTCTGGGTTGCCTGCCGTAATTCCAGGGTCACCAACTATTTTCAGGTAAAGTCCTAACATAGCAGAAATCATTAAAGCAAAGCCTGGGAACAAAATTTTTTAAGTCCCAGTTTTCGCTCTAGTTATCAAAATAATACTTGACTCACTACCAGAGCCTGAAAACTTGTAAGTTCTAGTCTTTCCTCTGCAGCTAATTAGCTGTAGAAATGTAAGCAAGAAATTTATCTTCTTTCTGAAACTCAGTCTCGTTCCCATAAAATAAGTTCTTCTGTTCCAAAATTCTATGATTCTTTTTATTTGTCAGAATGAAATTTTGTACATTTTCTAAAACAGCAAATAAGGACAGATCTGCCAACATCAAAAGTAACAGTAACAAAATGCATAGTCCCTTCAATTTAAACTTTATCTACTCACAAGTGGGAAAGACACACAAAACCGCACAATAATATCAATCTATAATACTTACATAATTGTTTAAATGACCTCATATCCCTAGTCTGGTGTATCCACTATCAGGGTGATGTTTTACTTTCAATAACTTTTCTAAAAAGTTTCATGTCCACACTGTTAAACACCACAACATAATCCCACATTTAAGTAATTAATAACTGTCGTCACAGTTCTCTGCACTGGGTGGATTTGGGATGACAGCTGTCATTGCAGCAGGATGCATTTTTTTATAATAGTTTTATGATTCACCCTTTGAGATGAAGATTTGGACACCTGATACCAGCCTGTGATTTTTTTCCTGTAATTTTCAGAATGAGTAAAACCAAATAACAGCCTCCAGGACTCATAGGTCTTATGCCAAGTGTTTCAGAAATTACATCGGTGGGAATTGAAAACCACGTTCAGTTTTTTCCCTAGTATATGCTGATAACTTTCGTTTGCTAGTGCTCATTGATGATGGGAGTGGGGTGAAGGCTGGCTTTCCTTCAAAGTCATAGCAAAGCCATAGTTTTCAACCTAGTTCACTTTCACATTAATATGGAGGTGTTTCCCAATGTTGTGTCAGTTTCATATCATGACAAATATGTGATCTGTAAAAAAATCTATTCAACAGTATACTGAGCATTCACTCTTTAAAATCTAGAATAACATTAAAAATATTTGGCTTGTACATGTGGGCAATTTAAATGTGAGTAAGAACGAGTATAAACAAGGTTGAATTTTTAAAAATGGCTTAATATTGGCAATGCACAGGCCAACTTCTTGCATTCAGGAGAGCAAAGAGGAAGAGTTAGCTTCTTTCTTGACTTTTGGTGTTTACCTAAACTTTGTCTTTGATCAAACAGACTAACTTGGGGTCTGAGAAGTCTGTCTATCCCCAACCCAGATTCAGAGTGCCTCCCCTCTCCACACCCAGCACCCTCATTCAGTACACGGACCTCTCTCTTCTGTAAGCCAGTTCCCTGAAAACATGAGACTAGTGACTAGACCATCCCAGATGGATGACATTGATGAAGGAAGCTGCAAATGCAGGTATCATCATTCCTCTCCTGGCAGTAAGATCAAAAAAGGAGCATTTGGTACTCTGCAGGGGCCTGAGATTATCAACCTCATACAGTCAGTGTAGTAGAAAAGAAAACAGGCTGCTGCTTTGTAAAGCAGGAGCTGTTTTATGTGAACCCTTAGAACCACGTCCTCCATAACCTGCGTCAAGAAGTCAAAGCAAAGAACGGGTATAATGAAGAGCAACTACCAAAATCTCCATAGAATAGTTGGAGTTAAATGAACTTTAGCTGGATGGAAGAAATATACTAAAGATCCCTGAGCAAAAAGAAAAATTTAAACCATACTCACGTATTCCTCAGAGGCTAACCAGGCCTCTCAAAGGCAACATCCTCAGCCTCCTCTGGCTCAGCGGGAGACAGTCTAGGATCAGATCCTCCGATCAAGCAGAAGTGTTTGAAATGTTCCTGATGAAAGAAAGGTATGTGGGGGAAGCAGTGCAGGAAGGAGAGAAGCAGTGGGAACCCTCCTTCCTAGTGTTTGGGAAAGGAGTCTGTGAGTTTTGGGGAGAAGCTTAAGAAGAATAGGAACTAAGTACTACATTGAGGGAAAATAGAGAGAGTAAAATTGCTAATTTTTAGTAGTGGTGACAATGGATGTTACAATGGTCTATGCACAAGATTACGCAAATTCAAGGAAAGAAGACCTGTAAAGGGGGAACCTCTCAGCCACCACTGCCCAGTCTCATGCTCTTCAATGGAAAAGGAGAGGCAGCACTGCTGGGAGCTAAGATGATTCCCAAATTTAATAGCGTCTTTACAGAAAGTAATGTCAAAATTTGGGATAATGAAGGACAATTGATAACATTATTTAGGAAAATAAAATTAGAGATAATGTGATGTGAAATTGCTTTCTCCTTGAAAAAATGAGGGTATTTGTTAACCTTAGAAATAATACAGTTATTAATCTGTCATGAGTTTATAAAGCACAGGGAACATTGAATTGTAAGGTTCTATCCTCACGCAATGCGTAATGAATTTCAACTAGCTTTACCAATTCAGAAGATTTCCGTATTCTAATCCTCACGAAGGCAATTTGGGCTTTGGAGTCTAAGTACCTCAGATTCACATTCCACCTGCACTGTGGAGTCTCGTGAGTGTTGCTTAACCAACCCGAACTTCACTCACACATTTTTCAGAAAGTAGAGATAACAATACATGCATCACAATGTTTCTAAAAAGATTAAATTCCATAATATTTATAAACTGGTTTACAGTCCCATCTCTGCTTGGAGCAGCTGTGGAGAGAATTGATCTTCCTCCAATTAATATTTCCAACATTGTTCTTGAATCTCTGCTCCTAGTCCCTTGATGAAATTTTGGGTGGATTTCTTAACTTTTAGATTCCTTTAGGTATTAAAGTACTGTTTGATTTAAAGCTTTGGTCTTAAATTTGATTTAAATCAGTTCCTCAACCTAAATGCCAAGATCAAGCTGAGCTGAAACAATGACTGTCTGGAGTGTGGTGTGATCTCTCTCTGGGAGAGCTCTCCTTTCCCCTCTCTCTCCAGGGACTAACTATTCCCATGTGTTGGGAAGGAATGGAAAGAGAGGGAGAGGAACCTGTATCTGTAATTAGCTGACTTCTTTGGTGGTGTTCTTCCTGTTAGTTAATGCCACTTCTGTCCCACTGATAGACTACTGATATGCTCGGTGCCAGGTATCTAAGGAGGGTTCACGTGTAAGTTCTTCAGAGAGGCTCCTGTACACAAATCTATCTAGCCATCTGTGATGGGTCAACCCCTTTAGCCACAGGGTCTATAAAAATTCCTTGCCTTGTCAATCTCTGGGAGTGCAGACTTTTCGGTACTACAGCTCTCCAATTCTCCTTTCCCCTGTCCAGATAGGCATAGGGGTATTTTAACAAATTCACTGGACTTCCCACTGGAGCTCTAAATGGGAAACAAGAACCTAGTCTCCTCTTCTTGCAGGCGTCTTGATTCTTACTGAGTAAATCTCTTGGAACTTTTTTCACCTAGCTTGGGGAAGGATTTCCTCTCACCAAGGAAACTGTGCTCCAACAGGTCCGTGATGCTACTGAGTCAGCAAAGGCTGCAGCTGGATATACATGTGACTGAGTGGCAGCATGTTTGTCCTTTCACCTCCTAGTAAGCCCTCCAAAATAATTTTGGGTGTGAATTGCTTGCTTTCTTAGAGTTTCCATCATTCTGTTTATGTTACTGATCTGTTCTTTCATGTTGCCCACTTTTTCCATTAGCACCTTTAGTACATTAATCATAGTTATTTTAAATTCCTGGTCTGATAATTCTAAAATCCCTTCCATATCTGAGTCTGGTTCTTATACTTGTTTTGTGTCTTCAGACTGTGTTTTTTGCCTTTTATCATGACTTTACCATGTTTTTTTATGTTTTTTTTTAAGCTGGACAGCATGCATTGGGTATAAAGAACTGGGGTAAACAGGACTTTTGTTAAGGTTTTATGTTTACCTGGCTAGGATTTTGGCTGTAGTTTGCTATAGCTGTTATGTCAGAGGTTAAAATTTCTTCTAGTGTCCACATTTTTGTCTTTGTCTTTATATTCCCTGGAGATTCCTTCTTAAATAGAGCCTGAGTCCTGGAATTCTTTCAGTTTAATCTCCAGGAGCCCTACCGATGTGGTGGTAAGGTGGAGAGGAAGGGGAAGTGTTCTGAAATCTTATGACTAGGTCCCAGTCTTTCAGTGAGTCTGAGTTGAGTATGTCCCTTTCTCCACACTGAAGACTAGAGAGGGCTAGAGTTGGGTATTTGGAGTTGGGTACCAACATTGGGAAATCCCACATTAGTTAGGTTAAGTTTGTTCAGCGTTTTCCTTGTTGTGAGAATGGCAGTGATGACTTCTAAGATCTTTAATTGTTGGATGAGAAACCACAAGCCAATAGCTTACTCTTAGCTATGATCTAGTGCTAATATATTTATATAAAATACCTGGTGTTGGGTCTGGTACACAATAAGGAAGCCACTTTGGAAAAAGTTATTTCCTTTTTATAAATCCTTTAATATCAAAGTTTAAAATATAGGAGAAATCATGAAAACATTACTTTGAATGCAAAGAATTATAAAACATACAAACATACCAGAACCAATATATGCAGCCAAAACCAGGCTTGAAAAAATGCTTCTATTATCATTCTGAAGATTTATGACTTCTTAGTTTTACTGAATAATAATGAAATATTTATCTTCCTGGAACAAAACAAAAAGACTGACAGAATGGCCAAAAGTACTGAGAGGTCACTGAGATAGTCGTATTTTATGGCAACTGCTTTTGAACAGCAGCACATATGAAGAGCCCTCACCTATCACTCCACTTCAGTCCATGTCTGTTGCATAGTCAGAGTGTCTGTCCAAGTCACTATGTGGCCTTTAGGAGAAGAGGTGGAGAAGCTCTAGTTCACTATTTCCACTATTAAAAAGCAAAACGGATCTTTCTATCTATCTATCCATCTATCTGTCTATCTATCTATCTTCTATCTGTCCATCTATCTATGGAAATTCTAACCATGATGTATTTAATCTGTGTTCTCCTGCATGAATACTTCTGGTGTTATTAGAAAGAAATTAATTTGAAAATGTGATGTTGATGGCCGCCACTAAGGGTGACTCATTGTTTGAACTTCTAGAGAGTTTTATAAATGTACATTGAAACAACTTGTGGGGAATGAGATAGGAAGATTTATCCATTGGCTCTTGTCTCCTTTTAGTCAAGAGTTGCCACATGAGCATTAATCTCCTCCCGACTTCTGCATTTTGTATGCCTGAGAACAGTGGATTCTTTTCCTTATGTCCTGAGACATCAGGGAGGCAGGGCAGGGAGCAGCATGGTTTGGATATGAAGCTCGTTCGAGCTATATTTGTGTGAAGTTGGTCCTAGCAATGTTTTGGGTGTAAATGGGACTGTGAGGATTTGACAGCGGAATACAAAATAGTGTGATACCTGTGGTAATACACAACTGCTGTTTTTGGAAACAATCCCATTTCCTGGTGGCCCAGCAGTGATTAAAGAAATCTTGAAAATACAAAGAAGCCAGAAGAAGCTAGCTGTTTTCCTTCTGTTTTCTCTGAATACTAAGATTTTTAAAAAATAATAAGACTATGTTCATCAGTGTCTCAAACACCTTGATGGACCTTCTTACAACCAGTTATTTTTGTTGTAAAATGTCTTGCCAAAATAAGCTATCCAGAACACTTCAGTGAGGATAGAACAGAAAACACTATTAAAACTTACTTATTTGAATTACTCAAATTTCAGAGTTTGTTGAACTCAAGAGGAGGGGTTTCCTAGTTAGTTGAATTCAGGTGTGCTTTTATTTCCAAATAGAAATTTTCTTTTACTTTCTCTGTGTGTATACGTATATGATTGGTATATGTATATGTACTGATAAAATATATATATAGAGAGAGATACAGATACATACGTGTAAGTATTTATGTATATATACACAGAAAATACATAAGAAGAGGGAATTATATGTGTATATTATATACACAGAGAGAGAACTGTATGTGTATATGCATATGTGTATGTAATAGAGATGTGTATGCACACATATTTCTAGAGAGAGAGGGAAAGATACATTTTTTTTCCTCAAAATGGACACCCCAACTCAAGCATAAAAAGCAAAACAGACAGATTTCTCCTGTGTGTTTCCTCTCATACCTAGGATTTAACATTTACTGATTTTTTAAGTAAAAGGAAAAAATAGAGAAGCTTCTTCACTTTCATATTTTCTAATTCCTTGATCACCCTTTCAAACACATCTCATTTCATCAGACTGCCTAAATCTCCCTCATGTCCTCACCTACTCTCTTATCCATTTTGTGAAAAGTAAATGAAAGAAGACATTTAATTCTTAAAATTCTACCATTTTGTCAATAAATTACCTGTCTCTCTCTTTGAACATTCTACTGTCTTCTGTGTTGACCCCTTGTCCCTTAGTTCTTTGAAAAATGTTCTGATATTTATCTAAACTTTTCTGTAATCTTCCTTTCATTTTTCACCTTTGCTTTCCTTATATATTTTTTACACTTGAGTTCATTCTATAATCTTCTCAGTTACTTCTATATGTAGTGTCTTATATTTCACACATTCTTCTCTCTTACCCTGATTACTTTCCGCACCTCCTTATTTATCCATGTTGACCTTTCTTCACTCTGAATGCATTTATTGGTATGTGACATTCCTAACACTTGGGTATATATTAATTTGTCATTGAATATTTTCCATTTCCCCTTTCTGGCCTTTGTAGAATTCCATTACTTTATCTCACTAGATTGCTCCCAACTCTTATCATACTATTGCAAAGAATGTACTCTCTTGAAATCTTGCATTTTTTATTATTCAGCATTTCGATACAAACCAGGATCATTTCTATGGTTGGAGTCACTGTGTCATAGTGAGCTGTCTCTGTGGAGGACACTAACCTTGGCATGGAGTGTCCTATTTTTCAGTTAATTCTCTTCAGACAAGAAATGCAGATTATGCCATTTAAACAAGTTTAGTTTCACTTGCCAACAGAGGAAATGTGATGACCAGGTTGATCACCTTTATGTAGTAGAACATGCTTGCAATTTGGCCCAGGACATAAACAGCAGGTTTATTACCCAATTCACGCATATCCTGCTATTTCTCTCTTTCTCTGTGGTGACTTCCTGCTTGTGATCAGCTATTGCCTGTCTTGACCATTTTTCCTATACTTATTTTGAGTCTCTGGCCGTATGTACATTTGGGGCTACAAGTAATTTTAAAACAGTCGACATGAGAATTTGATAGTAATCAAATATATTTGTGTCCCTACTTCCATAGATTTATTGCTTTGCTTTAAAAAACAAGAGTTTGCTTATTTGAGAATGTTTCCTAGAAAGTCAGCTTAAATATTAGGAGTGTATCTTTTTTTCTCAACTCTGACCTCTGAGCACAATTTTTTCTACTTTCTCCTATTAAAATTAACTTCCCTCTATTTTTTAAAAGTAAAACTCATAAAATTCAGGAAGAAGATCCAAGATGGCGGAGTGATTAGTCTTCTTTGTCTCTCCCCCTTCGAATCTACAACTAATTGGAGATTCATTGCTTAACAAAGGATATCCATATAGCATCTCAGGATGCCTGAGAGACCCACACTGCTATACATCGAAAGGCAGACGGACTTCCCTCCAGGAGGAGGTGGAGATAGGTGAAAACTCTCTGACCCCGACCCCCGAACAGCCTAGTACCTGAAAGCGGCTTTCTTCCAGCGGATGCCCCCAGAACATCGCCACACACCAAGGGCAGGAGGGAGCACACACCAGAGGAGCAACGGTGGAAAGAGGTGACCAGAGCCCTACCTAAGCCCCCCACAATTACACCTAAACCCAGAGGGAAGCTCCAGAGTTACACACCGGAGGTGGCAGGGAAAACCCCTACCTGCCATTAACGGAGAGGCCCTTCCCAGCATCCACAACGCCGGGAGGTTCCTGGAGAGAATCCCAAACGGGGCGGTGGCCTGCCAGCTGCTGCCGCTGGCCCCACTGACCGGGCTTTCGCCTGGGCGGGGCTCGGGGCTACTGGAGATGTCCTGGGAGAGGACTGGGGCTGGGTGGAGCTCCAGCAGCAGGCTCTGCGGCCCGGGGGGGAAACTCAGGAGTTCCATCTGGGCAGCAGGCAAAGTCTCTACCTGCCATTAGCAGAGAGGCCCCGCCCAGCATCCACAACACTGGGAGGGTCCTGAAGAGGAAAATCCCAGGCAGGGCAGCAGCCGGCCAGCTGCCACTGAACTCAAGGTCTCCGGCTATCCCCCAGACAGGGCAAGGGGCTCCCCGAGATCCTAGGGGAGAGGACTGGGGCTGGGTGGAGTTCCAGCATCCCGGCTCCGTGGCCCAGGGGGAAACTCTACAGTCTCACAGCAGCCTCAGTGATAGAGAGCACCCACCCGGCAACCACAAGGCTGGAAGACCCTGGGACAAAAGTAGCATAGCTATGTGAGCTAACCACAGACTGCAGAAGATGCCCATAGCTCTGCTGTGACCCATAGTGGACAAGCGAGATTTTGTGGGCACCGACAGTGACAGAGCTGCAAATATAAGTTATCCTGCCCGTGGCCACTGGGAAAGCCCATAACACCTCTGCAGACCCTAAGGAGGGAGCACGTCTAGATGGTCTGCAACAGTAGGCACCAGCAGCCTGAAGCCCCCTTGTGACGGCCCCCACAGCTGAAGAGGGAACCCCCAGGACCACTGTGACTACAAGGAGGGGCCCAGGCCCAGTTAGCAACAGCTGATAGGGTTCCTGTTTGGTGCAGTATAAACAGCTGTCCCCCCACCACACCAGTAGAAACAAGTGGAAGCAGTAACTAAACTCTATCTTTATGTGGAGGCACAAATCTACACCATCAAGCAATATGAAAAAATATATTACATCTCCAGAACAGAAGGAAAATGACAAATACACAGAAAACAATCCCAAAGACAATGAAATATATAACCTAAATGATGATGACTTCAAAACAGCCATCATTAAAAAACTCAATGAGTTAAAAGAGAATTCAGATAGACAACTCAATGAGTTCAGGAGCTATGTCACAAAAGAGTTCGATACTATAAAGAAGAACCAAACAGAAATACTGGAAATGAAGAACACAATAGAGGAGATTAAGAAGAATCTAGACACACTGAACAGTAGGGCCAATAATATGGAGTAAAGAATTAGCAATTTGGAAGATAGGAATATAGAAATGCTGCAGGCAGAGGAAGAGAGAGAACTAAGACTAAAAAGAAATGAAGAAACTCTCCAAGAATTATCTGACGTAATTAGGAGATGCAACATAACGATTTTAGGTATACCAGAGGGAGAAGTGAGGGAGAAGGGGGCAGAAAGCCTATTCAAAGAAATAATGGCTGAGAACTTCCCAAACCTTGGGAGAGAGATGGAACTTCATGTGACAAAAGCCAATAGATATCCAAACTTTATCAATGCAAGAAGACCAACCCCGAGGCATATAGTAGTGAAGCTAGCAAAAGTCAATGACAAGGAGAGAATACTAAGGGCATCCAGGCAGAAGAAATTAACCTACAAAGGAACCCCCATCAGGCTATCAGCAGATTTCTCAGCAGAAACTTTACAGGCTAGAAGAGAGTGGAATGCTATATTCAAAAATCTGAAGGACAAAAACCTGCAGCCGAGAATTCTCTACCCAGCGAAAATATCCTTCAAATACAATGGAGAAATAAAAACTTTCCCAGATAAACAAAAATCAAGGGAATTCATTGCCACAAAGCCTCCTCTTCAAGAAATTCTCAGGAAAACCCTCATTCCTGAAAAATCAAAAAAAGGAAAGGGGCTACAAAACCAAGAGCAAAGGAGATAAGTAGAAGGACAGCAACAGAGAGTAGCAGCTCCATCAGAACAGACTAAACCATGGGACGAGAAACCAAGGAAATTGAAGAGAACTGGAAAACAAGACATAAAATGGCAGCGGTAGGCCCCCACATTTCAATAATCACTCTAAATGTAAATGGATTGAACTCTCCAATCAAAAAGACACAGAATGGCAGGATGGATCAAAGAACAAGACCCAACAATATGCTGCCTCCGGGAAACACACCTCAGCCCCTAAGACAAACACAGACTCAGAGTGAAGGGATGGAAGACAATACTCCAAACTAATAATGAACAAAAGAAAGCAGGTGTCACTATACTAATATCAGACAAAGTAGACTTCAAAGCAAAACAGATAAAGAAAGACAAAGAGGGACAGTATATAATGATAAAAGGGACTCTCCACCAAGAAGACATAACACTTATAAATATATACGCACCCAACACAGGAGCACCAAAATTTGTAAAGCAACTCTTAACAGAACTAAAAGAAGACATCAACAACAATACAATAATAGTAGGGGACCTCAACACCCCATTAACACCAATGGATAGAACATCCAGACAGAAAATCAACAAGGAAATTATAGAATTAAATGAAAAGTTAGACCAGATGGACTTAATAGATATATATAGAACACTTCATCCAAAAACAGCAGGTTACACATTCTTCTCAAGTGCACATGGAACATTCTCAAGGATAGACCATATTTTGGGAAACAAAGCAAGCATCAATAAATACAAGAGAGTTGAAATAATATCAAGCATCTTTCCTGATCATAATGCTATGAAACTAGAAATCAACCACAAGAATAAAGCAGAGAAAGGTGCAAAAATGTGGAGACTAAACAACACGCTACTGAACAAAATATGGATTAATGAAGAAATTAAAGAAGAAATCAAATATTATCTGGAGACAAATGAAAATGAGAAGACGTCATACCAAATCATTTGGGATGCAGCAAAGGCAGTCCTAAGAGAGAAATTGATTGCAATACAGGCTCACCTCACTAAACAAGAAAAAGCTCACATAAGCAACCTCAAATGACACCTAACAGAATTAGAAAAAGACAAGCAAGCAAAGCCCAGAGTCAGTAGAAGGAGGGAAATAATAAAAATAAGAGCAGAAATAAACGATATTGAAACAAAAAAGACAGTAGCAAGAATCAATGAAACAAAGAGTTGGTTCTTTGAAAAAATTAACGAAATTGACAAACTCTTAGCCAGACTCACCAAGAAAAGAAGAGAGAAATCTCAAATAAATAAAATTAGGAATGAGAGGAGAAATCACAACAGATACCAAAGAAATACAAGGGATCATAAGAGAATACTATGAAAAACTATATGCCAACAAATTGAACAACCTAGAAGAAATGGACAAATTCCTAGACTCTTACAACCTCCCAAACTAAACCAGGAAGAAATGGAGAATCTGAATAGGCCAATCACAAGTAGAGAAATAGAAACAGTAATCAAAAACCTCCCCAAAAATAAGAGTCCAGGACCAGACGGCTTCTCTGGAGAATTCTATCAAACATTCAAAGAAGATTTAATACCTATCCTTCTCAAACTATTCCAGAAAATTGAGGAAGATGGAGCACTCCCTAACACATTCTATGAAGCCAACATCACTCTGATCCCCAAACCTGACAAGGACAACACAAAGAAGGAGAACTACAGGCCGATGTCACTGATGAACATAGATGCAAAAATCCTCAACAAAATTCTGGCAAACTGAATACAGCAATACATCAAAAAGATTATACACCATGATCAAGTGGGATTTATACCAGGGACACAGGGATGGTTCAACATCCACAAGTCAATCAACGTGATACACTACATTAACAAAATGAGAAACAAAAACCACATGATCATCTCAATAGATGCAGAAAAAGCATTCAACAAGATCCAACACCCATTTATGATAAAAACTCTCAATAAAATTGGTATAGAAAGAAATTACCTCAACATAATGAAGGCCATATATGACAAAACCACAGCCAACATCATACTCAACGGACAAAAACTGAAAGCCATCCCTCTGAGGACAGGAACAAGACAAGGGTGCCCACTTTCACCACTCCTATTCAACATAGTACTGGAGGTGTTGGCCAGAGCAAGTGGGCAGGAAAAAGAAATAAAAGGAATCCAAATAGGCAATGAAGAAGTAAAACTCTCGCTGTTTGCAGATGACATGATCTTATATATAGAAAACCCCAAAGAATCCTTTGGAAAACTATTAGAAACAATCAACAGCTACAGCAAAGTTGCAGGGTATAAAATCAACATACATAAATCAGTAGCATTTCTATAAACTAACAACGAACTAACAGTAAAAGAACACAAGAACTCAATCCCATTCACAATCGCAATGAAAAGAATAAAATACCTTGGGATAAGTCTAACCAAGGAGGTGAAAGATTTATACAATGAAAACTACAAGACTTTCTTGAAAGAAATTGACAACGAAATAAAGAGATGGAAAGACATTCCATGCACATGGATTGGAAGAATAAACATAGTTAAAATGTCCATACTACCTAAAGCAATCTACAGGTTCAATGCTATCCCAATCAGAATTCCAATGTCATTCTTTACAGAAATTGAACAAAGAATCCTAAAATTCATATGAGGCAAGAAAAGACTGTGAATTGCTAAAGCAATCCTGAGTAAGAAAAACAAAGCCGGAGGCATCACAATCCCCAATTTCAAAACATACTACAAAGCTACCATGATCAAAACAGCATGGTATTGGTAAAAAAACAGGTGCACAGATCAATGGAACAGAATTGAAAGCCCAGAGATAAAACCACACATCTATGGACAGCTAATCTTTGACAAAGGAGCTGAAGGCCTACAATGGAGAAAAGAAAGTCTCTTCAACAAATGGTGCTGGGAAAACTGGACAGCCACATGCAAAAGAATGAAAATTGACCATTCTTTTTCACCATTCACAAAAATAAACTCAAAATGGATCAAAGACTTAAAGATTAGGCCTGAAACAATAAGTCTTCTAGAAGAGAATATAGGCAGTACACTCTTTGACATCAGTTTCAAAAGAATCTTTTCAGACACTATAACTCCTCAGATGAGGGAAACAATAGAAAGAATAAACAAATGGGAGTTCATCAGACTAAAGAGTTTCTTCAAGGCAAGGGAAAACAGGATTGAAACAAAAAAACAGCCCACTAACTGGGAGAAAATATTTACAAGCTACTTATCCGACAAAGGATTAATCTCCATAATATACAAAGAACTCACACAGCTTAACAACAAAAAAACAAACAACCCGATCAAAAAATGGGCAGAGGACATGAACAGACATTTCTTCAAAGAAGATATAAGTATGGCCAATAGACACATGAAAAGATGTTCATCATCGCTAATCATCAGGGAAATGCAAATCAAAACTACGCTAAGATATCACCTTACACCTGTTAGATTGGCAAAAATATCCAAAACCAAGAGTGATAAATGTTGGAGAGGTTGTGGAGAAAAAGGAACCCTCATACACTGTTGGTGGGAATGCAAACTAGTGCAGCCACTATGGAAAAAAGTATGGAGATTTCTCAAAAAGTTAAAAATAGAAATACCCTATGACCCAGCCATCCCACTACTGGGTATCTATCCTAAGAACCTGAAATCAGCAATCCCAAGAGTCCCATGCACCCCTTTGTTCATCACAGCATTATTTACAATAGCCAAGACATGGAACCAACTTAAATGCCCAGAAACTGATGACTGGATAGAAGATATGGTATATATACACCATGGAATACTACTCAGCCACAAAAAAGGACAAAATTGTTCCATTCACATCAACATGTATGGACCTTGAGGGTATTATGTTAAGCAAAATAAGCCAGACAGAGAAAGACGAACTCTATATGACTCCACTTATAGGTGGAAGTTAACATATAGACAAGGAGAACTGATCGGTGGTTACCAGGGAAAAGGGGGGGTGGGGGGAGGGCACAAAGGGTGAAGTGGTGTACCCACAACGTTGCTAACAATAACGTACAACTGAAATCTCAGAAAAAAAACCTCATAAAATTCAGCTTTTGTCCTGATGCCTTCTACTAAAAGTGAGTCGCTAATTTTTTCGTTTCATCTCTGGGCGGAAATCCATTTTGTAACATGGGATAGTTATACAGTTGTGTGTAATCACATACACAATTACTTTTTTCTTTTCACTGGTGCTGTTCTTTGTCAACTGAACAATCAATGTTTGATAACTTGAACAAGTTTTAGACTGAAAACTTACTAATGAAATAAACTAAATTTAATTTGTGCGTGTGTGTGTGTCCAGTGACTGTTCCTGTGACTGGAAAGCCTCAGATGTGCAGAGCAAAGGAACAGTGTCCTGTTAGGAGTACTCTGGCCTGGTTCAAATCTGAATTCAGTCAATTACAAGGGACACACAGACAACTTCTCTCACCTCTCCAAATCATCATGCCCCTAAGTGGAGATAATGATCTGTACTGCAAAGTGTCTGTGAAGGTTAGAGATAGTGTATGCAGCCAACTACCATTTGGGAGGTGGCTAAGTGGTAAATATAATATTTAGAATATTTAACAAATAAAATTGACTGGGATAATAGAAACTGTGTGGTTCTTGAGGTATTTCACAGATCCTTCAAACAAATTATCTTAATGATCTAACAAAAATCCTGTGAGGTGGACAGAAAAATATTAGAATTCTGATTTTACATTGTTCAAAGGCATCTTGCTTCTAGATACAACCTTAAATTTAACTTTTTCGAATTTTAAATAAATCTTAAACTATAAAGTGAATGAACAGTATGAAACTGGAGTTACTTTCAGTGACTTTGCTGTTCCAGACTTTGAAAGGCTCAGCAATAACGTTTAATGATTTTGAGGATTTGATCGTATGAAGGAGTCTTTTGGACACAGACTACGTGTGACGCTTCTGAAATTTTCACGTGACATACAGCGTGAACACAAACACGCAAGGGGAATACGGCTTTCCTCAAGCTATATTCATGATTTCTCTCAAGATTGGGACTCACTGGCACTGAACCAGTGGTTCTCAAACTTTAACATTCAATAGAATCACATGGAGGGCTTATTAAAATTCCAACTGCTAGGGTCCACTCCGAGGGCTTCTGATTCAGTAGATCTAAATTAGGGCTAAGGAGTTGCATTTCTAGTGAGTTCTCAGGTGATACTGATGTTGTTGTAGATTCAGGTAACCATCACCACCACCAAGACGTAAAACTGTTCTATCACCTCCAAGATCTTTTTCATGCTACCTTTTTAGAGTTCACCCACCAACTACTTCCCCCAACAACGTGAACCAAAGGCAAACACTAACCTGTTTTTCAGCTCGGAAGTTTTCCTGTTTTGAGAATGTTATATAAATGGAATCATATAACATGTGACCTTTAGAGATTGGATTTTTTTTTCACTTAACATTATGTCCTTGAAGTTAATTCAAGTTGTTGGGTATATTAACAGTTCATTGCTTGTCATTGTTGAGTAGTATTCTATGGTGTGGATATATCGGTTTATTTAAATATTTACCAATTGAGGGATTTTTTTGTCCAATTTTGGGCTACCAACAAAGCTGCTATGAACAATTATGTACAGAATTTTGTGTAGATATAAGTTTTCATTTCTCTGGGACAAATGCCAAGGAATGCAATGCTGGGTTCAACGGTAAGTGTATGGTAATTTTTTAAGCAATCAACAAGCCATTGTCCTGAGTGGTCACCAGCAATTCTCATCAGCAATGTGTGAGAGATCCAGTTTTTCATCATTCTGGCCATCATTTCATTTTCACTATTTTTATTTTAGCCATTCTGATAGGTATGTAATGATATCTCATTATGGTATTAATTTGCATTTCCCTATACCATCTTTCATGTAGTTATTTGCCAACCCTATATCCTCTTTGGTGAAATATCTCTCTCATGCATTTTCTTATTAGATGGTTTATTTCCTTACCATTGAGTTTTCACAATTCCTTATATATTCTAGATATTAGTTCTTTATCAGATATGTGGTTGCAAATGTTTTCTCCCAGATTGCAGTTTTTCCTTTATCTCTCTTAATAAGGTCTTTCTTAGGGAAAAGTTTTTAATTTTGATGAAATCTAACTTATCAATAATTCTTTTTTTGATTTTGCTTTTGGTGTCATGTCTAAGAACTCTTCACCAAAATGTAGCACCTGAAGATTTCTCCTTTTTTTAATAAATATTTTATAGTTTCATATTTTACATTTAAACTTGTGATCCATTGTGAGTTAGTTTTATATAAGGTGTAAGGTTTAGGTAATTTTTTTTTTTTTTTTGCTTATGAATATCCAATTGCTCTAGTGCCATTTGTTAAAAAGAGTATCTTTTCCTTCATTGAATTGCTTTTGCTTCTTTGTCCAGAAGAGTTGTCCTTAATTGTGTTGGGCTATTTTTGGATCTTCTATTCTGTTCCATTCATCTATGTGTAGATCACCAGTGTGATACAGTTTTGATTACTATAGCCATATAATATCTTGACAACCAGTGGAATGATTCTTCCTATTTTTCTTTTCTTTCTTTCTTTTTTTTTTTGAGGAAGATTGGCCCTGAGCTATCTGTGCCCATCTTCCTCTATTTTATATGTAGAATGCTTGCCACAGCATGGCTTGATAAGCGGTGCTAGTCCATACCTGAGGTTTGAACCAGTGAACTCTGGGCTGCCCAAGAAGAGTGTGTGAATGTAATTGCTATGCCACCAGGTTGGCCCTTGATTCTTCCTATTTTTCAAACTTGCTTTAACTGTTCTAATTCCTTTGCATCCCCATAAAAGTTTAGAATAATCTTTTCTATAACAACAAAAAAATCTTGCTGGGCTTTTGATGCAAATTATATTAAGCCTTTTTATTGCAGGGGAGGGAGAACTGACAACTTTACTATGTTGAGTTACAATCCATGATCATAGTATATCTCTCCATTTATTTACTCTTTTATTTCTCTCCTCAGTGGTTTAAACTTTCCAGCATTCAACTTCTGTACCTTAGATATACACCTATGTATTTCAACTTTTTGGATGGTTGCAAAGATTTCCCATGGTAACCATCCTGTCATTTGCAAATAGGGACACTTTTCTTTCTTGCTTTATGTTCTACAGGCTATTTTTTCTTTTGCCTTATTGTCCTGGCTAGAACTTTCAGCACTATGTTGAACAAGATGGTAAGAGAGAACATCCTTGACTTGTTCCTGATCTTGTGGAGAAAGTATTCACTCTTTCTGCATTAGATATGGAGTTAGCTATGTTTATGTAGGTATTTTTTTCATCAAGTTAACAAGTTCCCCCTCTATTTCTAGATTTCTGAGAGTTTTTATAAAGAATGTGTTGAATTTTGTCAAATGCTCTTTTTCATTAAATAATATTATCATTTGATCTTTCTGCTTAGCCTGTTAGTAAGGTGGATTATAGTCATTGACTTTTGAATGTTGCACCAGCCCCATGCACATGGAACAAATCTCATTTGATCATGGTGTATATATTTTTTGTATACATTGCTGAACTCTATATGCTAACATTTTAGAAATTTCTGCCTCCATATTTATAGGACGTTTATAGTTTTCACTTTTCCTATTGACTGGTTTTGATATTGGGGTAATACTGACTTCATGCAGTGAGTCAGGGAGTGTTTTACAGGACAGTCTGCAAAATTGGTGCTGATTCTTCTTTAAATGTATGATTGATAGAATTCTCCAATGAAACCATCTGGATCTGGAGATTTTTTTAAATTATAGATTAAATGTTCCAAATATAAACCTATTCAAATTATGTATTTTATGTAAGATGAGTTTGTCATTGGTGTTTTTTGAGAAATTGATTTATTTCCTCTAAGTTGTCAAAATTATGTGTGTAGAGTTGTTGGCAGTATTCCATACCATCCTTTGCAGTTCTGCAAGGCCTGTAGTGATAGCCTCTATATCATTTCTATTATGATTAATTTTGGTCATTTCTCTTTTTTATTCTTTGTATAGCTGGAAGTTTGCCAGTTTTATTGATTTGTTTTAAAATATAAGCTTTAGTTTCATTGACTTTATTTTCCTCTTTTCAATTTCATTGATTTCTGTTACTATCTATTATTTCCTTTCTTCTGCTAGTTTTACATTTATTTTGCTCTTATTCTTCTAGTTTTTTGAAGTGAGGGCTTAGATTTTCATATAAGACTTGTCTTCTTTTCCAATGTCAGTGTTCAGTGCTATAAATTTGCCTCTTATCACTGCTTTAACTATATTCCACAAATTTTAATATGCTGCATTTTAATTTTCATTCTGTTCAATGTACTTTTTAATTTTCCTTTTGACCCATGGATATTTAGAAGTGTGTTGTTTAGTTTCCAAGTGTTTGGTGATTTACTTGTTACCTTTCTGTTATTCATTTCTAGTTTGATTCCATTGTAGTCAAATACCACACTCTATATGATTTCAATTATTTTAAATTTGTTGAGGTTTGCTTCATGGCCCAGATTATGGTGCTCTTTGGTAGATATTCTGACTTGGTATCAATTAGATCCTTGTGATGCATAGGGCTTTTGAGTTCTTCTATATCTTTGCTGATTATCTGTGTAGTTCTCCTAAAAATTTTTGAGAGGGGTGTTGAAATATCCAACTATAATTGTGGATTTGACAAATTCTCCTTTCAGGTCTATCAGTTTTTCCCCCCAAAATTGGAAATTTTTGCTTCATTCATAGACATTTAGAACTGCTATGTCTTCTTATTGGATTAAACTTTTTTCATTCTTTAATCTTTCTCTCTCATTCCCTGGTAATTTTCTTTGCTTTACATTCTACTTTTTGTGATGTTAACATCGCCACTCCCACTTTCTCTTTTTAAAATAAATGTTTGTGTGCTATATCTTTTTGCATCATTTTACTTTCAAATTACCTGTTTTGTTGTATTTGAAATGAGCTTCTTATAGATAGTCTATAGTTGGGTTATGTTTTTTTCTTTTTTTAATCCACGCTACCAATCACTGTCTTTTAATTGATATATTTAGACCATTTATATTTAATACAATGAGGGATATATTAGAGTTTAAATCTGTCATTTTATTTCTTGTTTTCTGTTTGTTCTTTCTGTTTTTTATAACTATTTTCTTTTTCACTTCTTCCCATTGGTTTCTTAAGCATTTTTTGTGTTCCATTTTGTGTTGTATGTACTATTTTTAGTACATATCTCTCTGTATAGATTTTTTAGTGGTTTCTCTAAATGTTATATATATAATTTGGCTTAGTCTGCTGGTGTCACTATTTTAGTACTTCAAGTGAAGGGGGAAAAATTCACGTCTCTTTTTTTCTCTTTATTCTCTGCCATTTAATTTTTGAAAGTTTGAACATGATTTCTTGGGCATGAATTTCTTTGGGTTTAACTTCTTTGAGGTTTAGTTGGCTTTTGAATCTGTAGGTTATGTCTTCTGACAAATTTGGGCACATTTTATTCATTTTTCAAAGACATATTCAGTCCTGCCCTCTTTCCTCCACATTTTTGCACTCCAATGACATGAATTTTAGATCTTTTGTTATAGTCTCACATGTTCCTGAGCCCTCTGTCCTTTTCATTCTGCCATTGAGCCTATCCATTGAGGTTTTTGTTTTGTTTTGTTTTTTCTTTTGAATATCTCCATTTGGTTCTTCTTTATATCTTTTATTTATTTGCTTAGCTTTTCTGTTTCATTTCTGAGACTTTCTGTTTTTTCATTTGTTTCAAGTTGTTTGTAATTTCTCATTTGATCATTTTTTTGATGGCTTTCTTTAAATTCTTGTCAGATAATTCTAATACCTGTATTATCTTAATGTTGGCAACTGTTTATTGTTTTTCTCATTGAAGTTGAGGTCTTCTTGGTTTTTTGTGTGATGACTGATTTTTTTAAATGAAACCTGGACATTTTGGGTATTATGTCATAAGACTCAGAATATGATTCAAATCTTGTGTTTCAGCAGCCCTGCTGTGATATTGGTCAGTGGAATGGCAGAAGCTGGGGGACTCCACTACCTCTTTACTGACTGATGGGGTTGGAAGTCCATGTTCTGTACTTACTCATCATTAATTTGTGATGGGGTGCTTCTCATTACTGTTTCTGGGGTAGGCCATTCAGTCTCCTCACTTGACCTTCACTGATACCATAGTGGAAGAGGATTGATGGTGGCTCAATACCACTTTGCCACATTAGAAATCCTGACTCTGCACTAGGCTTCCTTGACACCACCCCAGGCTCTCCATCTACTTTCCACTGGCATGGGGTGAGGTGTGAGGGCAGTGTTGTAGGATTTGTTGTAAAATTTGTTACTATCTGGCAGGAATAAAACCTCAGCTCTCTACTGAATTTTCTCAGATACTACACAGGTAGTGTGGTTGGATCACCTCATTACAACCTCTCAAGTAAAATTTAGATGTCTCACTAGGCATCTTGGCTGTTTTGACAAGGTGGAGCAGTTATTGTCTAAAAGTTTTCTGTCTTGCTAGGTTGTCTCTTTCTTGGTCCTTTGGTTTAAGAAAGTAGGTTTTCTTGGGGCTCTTTTTTGTGTATGTGAGGAAGATTGGCCCTGAGCTAATATCTGTGCTACTCTTTCTCTATTTTGTATGTGGCATGGCACCACAGCATGGCTTAATGAGAAGTGTTAGGCCCATCCCCGGGATCTGAACCTGTGAATCCCAGGCCACCGAAGCAGAGCACATGAACTTAACCACTATGCTCCCAGGCCAGCTCTTGGGGCTCTTTTTGGCTGTACCATTCAGCATTTACTGGCTATCAGTTTCTCAATTATGTAACTGGGGTTATAAAAAGGATAAAGAAAGCCCATGGAAATCACCATTGTGTCATTCCTAGAGTCCTTAGCTAGTCTTTATTCTTCTTACTACCTTTTGGAGTTTTCTTATATTTGTTTTATATTTAATGTCCAGGGTCTATACCTGCACTTAGTAGGAGGAATAGTGAAAACTACATTTACTCCAATTTTCTGCAAGAATAATCATTTTTAAAGATTGCTATTGGGCCTGTTTTAGAGTTCTGTTGTAATTGTGTGTCTTTTATAACACCAAATGTTGCATTGCTTTTTCATTTAATGGGACAATGGGGGTTGGCAAGTATAACAACATATTATAGTTATGGAATTTCTCACCTTGACCCCCATGAAAATGTTTAGATGTGATTATGCTAACATATTTTGTTTATTTTCACTCATTTTGAGTTTTATAATGTTAGACCTCTTGATTAATCTTATTGTTCATTTAATTTTATTTCTTATGTTCTTTTCTATGCCAAATAGGTCATGTGTCCACATTCTTTTATGCTTCTTTCATTTGTTTATATTCCTTAGTGCTTTTATTTATAACCTCTAACCTCTGGATTTATTTTCTCTTGTCAGACTTTATTTTTGACCTTAGTCATTTGAGTTGCCTCAAAAGATAGGAAAGATGACATACCTATTTCTCTAACTAATATTATTTCTTCCCTATCTACCCATCTGTTTATTTAGTACAGGATTTTATACAGACTTGCAACATATGCCTTCCTATGATGTGAATGAATAACAAGTACCAAAGAGGAATAAAATGGGATGGAGAGTATGGTCATAAAGATTCACCCCACTTCACTATCTGAGCCTTCTCTCAACTAATGAGACATGTCTCAAACCCCTTCTCTTTTCTCCACTTTGCCAAGGTCTCTATCAGGAAGTCAGACAGCTCCTAAAATTCAAGTCTGTTGCATGAATATATCTCATTATAAGAACTCAGTCATAGCTTTTCCATAAATGTATACCCCTCTAATAATATTGCACTCATATTTTCATGGTTTAATTTTTCATTTTTCAAAGGTTTTTACCTCACCAATGCATGAATGGTTACAATCTTTGCTCTCTCTCTCTTTCTCTCTGTGTATGTGTCTATCCATAGCTTGATCATAACTTGATTTAGCATTTCTATTCTGTTTCTGTATCTACACATATATTGCCTATTTTTATTGTAAGCCTGATCTTCACTAAGAATTTATAAGTCTGGCTCTTCATGTCATGGCACAATACCCTACAAATGAGATAATTAATAAATGATTTTTAATGACGATATTGTTTGTGCTTGGGGAGAGCACAAAATAAAACCATGGAGACAGTTCTTTTGGGTGACAGGCATGTAATAACTTTCTTAAATCTTCTTTTGGTAATTTCACCAATATAGAAAATATGTATAGTAACAGAGATACTTAGAATTCTCCAAGAAAGAAGGTATGTAATTGGCAGTACTAACAGAATGGTAAATGTACTTGAAAATTTTGGTGGATTTCCCCCTAATTTATGAAGAAGGTTCTACAATGACACAGTATAGCCAGCAAAACCAAGCTATTTCCAAACGAAGTAAAATAATCTTAAAACAGAGTCAAAAAGTTTTAAAAACCTCATATTTCAGTTTAATTTAGCAGTACTTACTAATTATTTCTTAGATACCTTCTTCCCATGTTCAATATTATTGGGAATTGAAAAAGTTTCATTGGTTGGAGTATCCAAAGCCAGAGAGGCATCAGAAAGCAAGGTTTGTCATCCCTTCTGTCAAGAACCATCATGGTAAGAGTTTACCAGCCGTGACTACTAAAGTATTAAGCATGCCTATTTTTAGCTTTGCATCACATAGTGGGAAGCAACGAGACAGACAAATGCTGGATAGAGGATTGAGGTGAGAAGTCAGAGTGGCAGAGAAACTCATCAGAGAGACTTCTCTGTGGGAAGAACAAACAATGCAGTTAAAGTTTAGTGGATGTTGCAGTAGAGATGGGTACCTTTTCTCAAAGGATAGAAAGGAGATATGTTGAGAATTTTGTGGGAATATCATTGTCAATAATGTCTAAGTAGATATAGGATTTATAGCAACAAATGCATGCTTATGAAGGGTAAGTAGTGATTAGATAATTTTTGTTAGGATTTTTAGTGGGTGGAGAACTGGCCACAATCCTCAACTCTTCATGAACTGAAACTAGCAGTGAGGTATTCTATCCCATGAAACTCAGCCTAATTTCCCTTTCATTCATTCAACAATAATTGTGCTGCCCCAATACTATACTAGGTACTTAATCAGAAGACTACAGAACACACACACCCAACGGACAACCAAAATGGTTCATTCTGAACTAAGAAAGGTACTTTCCATTTTTCACCTCTTTGATATGTTTCAACCAGAATATTAATTATTATATTTACATTCAGAGAAACATATGCAGAGCATTTATTAGAAGGCATAAGTTACTAAAATCTTCCATTTTTCACTTTTTAAATTATCACCTATTTTGATGGCATACCATTTTAATTTTTGGTTCTGAACAGGTTTTTGTGCTTCCATACTACTGTGGACACATTTATTTTTCTTTTCCTCCCAGAAAGGATGACTTTTGATGCTCCTAAATGTGTTATTTAGAAATTATTCAAAGAAAATGATTGTTTCAGATGCTCAGGGGCAGGGAATGTGCCCTATTAGCTCTTGTATAGGCACTCAATTGATACTATGTCTGATTCCGAGTTTGAAATTTTAGTGTAAGAGATCTTGCTGTGTTATAGGAGTGGAAAGATATGAACTAAACAGGGGATAAAATATTAGAAAGGATGGGCCAGCGTGGTGATATAGTGGTTAAGTTTTTGTGCTCTGCTTTGGCAGCCCAGGATTCGCTGGTTCAGATCCCTGGAGTGGACCCACACACCACTCATTAAGCCATGCTGTGGCAGCGTACCACATACAAAATAGAGGAGGACTGGCACAGATGTTAGATCAGTGACAATCTTCCTCAGGCAAAAAGAGGAAGATTGGCAACAGATGTTAGCTTGGGGCCAATCTGTCTCACACACACACACACAATTAGAAAGAAAATGAGAATAATCTATTAATTAGCATAAGAATACAAGACAAGAGAATAAAGTTGAAGGACTAAATGATGGCCCTAATGTTTAAGTTAAAGACACTAAAAGGGTGGAAGGTTGATATGAAACGGAAATTATATTATAGTTTTATTGAGTTGGCATCAAGAGTTATAAAGGGATAAAAACTTCATGGACCAGAACTGCCCAAATGAAAATGCTTATCTCATATGTAGCAAGAAATATAATTACTGTCAAGAATTCATTGCACAGTTGTCTTATTTCCATTTTATTTTTTATTGATGATATGTGATACTTTCAATGTATTACACTCTTCTAGGCATTTACCATAGGGATCCAAATATATAAACGTGGAATTTTCCTGAAACCAGTAGACTTGCATATTCTAAATACATAACTCATGAATCATTCTTACCTTTGAAAAAAAATGAATTAGTGTTTTAGTACACACAAAAATTTGAGAAATGGCTTTTTCTATTTAAGAATCTTTTTTCCCTTTTCTTATAAGCTGAACAGATTATTCATTATCCACTTTTAAAACAAAAAAAGTTGTATACAAGTTTCAATAAAGTTGGAAAAAACATAGATTGAGAGAAGGTGCCCAATTTACAAATATGAACAATAAAGTAGGAAGACTTTTTTGAAGGTGTTCTTTGTTTATTAAATATTTCATGTTAACACACTTTGAAGGAATGTTAGTATTTATTCTTTTGTAAATAACATTTTTAGAAACATGTCATGATGGTGATTTGTCACAAAAAGTGATAAAGAATTGAAAATAGACATGGATCACCAGCTCGCCAGAGATTTGGAAAGCTATGTTTACCAACACATCCTCTGAAAGATTGATTTTAGACCAGCATTGTCCAACAAAAGTCTTTGAGATCATAAATGCTTTCAATATATGCTCTGTTTGATATATAGACACATGTGGCTATTGAGCACTTGAAATGTTTCTTATATGACTGGAGGAGCTAAAATTTTAGTTTATTTAAGTTTAATTAGTTAAAATCTAAATGTAAATAGTCACACGTGGCAAGTGACTACCATATTGGACAGCACAGATTTAGACAAATGCTGAATTTTAATTACATACGTCAGATTTTTTTAAACAAAATTTCTTTCAGTGAACTATAGGAAATTCAATAGAATAGTTGATGTTTTTTTAAAACACAAGCTGAGAGTCTGGCACATAAGAGTTATTCAATAAGCGTTACTTTTTTTCCTTTCTTTCTTCTGTTGGGTTATATTATCACAGTCCACACAGGTGATATTAAAGCAAAATTTAAATTTGACACTGGTTTTAAGCATGATGAGGAAGCATGCAATGGTGAAAAAATGATTTTGTGAGTCAGTTGAAATAGATTCTTTTTATAGCTCTATCCATGACCAACAAGATATTAGAAAGAAAGAACTGCCTTCTCTCTTTTATCCCCAAAAGTGACATAGGAATGTCACCACTTTCCTCCCATCCAATACTGTGATTTCATTAAATTGAACCATATGAAATTGTGATTTTTATAGTTTAAACATGATCAACTCTTGGCAATTTCATTGAGTTCAATAGATTCGTTAGGAAAAATACATGCTGGGCTAAAGGAAGGGGCAAAACCCCATTTTAGAGTGGAGTCACTCCCCAAATTATTACACACTTGTTATTTCCAGAAAGTGTATTTTTGGGAAAAAATCAACCAAAATGAAAGTGTTTACACGAATATACATATGCCATCACTTGCCTCCAGACTACAGCATAGAGATTGAATCTTTCTACTCTCCAGCAAGACTATGATATAAAAGAAAGAAAACCCAGTCTCTGTTTCTCTCAGTTAATATATGGCTTAAATGCACACAGTTGGTATAAATTAAAACTCAAGATCTCCTTCTTTCAGTGGGGAAGAATTTAGGGTCCAGTGTTGTCAAACCATCTACCTGACCTCCTGGGCAGCCCTTGGAAGAGCAGCGACAGACGCTTTACAGGGTGCTCCGCTGACTGCTTCTTACTCTAGAGGGCGTTCTCACGGTCCCAAGGATCTGGAAGTTCAAAGCTGATGATGCTTGTTTACAGATAACGTAATTTATAGATGCGTAAGACACAGAGGACGGGGAGACAGCATGGCATTAGGGCTCCTGATTCCAAGGAGGAATGGAATCAGTGGTTGTAGAGGGAGGGGTCTTAAGATCTGTACCAGCTGCTTTTGGATTCTCTGTCCTTGTTTCGGTGGGTGGAAAACCCGGGAACGTGCCACCCAGGGAGGGTCTATGAAAGAAAAAAAAAGCAACTTGACGGACCTGAAGCCATTTGCCTGGGAAATGTCTTTGGGCTACTGCTGAGAGACGAGGAGGGGACTGCAATGGAGGAGGAAAAGAGTAATAAAAAGGTAGTGGTGCCCCAGGGCATGTCGGGAGGCAGCGAAGGCAGGTTTGAAGCTCTGCAGGGGCTCCTCAGGCAGCCCTATGCCCAGGAGCTGCACCCCCACTGACTGCAGGTATCTGCGGGCTAAAACCTGGCCTCAGCCTTCATGTGGCCAATGAAAATTGACATTTCCCATAGCCCAAGGTTAGCTTAACAGTAATTAAAGCATCACGTTGCACACGATTCTTTCCATTATAATTTAAGTGGATTTTATGCTATTTTAAAAACCATTCTAGTTCCCACTGTGAATAATGAATACAAATAAAGTTGAATGTCAGATCTGGAATACAAATCAAATAAGAAAACCTGTAACTAACCCGAACATCTGCACCCACGATCTCCAAGACTCAAGTGTTCCACAGCCGGCCCAACGTCCTCATAAATGGCTTCTCTGGTTTGTTTTTGATGTCAGGCCACCTCAGTGGGCCACGTCTGCTCCATGAAGAGTGATGAGGTTCTTTCCACTATGAGACATCCTTCCAGCTTCCACAGTATTTCAAGCAATTCATTCATCTTTCTCAGCAGCTATATTAGACAGTGCCAAGAGGATTTCTGAGGAGATAGACAGACACGCCTACTCTGAAATCACAAGGTCTTTCAGACATGATGCTTGTCTTTTACCACTGAAAGAATGAGGATTTTGCTCGATTCATTTTCTACGCCTTCAGTCAATGTGCTTAAAAATGTCCCTGCCTCTGAATCCTTAGGAGGGGCTGTTTACAGCTATGCTCTCCTCCAGTTGTGGAGGTAATATTGTCGTGTTCTGACTCTAAGTAACACAACAGAAGGTTCGCATCAGCACTTCTCTCTCATCTCATTGTTGTGCCATGAAATAGGAAGAGAAATTGGAACCAGAGCCTCACACAGTCTAGCTTGAAGGAGAGTGCAAACAAGGTTGCGATTTCATACCTCCATTTATAAATGCACGAAGAGGGACAGATTTGGGTGTCTGCTGCCTTTCACCACAAACGTGGAAGAAGCAGAAACCGGGCAGAGAAGCCCATAGCTCTGCCGTCACTCATTTTAATGCGGAAAAGCCTCTAACAAGGAGATGTTTTTAGTTTTTATTATTACTAGACTGAAAAGCATTAATATTGTCATACAGATGGTCACCTATGTTGGAAGCTTATGAAAGAACTCTAAATTGTGGAAAGATTATTCTAAATTTAGGAAAGCATCAACTCCCTAATGCTAAAGGTGGAGCCATGCTGCTAAACATATTAGTATTTCTTAATTCAAACACCTGTTCTGCGCGTACGAGACATAAAAAAGCTCTTATTTATTGCTTGCATCTCCAGTTCAGATTTAATCTCACTATAAATTCATCTCATGTTAATTTATGTGCAAACAAAGACACACACATTTTAAATATCCGAAATGCTGGAAATAAACTTATTTTTAATTTTGTGCTTATTTTCCATTTGTCAACCAGCAAATGAAAGGACTGAATAAATCATGCACTAATTGCCAGCGGTGCTAAATTTAGTGTGAGATCTGGAATCCTTTTGATCAAAACCGCTGAATATGAAATCATCCTCAGCTCTCTAGGCAACTTTATCCGCCTTTCTATTCTCCATCTGTCAGTCACCTGGGAATTTGTGAACTATTCCATATGTCAGGCTTGTCAATCACAATGGGATGTGGGAACTATCTGCCTACTGCATAGGAATTCTTGTTAAAAGATTAATCTGCATTTAACTATTAGTTCTATATTTCGAATACCACATTGTTTGATGTTTTAAAATATTTTCTCTCTGTGGAAAGGTAATGGAAATACATTTTATTTCAATAGTATAGATCAGAAGTCTTCATTTAAATAAGACTTACAAGTGTGTGACTGTTACACATATATCCCATGTTATATGTAGTCAGTGTAATGTGCATGTACAATATGACATTTTAAATAGAATGCTCCTTTTATGGGAACACTGAATCTGACAGAAACCTATCTTAAGTGCTGACATTCTAGATATATATAAATTAAAAAGTAATAAACACATGAACTTCTTACCATTTTGAGATCTACAAACTTATCAAGATAGTTCTGAAAGAAAAATGTTTCACCAAAGGTACTTTATTTTAAACTTAAATGTACCTAAAATATTCAGATATCTCATTTAAATAAAGATGCAAGTAAAATTGTATTCATCACAACATCATTGCATCCATATAACATTATTGTTCCAAACCAATTAGAAAGATTCAAAACCCCAGCAAGTCATAGATAAATGTAGGATGTTCAAGTATCAACTTCATTTAATCTGAAATGTTTATATATTACATATTTTAAATCCATTTACTTCTGATAGAATTTGAGATGAAATAAAGCAGAACTAATGAAATATTAGGAAAAGATCAAAACAACATCAGGAAAAAAATGATAATTATGCTAGAAATCCAAATTAATGTACAGATCTTACGCCTGTGTGACCTTAGACAAGTTACTCAACTTTTTGCTGCCTGAGGCTCCACATCTGTGATATGAGGACATGAATATATGCTAATCTATAAGGTTTTGTGGAAGATGAAATAATATATATAAAACACTTAAGAACATGCTTAGAGGTGGAAAGTACTAAATACATGTTACCTAGTGTATTATCAGGGGTCAGTATCCATTTCAGGCAGTTTGAAAGAGGGAATTCAACACAGGGAACTAGCCACAGAGATGTTGGAAGACCTGAAAACATTGACTCCGTTTACCACACTGCAGAACCTGGGAATCAATCATTTTCTTCAGCATTTAATGCCCTTCAGAGTTTTCCCATTGTTCTAAAGAAGGAAATCTTCAAAATGGCCTGCACAGCCCAGGGAGCAATAGCTCACATCAATTCTCCAGTTGTTATTGCACACCTTCTTCCCGTAGAGTCTTCACATTTTCCTTATTCTCAAGGTACCATGCTTTCTCCCACAAGGCCTATACCCACTGGAGCCCTTTTCCACCTTCTTGTGACCTAAATGTTCTTCAGATCTCAGTTCAAGTATCACTTCACCAGCTTCCTCCTTCACCTGTGCACTTAATATCCTTATGGTTATTCCCAATGCTATATAATCAATCTCTAAATGTTTAGGTTGCACATAAATCTGTCCTTCTGTCCTTTAACTGTACATTTATTTGAGATATTTTGATTAATATTGGTCTGTTCACTAGACAGTAAATTCTATGAGGTCTGGTTTGCTTCTCACCGAGCCCAGTAAAGGCACGTAATAGGTGGCCAGTACACATTGACTGAATGAATGACTTGCATTAGTGAGTGAAGGATCACACTGACAAATAATAAAGAAATGACTATCTATGCATATAAAGGAAAATGCCCTGACTGAAATCATGAACAGCTAAACAGTAAGTTTAATAACATAAATTAAAATAATATAATTACTTTCAAAGAAACTTAGGAAACATAATTACATCTGACTTAGATGACATGTCCAGAACACTGTGGAACATTTCCTTAATTTCCACAGGTACCGTTAGTGTTACATTTAGTTTTCTACCAAAGTCATTTTCTACATACATCTAATACTTTCTACTTTGTAATAAGTCTCATTCCATGTGTGTCCCCCCTGAAAAGCTATTAGTTTTTTGAGTATCTGAACTGAGTCTTTTTCTCCTGTGCTTCTTTAGTGCCTAGTATAGTGCCCAATAAATACTAGGTTGTTATTATGTTTTGTTTAGTAAAATTATTTATTCTGTTCAGAGGAATATTGCTTTTCTGTGGCTGCTTAGCTCAGATGTTTAAAAAAATGCTCCTGTTTTGTTGCTTCCAGTGAACCATTTGGCTGTGTTATATTCTGTTGCCACAGCCTGCACATTTATGCCTCTTTTTCCTGGCCATTCATCATGAAAATACATTCCACTAGTTACAATAAGGACTGGAGATAGAGTGTGGTCAGTTCAGGGTAAATTCATCATTACTTTAGGAAAATAAATAAGAGAGGAAGGGAGAGAGGAAAAGAAGAAAGGAGGAGAGAAAGAGAAAGAAGGAAGGAAGGAAGGACAGACAAAGAAAGATAGGAAGAAAGAAAGAAAGAAGAAAGAAAGAAAGAGAGAAAGAGAGAAGGAAAGAAAAACAAAAGGAAGGAAAGAAAGAAAGAAAAAGAAAAAAGAAAAGGAGGAAACAAAAGCAATACATATTTTCCAGTAAGGATTCTTTTGTTCCTAAATAGGATCAGAAATACCTTGTAATCTTGCTTTTAAAAGACAAGATTATTTCACTTAATGAACACAAGCAATGCTGGAGAACTTGAAATATCATCTAATGATATCTGAATACAGCTTTCAAAAATCTATGTTACATATCTCAGCACATTTGCCTAGATTGCTATTTATGCAAAAATAGAATAACAAGCAGAAAGTAAAGTAACAGAGGGTAAAACAAAAGAAAAAGGTATATTTTAAAAATTATTTTGTCCTGTTCTTTTCTGGGATATGGCTACTATTCTGTCTAATATAAGTAATGTGATAAATAATTGCAAAAATTAAACATATGGTAATCTTATGCTAGAAATACAAAATAAATTCAAGTTGGGGATTTTTTTACATGACATGACAGGTTGAAAGATAAAATAAATATTAATGGATACATTAGTTTAGTTTAATTCTCCTCCAAGATGAGCAATAAAAGGTAATAACAGAGGAAGGATCTTTAATTTGAATAAAATAGCCATGAAAACTTCATCAAAATCCCATGAAGAGTTAAAATTAAAAATATTTTTAAATAAAACAGAGAAACATAAGAATATTATTCTCATCAATACTAGTCAAGATTGTAGTGGACGTCCTGGCCAATGCAGTATGATAAGAAAAAAGAAAAACTATGATAAAAGTTGGGATGAAAGAGACACAATGTCTCTATTTTGGGCCATACAACAGGTTACTCTAAAAGACTAAAAACTCTAAAAGAAACCACTAAAAATCTACTTGAATAAGAGAGATCAGTGAGGAGTCCCTATAGAACTTAACGTTAAAGATTCACTTTCTCCAGGGATAACTAAGGAGAAAAATTATGTACAAGGGATCTGATTTATTAGAGCAATACAAGCTACAAAATATCTACAGATACACTTAATTAGAAATTCTCAAAAGATATCTAAAGCAATCTGTACATTATTTTAAAGGATATGATAAATAAAATAATTCAGAGACATGCCTTAGAAAACAAAAATATTCAATATTGAGAAGTCTTCAGTTCTCAAGATAATCTATAAATTCAGCCAATGCCAATCAAAATTTCAGCAGAAATTTTTTTCTTTGTGAAAATGATTAGCCTAGAGCTAACATCTGCTGCCAATCCTCCTCTTTTTTGCTGAGGAAAACTGGCCCTGAGCTAACATCCATGACCATCTTCCTCCACTTTTTACGTGGGACGCCTGCCACAGCATGGCTTGCCAGCTGGTGCCATGTCTGCACCTGGGATCCAAACAGGTGAACACCAGGCCACCAAAGCAGAATGTCCGCACCTTACCACTGCACCACCAGGCTGGGCCCCAGAAATATTTTTAATGCAACTGAAAGGCAAATTCTACCCTTCACCTGGAAAAGAAAATTCAAGGCAATTGTTAAAAAAAAACGGGAAATAACAAAGATGCTAGACTTTTGCCAAAAGATTAAAAATATATTATAAAGCCAGAGTAATTAAATTAATAAGATATTGGTATAAGAATAAATAGAAGGTCAATGGAAAATTATAGACAGTATTAAAATGCACCTAAGTATGATAAAAGGTCATTCAAATTAATGGGGGAAATGAAGGAGTATAACAAATGCTGTTGAGAATTTTGACTATCTTTTGGATAAAAAAAATTTAGATCTAAGCATATAAAAATCAATTTTTAAAAAAAGCTATGAAACGTTAGAATCTAGGCTGATCTGTGAAACAGAGATCATATCATACCTTAGTTTTGCTGAGGTTTTAGGTGATTGACACTTGAAATGCATTTAAAATTTGGTAAGATTTTGCTCTTCTTCTCACTATTATTTTTTATAGCATCTTAGTATTGTGTCTTGCTTAAGAATAGCTACTCCCACTTAATAGGAGAAGTTTTGTCTGATGTTTTATACTAACATTTCCTCAACTTGGACAAGGGCACTAGGATTTGAATGTAGGTAGTCTGATCTAGGATCTTTTATCTTAGAAATTAGCCTATACTGCCTCCTTAGGATGACCATGTAAATAGAAAAGCAAAAACTTGCATATAGAAACAGATACAATAATCAAAGGTTAAAAATAAGTTACAGTCTTAGGAAAAGTCTTTGCAAGGAATAGAACAGTAAAATAATCAAAAAGCACAATATATTCAAGGCATGTACACATCTAAAAGAAAAAAAAACCTTGCAAATGGAAAAAGGATATGAACATACAATTTAGGGAGTTAATATAAATAAAATTTCAAGCTTTTTTGTAGCTAGAGATGTAAATTTAAACACTAATAAAATGCTATTTTTCACCCAAATCATGAAACTAATTAAAAATTGATATTATCAAGTGCTCCTGGGAGTTTGGTCAACAGAATACGTTCATATACAGCTTTTGGGAATTTAGTGTGGTGAAGCATTTTTAAATGCAAGCAGATTTTACTAGCAAAATTTTAACTGTACATATCAACTTAAACTCAACTAACCAAAACTAAGTATCAGTGTGAGATCAGGCATATGTGTACAACAATACACAACATTTATTTTTAAGCTTTCTTTAGAAAATAGAAAAATTGGAAAGATCCCTCAATGGGGAAAAAGTTATATATCATTTAAGGTACTAAAATTCGACTCAATACTATCTACTGTTTAAAGGAAAGGAGGTAGGTCTGTATGCACTGAAGCGCCAAGCTCCCACTGCACATTGGTAAATAAATATGCATTCAGCATGGTCTAACCTTTGTGTAACTGGACTCAGTTTCAGAGGATAAAGAAAACGGGGGAAAATATTTGAAGGAAAACAAGAAGACAAATGTGTATACCTAAAAGCAGAGCTTTGAGATACAGAAAACCATATATGGTCAATTAATTTTTCACAAGGGAGCCAAGAATACACAATGAGGAAAGAATAGTCTTTTCAATAAATGGTGTTGGGAAAACTGGATTGCCACATGGCAAAGAATGAAACCAGATTCTTATCTCACATCATACACAAAAATCAATGCAAAATGTACTAAAGACCTGAATGTAAGACCTGAAACTGTAAAACAACTAGAAGAAAACAGAGGAGGTTAGGTCTTCAACATTGGTCGTGGCAATGATTTTTTGCATTTGATACCAAAAGCAAATACGACAAAAGCAAAAATAAACAAGTAGGACTACATCAAACTGAAAAGCTTCTGCCAGTAAAGGAAAGCATCAACATAATGAAAAGGCCACTTACTGACTGCGAGAAAATGTTTGCAAGCCACATATCTCATAAAGGGTTAATATCCAAAATAGACAAAGAATTGATATAACTCAATAGCCAAAAAAAAACCCAAATAACCCAATTGAAAAGTGGGGAAAGAACCTAAATAGACATTTTTTCCAAAGTAGACAGACAACAGGTACATAAAAAGGTGCTCAGCATCACTAATCATCAGGGAAAGGCAAATCATAACCACAATGAGATATCACCTCACACAAGTTAGGATGGCTTTTATCAAAAAGACAGCAGGAAACAAATGGTGGCTAGAATGGGGAGAAAAGGAAACACTGTTGGTGGAATGTAAACTGATACAACCAATTTGAAAAAAAGTATGGAGTTTCCTCCAGAAATTAAAAATAGAACTACCATGTGATCCAGCAATCCCACTACTGGGTATGTATGCAAAGGAAATGAAACCTTCACCTTAAAGAGATATCTCTACTCCCATGTTCACTGCAGCATTATTCACAGTAGCCAAGGTATGGAAACAATCTAAGAGTCCATCAATGGATGAATGGATCAAGAAAATGTGAATATATATACATGACTATTATATATATGTAGGAATATTATAAATAAATGGAATGTTATTTAGCTTAAAAAAAAGAAAATCCTGTCATTTGTGACAACACAGGTGAACCTGGAGAGCATTATGCTAAGTGAAATAAGTCAGATGGAAAAGGACAAAAACTACGTGATATCACTTTTAAGTGGAATCTAAACAAAAATCAAACTCATAGAAACAGAGAGTAGAAACCAGGCAACCAGGGCTTGGAGGTGGGGGAAGTAGGGAGACATTGGTAAAAGGTACAAACTTTCAGGCATAAGATGAGTAAGGTCTGAGGATCCCATGCATAACGTGGGGACTATAATTGATAACACTGTGTTGTATAATTGAAATTTACTAAGAAAGTAGAACTTAAATCTTCTCACCAAAAAAGGAGGGAGGACGAAAAAAAAGAAGCAGAAAACAACAAACAACAATTTTAAAGTGAGAGACAAATGCATAATTATAGGGGGAGATTTTAATATTCAGCTCTCAGTAAAGGAGAAAACAGGTAGATAAAAATAATAAAGACACAGAATATTTATACATTGCTACCAATTGATTAATCTAATTAATACTTATGGAATGATATGCTTGACACTACATAATACACACTGCATTTAAGTGTACTGGAAGATTAATCAGGACAGACAATATGTTAGGCTATATAATGAGTCCCAATAAGTACAAAGGACTGAAATTATACACATATGTTCTCTGACCACAATGTAATTAAATTATAAATAAGTAATTTAAAAAACCTTGAAAATACTCATGCTTGGAAATTAATAAGTTCTTGGGGCAGGTCTTGTGGTAGTGGTTAAGTTTGCCCACTCTACTTCAGTGGCCCGCTGTTTGCAGGTTTGGATCCCAGGTGTGGACCGACACACCAGTCATCAGCCATGCTGTGGTGGCATCCCACACATAAAATAGAGGAAGATTGTCACAAATGTTAGTTCAGGGCCAATCTTCCTCACACACACACATGAAAAAGAAGTTCTAAATATCCCATGGATAAAAGAAGAAATTAGCAAAATGCAATATATCAAAATTTGAGTGTTGCAACTAAAGGAGTGATTAGAAAAAGTTTATGCTTATATTAAAAAAGTTTTCAAGATCAACAATTTAAGATTCCATTTTAAGAAGTTATAAAAGGAAAAAAATAGGACCAAAGTTATTCAGAAGGAAATAGAAAAGGTATGATCAGAAATCAATTAAAACGGACAAGCAGTAGCGAAAAATCAATAAAATCAAAATTTCATCTTTTGAAACAGTTGATAGAATTGATAAACCTCTAATCAGACTAAATAGATTAATTAAAGAGAGAGAGAGGCAGTACAAAAAATATCAGCAGTGAACATTACTCTAGATAGTAGGGTCATAAGAACAGATAACTGAATATTATAAGGAAATAAATTTGATAATATGAAGAAATGGACAAAGTTCTTAAAAGACACAAATTCCCATATCTGTCACAAGAAGGAAAAAGTCCTAATATATCAGTCATTTTGAGCTAGAGATGATTTTTCTCACTAAGGACTATGACAATATCTACAGACATTTTTGTTTGGCATAATTTTAGGGGAGAGTGGCTATTATTGTATCTAGTGGACAGAGGCCAGGGATGCAACTAAACATCTTTTAATCCTATAATAAATGGGACAGCCCTCCACAAAAAAGAATTACTGAGCTCCAAAAATCAAACGTACTAAGGTTAAGAAACCCTATTATACACCCATATTAGTTAAAATTTGCAATTGGTAATCAAAAATTTTTGACAAAGAAAATTCCAGGCCTTGTTGGTTTCACTGTTACAGTCTACTGAACATTGGAGGAAAATTAATACATTTGTTGCACAAACTATTTCAAAAGATAGTAGAGGAGCAAACATTTCCCACCATATTTTATGAGGACAACATTCGCTGATAACAATGCAAGACAAAGAAAAGAAAAGAAAAGAAAACTACAGACCAATAACCTTTATGAATATTGAAGCAAAAATGCTCAACAAAATGCTAATGAACACAATTCAGCAACATATTAAAACAATTATACAACATGACCAAGTGGGATTTATTTCTGGAATGCGAGGGTGGTTTACCATATGAAAATCAATTAGTGTAATACGCCACATTAATAGAATTAAGGGGAAAACCCACATGATTATTCCAATTAAAGCAGAAAAAGCATGTGTCAAAATTGAACATCCTTTCATCATACAAACACTCAACAACAGGTAATAGAATAAAACTTCTCCAACATGATATAGGTCATATATGAAAAACCCTTAGCTACTATCATACTCAATATTGAAAGACCAAGCTTTTCCTCTCTGATCAGGAGCAAGATAAGGATTACCTTAATCACTTCTATTCAACATAGTACTAGAAGTTTTAGCAAGAACAATTAGGCAAGAAAAAGAAATAAAAGATACTAAATTGGTAAGGCAAATGTAAAATTATCTGTGTTCTCAGATGATATGATCTTAAGTGTGGAAAACTCTAAAGATTCCACACAAAAAAGCTGTTAAAGCTAATAAACAATTTGTCAATGTTGCAGGCTGTAAAATCAATGCACAAATACCGCTTGCCTTTCTTTATAATGACAATGAACAATCTGAATAGGAAATTAAGAAAACAATTCTATTTATGATAACAACAAAAGAATGAAATAATTATAAATAAAGGAGACAGAAGACTTGCATACTGGAAAAACGTTGTTTAAAGAAATTAAAGAAGACAAATAAATGGAAAGACATCTGATGTTCATGGACAGCAAGACAATATTTTATAGGTGAAAGTCCTACTCAAAGAGATTTACAGATTCAATGAAATCTTTATCAAAATTGCAACTGTCTTTTTATGGAAATAGAGAAAACCATCCTAAAATTCTATCCCTAAACCTATCCTAAAATATGGAATCGCAAGGGACCCAAAATAGCCAAAACAATCTTGAAAAACAAAAAAAGTTGGAGGACTCACACTTCCAGATTTGAAACATACTACAAAGCTACAGTAATCAATTCAGAGTGGAGCTGGCAAAAGGACAGACATATAGAGCAATGAACTAGGAGAGCTCAGGAATAAACCTTTACATATATGACCAAGCATTATTTGACAAGGTTGCCAAGGCCATTCAATGAGGAAAGGACCACCTTTTCAATAAATGGTGCTGGGAAAACTGGGTATTCAAATGCACAAAAATGAAGTTGGACCCATACTTTAGATCACATACAAAAATTAACAAAAAATTGATCAAAGATCTAAATGTAAGAATTAAAAATACAAATTTTTAAAAGAAAACATAGAGGAAAATCTCTGTGATGTTGGATTTGGTAATGACCTTTTGGATGTGACATGAAAAGCACAGGCAACAAAAGTTCAAATAGGTAAGAAGGACTTCATCAAAATTAAAAATATTGTGTATTAGGCCGTCCCGGTGGTGCAGCACTTAAGTGCTCATGTTCTGCTTCGGTGGCCTGGGATTCACTTGTTCGGATCCTCGGTGCAGACATGGCACCACTTGGCAAGCCATGCTGTGGTAGGCGTCCCACATACAAAGTAGAGGAAGATGGGCATGGATGTTAGCTCAAGGCCAGTCTTCCTCAGCCAAAAAAAGAAAAGAAGAAGAGGATTGGCAGCACTTAGCTCAGGGCTAATCTTCCTAAAAAAAAAAACCGTTGTGTATCAAAGAACACTATCAAGTAAATAAAAAAGACAATCCACGGAGTAGGAGTAAATATTTGTAAATCATGTCTAATAAGGAGTTAATGTCCAGAATATATAAAGAACTCCTAAAACTCAACAATAACAAAACAACCCAATTAAAAAATGAGCAAAAGACTTGAGTAGATATGTCTTTAAAGAAGAGTTACCTAAAATAGGCAAATTCATAGGGACAGAAAGTAGAATAGAGATGACTAGTGTCTGGAGGAGGAGAGAGTGGAGAGTTCTTTAATGCATGCAGAGTGTCTGTTTGGGATGATGGAAAGTTCTGGAAATATTGGTGACAGCTACTAAACATTGTGAATATATTTAATGCTGCTGAATTTAATAACTTAAAACAGTTAAAATGGCAAATTTTATGTAATATATATTTTACCAGAATACAAATAAATGAAGGAGGGCTGGCCCCATGGCCGAGTGGTTAAGTTCACGCGCTCTGCTTCCAGGGCCCCAGGTTTCACAGGTTCAGACCCTGGGCATGGACATGGCACCGCTCGTTAGGCGACGCTGAGGTGGCATCCCACATAGCATAGCCAGAGGCACTCACAACTAGAGTATAAAACTATGTCCTGGGGGGCTCTGGGGAGAACAAAAAAGGAGAAATAAATATATTCCTAGATAAATAGAATTTGAGAGAATTCATTACCAGCTGACCTGATCTACCAGAAATACTATAAAGGAAGCTCTGCAGGCTTAAAGAAAATGATACTAAGCACTAACTCAAATATACAAGAAAGAATGAAGATGATCAGAAATGGCAATATATGGGTAATTATAAGACCTTGTGTGTGTGTATAAACATATATTTATTATTAATATATTATATTAATATATTAAAAATATATATAATTTTCTTTAAACAGATATATATGTATATATAATGGATTTATAAATCTAAAATGAATATACATAAAAACATTATATATGGATATATATATCTTTTTTCTTTAAACATAATATAGAAAGCAATAATTATAACATTATACTGTTGAGTTTATAACAAATATAGATGTAATCTGTATTTATTATATAACCATAGCACAAAAGACAGGTGAGGAAAACAGAGCTATAGTACAACAGAGTTGCTATATTTTATCAGAATTTAGTCAGTATCAACCTGAAGTAGATTTGGGGGAAGTTAAGATATGTGACATAATTCTGACAGCAACCACTAAGGAAATAAATGGGAAAATGGTTAAAAAATCAGCGAAGGCATTAAAAATTACGTTAAAAATCTCTAACACAAAGCAAAGCAATAAAAGAGAAGCAGAAGAACAAAAAAAGTGATGAGACAAATAGAAACAAATAGTCAAAGGTAGCTGTAAATCCAACTGTCTCTATATTTATGCTAAATGAGAGTGGAATAAACACTTCCATTAAAAGGCAGAGTTTTCAGACTGGACACAAAGTACAACACAACTACTCATACACAAGACACACTTCAGCTTCAAAGAAATGTAACGTTCTCCAGGGAACCTGTCTCATAAAACCATGGTTTCTGAGTTTATTTGCCATAAGTATTCCGTTAGCTGGGACAACTTGTTAAGGTTACTGAGTATAAGATATTTTCCTCCTAGCAAATGTAATTATTCCAGTTGGCAAGTACAGACCAGTTCACTTTCCTTCCTTTTTTACCCCAGGGGAGTTCCTAGTAAAAGGAGTGAATAGATCATAGCCCAGCTACTTTAACTCTCTCCTCCCCAGGTGACATATTTTTTCTGAGTGTATAGTTAGGAGTTTAATTGTCTGCAGAGAAAGTTAACTTTGAATTGATTTTCTATTCAATTAGATACTTTTTGCTTAATATTTTCAGGTTTTGTTCTATGAGCCTCTTATTTCTTAGAGGATTAATCTTTGCTTCTTGGCTGCCATTTTGGTCATCTGGTCTTTCATTATCTTGATCTGTATTCAATTTTTATGCACACTGTCTAGCTCCTTGAGTGCAAATTTTGTTCCCCATAATCTGAATTTCTGCTGCTTTAATATTGTGATTTTACTATGTCTGGTAATGATTCAGATTATGCTCTTAAGAAATAATTGTGCTCTTGGGGCTGGCCCCGTGGCGGAGTGGTTAAGTTCGCGCGCTCCGCTGCAGGCGGCCCAGTGTTTCGTTGGTTCGAATCCTGGGCGCGGACATGGCACTGCTCATTAAACCACGCTGAGGCAGCGTCCCACATGCCACAACTAGAAGGACACACAACAAAGAATATACAACTATGTACTGGGGGGCTTTGGGGAGAAAAAGGAAAAAATAAAATCTTTAAAAAAAAAAGAAAGAAAGAATTGTGCTCTTGTTATAAAGGTTTCCTGTACATTTTAAAATTCCCCTTAAGAATGATTGTCATTTTCTTAAATTTTCAAGTGTGTTCTTAGAATGGGATTGACTTCTGTAATCTTTTTATTTTGTTTCCCTCTTAGTTTTTTTGGCTTTTTAAAAAAATAAACCTTTAATAGTTTTATTAAATAGTGTTAGATTTACATGAAAGTTGTAAAAATAGTACAGGGTTCTCAGACACCCCACACCAAGTGCTCCCTCTTAGTAATATCTTATTTTGCACATTTTACATAATGAATAGACTACTATTGATGCATTATTATGAATTAAACTCTATACTTTATTCAGATTTCTTTGGTTTTTATCTAATGTTCTTTTTTTGTTCCAGGATTTCGCCCAGGTTGTCACCTTACATTTAGTCATCATGCATCCTCCGGCAGCTCTCCACTGTGACAGTTTCTCAGACTTTCCTTGTTTTTGCATGCAGTGGACATTTTATTAATTGTGGTAACATACAATGTACCATTTTAAATCTTTTTTATGTACAATTCAGTGGAATTAAGTACATTCACATTGTTGTGCAGCCATTACCACTATCTATTTCCATCATCACAGATGAAAACTTTGTACCTATTAAATAATAATTCCCCATTTCTACCTCTGCTAAGCCTCTGGCACCATTCTCTCTGTCTCTATGAATTTGCCTGCTCTAGATACCTCACGTAAGTGGAATCATACAATATTTGTCCTTTTGTGTCTGGCTTACTTCACTTAGCGTATTTTCTAGGTTCATCCATGTTGTAGCAAGTATTAGAATTTCATTCCTTTTAAAGGCTGCATGATATTCTCTTGTGTGTGTATACAGACTATCCCCGACTAATGATGATTCTACTTATGGTTTTTCAACTTTTTGATAGTGTGAAAGTGATAAGCATTCAGTAGAAACTGTACTTAGAATTCTGGATTTTAATCTTTTCTCCTGCTAGAGATATGTGGTAAATACTCTCTCGTGATGCTGGACAGCAGCAGCAAGCCACAGCTCCCAGTCAGCTGTGCGATGTCTAGGATAAACAACCCATACTCTACAGCGTACTGTATTGTCAGTGTTTTTTGGATCCAATATTAAATGCATTTTCTACTTATGATATTTTCAATTTACAATGGGGTAACCCCATTATAAGTCAAGGAAGATCTATCCCACCATTTGTTTATCCCATGATTCTTCCATGGATATTTTGGCTATTGTGAATAATATTTTTATAAACATTAGTGTACAAATACCTATTTGAATTCCTGCTTTCAGTTATTTGGTTATATACAAGAAGTGGAATTGCTGGGTTATATGGCAATTCTATGCTTAAATTTTGAGGAACAGCTATTCTGTCATCCCTAGTGCCTGCATCATTTTACATTCCCACCAGCAATGCACAAGGTTCTGGTTTTCCACATTCTCATGAACATTTGTTATTTTCTGCTTTTTGGATAAATAGCTGATCTAATGGGTGTAAAGCAGTATGTCATTATGATTTTGATTTGCATTTTCCTAATGATTAGTAATGTTGAGTATTATTCATGTGCTTACTAGCCATTTGTATACCTTCTTTGTATAAATGTCTATTACAGTCCTTTGTCCATTTTTTAATCGAGTTGTTTGTTTTGTTGTTGTTGAGCTTCAGGAGTCCTTTATACATACTGGACATTAAGCCTTATCAGTTATATGATTTACAAATATTTCCTCCCATTATGTGAGTTCCCTTTTCACTCTCTTAATGTTATTCAATGCTAAGGTTTTCACTTTTATGAAGTCCAATTTACCTATTTTATCTTTTGTTGCCTGTGCTTTTGGTGTTATATCCAAAATATCACTGCCATATCCAATGTCATGAATATTTCCCCCTACATTTTCTTCATGACATTGGATTTGGCAGTGATTTTTTTGGATATGACACCAAAATCATATATATAGATTTAGCTCTTGTCCTTAGGCTTTTTATCCATTTTGAGTTAATTTTGGTATACAGTGTAAGCTTTGGGTGATACATCACTCTTTTGCATGTGGACGTCCAGTTTTCCAAGAATAATTTTCTGACAAAGCTGTCCTTTCCCATTCCGAATGGTCTTGGTGCCCTTGTCAAAAGTCACTTGACCATATATATGAGGGTTTATTTTTGAGATTTCTATTCTATTGTATTGTTCTTTATGTCTTTGTTTATGGCAGTTACCACCCTGATTACTGTCCTGCCTTCTCTTATTTAGTTTTCAGTGTAGACTTTTAAAAGATGTTTGGTATTTTCTCTTTTTTCCATATTTTCTTTTCATAAATGTGCTAGTCCACTGGAGACAGTCTATTTGAGGTGCACATGTAGTTGAAGATTATATTCCTTGAGTTTGGTGCCAGGAGTTAAGGATTCTGCCCCTGTTTTTTTCTACAATCAAGATAAAGTTAGGGCTGCAAGACAGCCAGGTGTGTCTTATGTTTATGACCAAATCATTTCTTATTAATGCTCAGTGTGATGTCTGTCCCCAGTGGTCTGCTTCAGGATGGGGTTGTCCATGTTTAGCTCTACCAACATCATACAGCCTGTTCATATCCTTTTAATGTGCATGCATATTGGATAGAACCATGCTTCACATCTTTTTATGACCAAGGTTTGATTTCTGAAAAGTGAAAAATTTTAGATCTGCTCTTGGTTATATATTTCAACAAATCCCATTGGTGTGGAATGCCACATGATTTCAGGAACATTCTCAACTTTTGCCATTTGTTCTGGGTCCTGTTGGGGATTTTTATCTTTCCATAAGCCTTCTGGTACATTTAATAAACATTGAAGAATGGAGCCCTCACATACTTCTACTCTGCTATACTCTCATAAGTCTTACGGGTTCTCATTGAGACAACAGTTATCACTGTTTTAGAGGTACATATCATACTGATGGAGACTAAAATACAAAAAAAAAAAATACCATTTTTCACTTCCAATTATAGTCTGTTTTGTGCTTTCAGGTGTGAGCAATAAGGAATGTTTTAGAATGAGTCATATTTTAAAGAAAATATGCTTTTCTGGTTGTCTATTTGGCAATTATTATTTGATTGGAATGTCAATAATTTTTATTTACATTTAAAAATGAGCTATTTTCTGAAATATATTTTTATTTGCTATAATCTAAAGTGGAGCTAGTCCCTCTTCAGTGCGACCATGATGCCCAGTAAAGAAATCAATGATTGCACCGACCAAACTGATGGATAGACCATGAGCTCCTTGACATATTTGCCTTGGCCTTATTCATTCTCGTAAACCAGAAGAACTTTAACATGCGGCGAGTGAAAAGCAAATGTACATTAAACTTGTTTATTTATTGAACAAAGAGTAATTTCATCTTTTCTGTACAACATGCGTGGAGCTAGGCACTGAAAACAGAACAGTAAGAAAAAGATACAGATACCTGTGCTCATTGAGCTTGCATTTTAAATTGAATATATTTATTTAAATATGATCACCAAATAAGCACAACATTTCAAGTCGTGTTATGAAGAAAAAGAACAAGACGTTTTAAGAATAGCTAATAAAGACTTATTTTATCCGAATGAAGAATGACTCAACAGTTAAACAGTTGCAATGTGATTATAAAAATTCATATTGATAATTGAGAATAACCAATTAAAAACCAAAATATGAATAGGCCAATATTAGTTCAATTGCTTTGAGTGAGACAGCACATTTCATAAGTGCAATTAATTGGCAGAAGGTGTAAGATTAACGAAGGTCATTTAAGGAAGTTGGATGATCTCCTTAAGAGTCCTGTTCCTCTAATTTGGTCTCCCTTTGCACAGTGTGATTCTTCCAGTTGTTCTGATCGGGCACAGACCTCAGAGGAACATGTCGTGAAGCTCACCCTTCTAAGTTGGTTTCAGTAATGAACATGAGCTCTTGCAGTAGCATTGTTTTTCCTAGCAAACAGAAATGTTAGAGTGAGCACAGATTTTCTAGAAACACTATCGATGTCGGTACAGACCCTCTTCTCAGATATATAGATTGTGATTAGATCGAGGACCGTATCTTGTTCATCTCGCTCCTCTAATATCTATAAATTGCCCAGTACTAAGCTGGTATTCAACAAATGTTAGTTGAATAAATGAATATTTATATATCTAACATTTGCTAAATAAATAAGCTGATAAATTATTATATTAAATACAGAATTTTTAAGTCAATAGTTTATGTTTTAGCTTATGTTCCTTTGTGATATTGCCACGTATAACTCCATACAAGTAATTACAGAATATAGGTTTATATGCAAAAGTTTATGTGTAAAGGCTTAAATATACCTATAACATGTGAAGTCATTTTTACATCTTAATCACGTGTGTATAGACACATAAATACACACATACACAAACATATGTGCTGCCATTTTAAAATAAGGAAACATTTCCATAAGGCATGTGACATTTCGATATACATATTGAGTATGCGTAATCTCTTGCTGATAAATAAACACCAGGGCCAATCATTTCCTGGAAAATTTTGTGTAACAAATTTTAAGAACTATTGAAGTCCACAGGATTTTTGCCAAAACATTTATATTAAATTCTCAGAGTAGGAAGTTTGCATACCTAAAATAATTAATTTTATTTGAACTGCATGTCCTCTTATAGAGAACTGAATGTAAACATCACAAATTTTTTTCAAAATTTTCCGGTGTCCTTATAAATTAATAGGGAATATATATATATATTTATAGATGCTACATCTGTAATACATAATGAAATATGCAGCATAAAAATCCAAATACACACATGTATATTTTCATACACATGCACAAACACATACACAAAAATTATGAAAACCCAAATATCCTTTTTTTATTTTAACATCAAGCCTGTCTCTCCCAAATTCTGGGCTGGTGCTAGGGATGTGTGCCACTGTATTCATTGGATCTTAGTGTCACTGGCATGAAAGGGCTAGACTGAGAAAGGACACTACTTTCACTGATTGTTACAGTTTCTTTACCCTTTTTCATGGCGAAACCAAAGAAACAACGCAGTATTTTTATACAAATGAATATTTATTGACATACAGGAAAGAGCCTATAATTGTTTATTTTCAAAACAATACACTTAAAAAATTTTCAAACACATCTCAGTGTTTGTTATACTTATGTTTTAATTATAGCCAAGAAGATAATTTACAAGAGCAACATGGTACAAGATCCTCTGGAACATAATATCTATAGCAATACCATAACTTAGGTGAAATTTATTAGGAGGTGAAATTGCATTAGGATATTTAATGCAACTGGTGCCTGGTTCCACATCCCCGTGTAGATAGTTTTGTCCAATATACAATAGGCATGAAAACACAATGCTTTAAGTTAATGACACTTTATCATCATGTAAAGATATTTATCAGTGTCAGCTAGTTTTGGGCAATATACGTATATGATATCGTATATGACATGCATCCTGTATTTCTAGTTATTATTGTTTAGCCAGTATTCTGCGCAATGTCTAGATAGTCACTGGAATCCTAGGCACTTAATCACTTAAGATGAGTTATACATTATCAAAATAACAGGCCTTCAGAAAGGATATGAAGCTATTGTAATGGATGGAAACACTAGAAAATTGAAAAAATTGATCTTTAAAGAGTTAGAATGTTTAATCTTACCATTTCCCTCCTATACTCCCTCCTTGTCCATTCTAATGATCTATTTAGGGATCATCCCTCACCATTGGACAGCTTCAAGGAGCATTATTCCCTCAGAAAACAAGCGGGCTTAAAGAGAAATACTCAAATGGATCCCACAGTAGAGAATAATAAAACTTTACTATGTTCTCACAGAGTGCAATCCTCCCCTTTCTTTCATCTCAAACTTACACAGTTAAAGTTCCCATAAATTTTATAGGCCACTCAAATCTGTTTTAACTCACCTAGGCTGCTCAAAGGTTAAGTACTTCCTAGCTGAGCCCTGCACATAAATATAACACATACCTTTCGTGTATGTCAAACTGCATATCAAGATCGGCATCTTCCTGCCCATGTTTGTATATGTGCCTTACTTGTAAAGATGTGGGTGCCAAGGAATTTGGCATCTCATTTTAAAAGACAGGCACAAGAGTCGATTTCAGAAGAAAATTAACATATAGAGATAATAAGAAATCTATGGATGTTGCAAAAGGAGAAAAGAAAGTACTACAGGGGTAAGATAAGCACATAAAATGTTATTTTACTCTGGAAGTGAAATTTTTAATCATCACGTTTATGGGAAGAGTGACCTGAGTGAAACTGAAGACAATGGAGTGAGTCAGGAAAGGCTGCGGAATTTTGTCCCGCAAGATAGATGCCACAGAACTAAGTTCAATGTTTTACTTTTATCTCTGTTTCTGTCATCTTAAACATGGTATTGTCTTCCTATGTTAGCCTTTCTACAGTACTCTTATCTATATTTTCTACTCAACTTTGTTTGCAGTTGAGTTGTATTTAGCTGTCACTTAGCTATAAATAACCAAGGTGTATCAGGAAGCCAATTGAAGGTAAAAAGAACACACCATCCTGTTGCTTGTAAGCCAACAAGATTGCTAAAGAGAGCCCTTTCTTTCATTCTTCCATAAATAATTTTGACAGCATGCTATACATCAGTCACACTCTAGGCTTTTCAGATATGAGTAGTGAATAAACTCATAAAGTCTCTCCCCTCCTAAAATTTACATTTCGAGGCGGGGAGATAGCCATTGATTAAGGAAACACAAAAGCAAACAAATATATAAACACCTCATTTGGACAATTCTAAGATATGATCTCATAGAATATATTTTTACATGGCAGAAAAACTCAACATGGACATAACTAATCTTCTAAGAGATTACATTATGACATGACATTGAAATTAAAGTTATTTTTTATGCAGAAAGGCACAGATATAGAGCAGCAGGTCACATATTTTATATTAATTAAACAAATATCATCATTAGAGAAAAACCTAAGTTCCTTATTTTCTCGCAGAGTCATAAGAATATACTTTATATGACTGAAAAGAGGAAAATGCCAAGATATAAATGACAACTATGTTTTCTGTTTTTGTTCCAACCGAGATGTGTGCAGAGGGCCTTGAACGAATGCAAACCAAGCAGTCCAATGGAAGGCAGTGTTAAGCCTACAATACAAGGGAAGACCAAGGTCAAGTTCTGATTTGGCCAGTAAAAATATTAGCCACTTTTAGATTCAGTCAGCTTATTGCTTATGTAGACAATAAAAAGAAGAGTAGGCAAAGCTTCCAGCTCCCTGTGGTCCTTGACTTACATACCAAAAAGACAACACCAAAACCAAAGGGCCACATGATAATCCAATGTGATTTGGGGGCATCTTGATGCTCAGGGGTACAGTCTAGATTTCAGCTGAGCAGTTTTATAGTCTGCAGCTATACCTTGAGGGGGTGGAGCAGAAACCAGGGAGGCAATGAGAGATTACCTCATGACAGTCCCCCAGAGGAGATAGGGAGGCCAGCAGAAGGTGGCTTTGGGGCAGCTCATCAGAAACTGCCTATTCTCTGTTGCTCCAGAGAGATCACAAGGTGCTCTGCCTATACTCAAATAAAGTGTAGTGAAAGCCTTTGCATGCCTGCCTCTGTGGATGTGTGCCAGATCACCACGCACCATGGTGGAGCAGTTTTCCCATGCAGAAAGTACTGCCAAATTCCTTGGAGTAGATAAAAATGTTCTTCAAAGTAGTGAGTCTGGAGTGACATATTCGTGTATTTTACTTTGGTCAAATAAGAAAAAAAATACATCAAAACTACAACAGGTATCAGTAGCTAAGGAGAAAATCCAAAAAACAGTAGCAGAGCATTATTTTAAGAAATGCTGAATTATCAAAGCTCTTGAATGTATAGAGGATGATAGTGTGTAGAAAAACGTGGATATAGACAACTCATTGTTTCTTAATGTGAAGGAGTTTTAAATAACCCAATTTCTTTCATTGCACTTTTCATCTTTTTGTATGCAGAAGGGTGATAGGTGATAAATATCTTTGCTTAAATAAGTCTAAAATAGTATGATTGAAATAATTCTAAGTGAAGAAAGAATTGTTTCACTATTTAATTGGCAGTGTATTTTCTTTCCTAGTGATGCATAAAATAACCATGCATCTTACAATCACTGCAACTTATATTCAATTAAATAGTTTATGTAAGGGGATAATGAATGCTATGGAGAAAAATAAAGTGAGGTGAGATGGATAGAGAAGAAAAGAAGGTAGCCCATTTCATAAAAGTCATCAGAGAAGGCCTCTGTGATGAGGTGATAATTGAACAGAGACCTGTAGCAAGTAAAGGAGGGAGCCATGTGGACATTTGGCAGAAGAAAGTTCAAGGCATATGTTACAATACTTGCAAAGACACTGAGGTAGGATCTGGCTTTACGCACTTGCAGAAGAGCAAGGAGGCCTGAATGACTCCAGGAGAGTGAGAAAGAAGTGGGGTGCTGGGTGCTGAAGTCAGAGAATTTGCAAGGGACTAGCTCTGGAAAGGTCTTGTGGGTCATGTTTAATATATTGGCTCATACTTTGAATGAGAAGGGAAGCCATTGGAGAGTTTTGAGGATAAGAATGACATGCTATGACTCATGCCTCAAAAACATCATCCTGGTTACTATTTTTAAAATAGACAGTAATAGGAGAAGAGAGGACAAGATGGAAGCCCGTTAGTAGGTTTCAATTTAGGTGGTTGCAGTGAAGATGAATACAATCTGTTCGATGCTGAATATATTTTAAAAACGGAGCTCGTAGCATTTGCTGACAGGTTAGATATGAAGGGCAAAAGAGATAAAGGAGTACAGAATGGCTCCTAATTTCATGACCAGCATACCTGACAGGATAGAATTGCCACTTGCTGTGATGAGGAGGACTTAGGGGAAAGGATGAGAAGACAGAAATCAGGAGTTCAGTTTTAAATGTGTTAGATCTGAAATGTCTTCAATTAGCTATCCAAGCAGCAATGTCAAGTTGAAAAATGGGCATGAGTGTTTGGAGGTCAAGGAAAGGGGTCTAAGAGCAAGGTATTAATTTGGAAGTCATCAGCATATAGACATCTTTATGAAAGTTTCCTGTATCTCCTTCTCGGTTGAGTTCTGCCCCAGAAATCCACACCTCTCCTCAAATACAGAGAGGAGAGTCCATGTGCCACTCAGGCAAGTATCCATGGTTCCTGACAGTTGAAGATTCTGTCCTCTGAAGATTCTGTTCTCTGGACTGTTTTCCTTTCTTTCTCTATCTCTAAGCTTACCAACTCTGTGATGCATCCCCTTCACAGCCAAGTTCTAATCCAGCCATCTGAGTTTACAAGCAGACCTACTTTGCTTTGTAAAGGAGAGTCACACTGGAGCTACAATTTCGAATAAGGTAAAAAAAAAAAAATCTTGTCCTTTCCCATTGATTACTCAAAAGCCAAAGAAACCACGGAGAGAAACTCACTGCCAATGTTTGAAAGAGCAGTACCAAATAACAGGCTCCAGCGCTGTCCTTAATGAGTTGTCTATAAAAGTATGTGATATGCATCAAATCTGAGGTTTCTCATGAGGTAAAAGAATGAATATTATGACAAAACAAAGTAAAATCAACATGTTATTTCCATTATTGCTGGCAATATCCCTGATATGAAAGTGACTAGCAGAAATACATTTTGTTAAAATGATAGAAAATCTTCATGTAGATTATGTATACAGAGCACCATAGTGAAAAGTACAACTTCGGTTTTCATTTGTTTGGAATGAGGGAGTACTTGTGTTTCTAGTTAAAACCATCCCCGGATTCAGCAATTCTTTAAATTCCCTGGAGAAGGGATGAAAATATAAAAAGTCTTTCTCATTATACAGTGTCCTGTAGTTTTATCATCAGGTAACTTTGATACAAATGTTAGTTTGGGAGATTATGGAACAAAAGCAACATATTCAAATGAATTCCTAAAATATTAAAAACAGATATGGACTAATGTAGCAGGAATTTTACTCTTGCCATTCATTTGAAGTTCTGTTCTACCCTCATAAATCAAAAACTCACCCAAATGATATTTTCAGTATGTGCAAATGTGGATATGAGCAATGTTGCTTTTCAATAGTGCAGAATTTCTAAGAGCCCATCATCGCTGTTGGTACATTTTCTTATGTTGGAAATACTGCAGAGGATTAGAAATCCTAACTAAAGTTTTTCTAGTCATCAATTATAGCAAAGTTTTATGGAAAAAAAATCACTTACCATAGCTCTCTTTCCTGTTTAGGCTTATTTATTTTAACAAAGAAACTAAAATCTCTTACTTTCTAGAGAATTTAAGGAAAAGATCATTGAGTTGAGGACCTGGTTTTAATAGGATTATTAAGTCATTGAAACAAGAGGACTGACTGATAATGCTTAATTTCTTAAGCTTAGTGATGGTATATGGAGGTTTATCATATTGTTCCCTGTACTTTTGGGGGGCTGTAATATTTCATAATTAGAAAAATATGTGGTAGTAGTTGAACCATTTAAAGAAAAGTGAATAAATAAATAGTTTTTTACTTCTGATACTGTCCCAAAATTTCTCCACATGTGGTATGGCTAGCTCTGCACTCACAATTTATTTTGTAATTCTTGCTATTTTACATTATGATTGGCAAAACTGAGGAAAACCAAAGTTCAACCATAGGAGGATGTTTGATTTGCCAAAGTTAGTTAGAACATGCCTAAGTTGGTATTTTCCTCTAATTAAATTCTATTACCTTGCCCAAATCTGGTTTGTAATAGCAAAGTCCAATTTGGGAGAAATTCTGGAATGGGATAGTGAGGACCTCTGTATATCCATACCTCCATAAAAGGACCAAAATATTAGCCCAAAGAAGTCAAAAATCAAACTTTTCCCATTGGTGGAAATTAACCAAAGTTTTGAGACAATTTGACAGGCATTAATTAAAGAAAATCTCTGAACCCTGTTAAAAACAGCAGGGTTAGTGGCTTGGCCTACCCCAATTCTCATCTCTCAATCTCTGTAGCCTTGAAAATCATCAGCCTTACAATTGCAGTAGTTGTAAAAGCCATCAGGCTTGTAGTCTATGGAGCCGGTAGACTAGGACAGAAGTTCTTCAAAAGGTGCCACCCCCAGAGCAGTGTCACTATTTAGCCTGTCTTGGAGCTCCCCTCTGGAAAAGCCCCATTTGCAAGGACCTGTCATTATCTGACCTGATGTAGAGCTTGCTCTACAGGAAAAACCCTATTTCCAGTGTGTTTCTCCAAAAGCAAAAGCAAATCAGCAGTGGAAATGCAAACTGGTGCAGTCACTATGGACAAGAGTATGGAGATTTCTAAAAACATTACAAGTAGAAATACTGTATGACCCAGCCATCTCACTACTGGCTATCTATCCAAAGAACTTGAAATCAGCAATTCTAAAAGTCCCATGCACCCCTCTGTTCATTGCAGCATTATTTACAATAGCCAAGACGTGGAAGCAACCCAAGTGCCCATCAACTGGTGATTGGGTAAAGAAAATATGGTACATATATATGCAATGGAATACTACTCAGCCATAAAAAGCATAAAATCATCCCATTCACAACAACATAGATGGACCTCGAGGGTATTATGTTAAGTGAAATAAGCCAGATAGAGAAGGACAATCTCTGTATGACTCCACTCACATGTGGAAGTTAAACATGTAGACAAAGAGAACAGATTAATGGTTACCAGGGGAAAGGGGGTTGGGGGGTAGGCACAAAGGGTGAAGTGGTGCACCTACAACATGACTGACAAATAATAATGTACAACTGAAATTTCACAAGTTGCAAACTATCATAATCTCAATAAAAAGTTTAAAAAAATCAAATCTGCAATAATTATTTAATATTGCTGCAGCCTGAGCACAACACCAGCAAACAACAAACTAACTCAAGAAGAAATAGAAAATATCAATGGACTCATAGCAAATAAAGAGATTAAATTGGTAATTCAAAAGCTTCCCACAAAGAAGAGCCCATGCCCAGGTGGCTTAACTGTTGGTCATTTAAGAAAAACTAATATAAATCTTTTACAAAACTGCACTAAAAAATAGAAGAGGAGAAACACTTCCTAATTCATTCTATGGAGCCATTACCCTAATACCAAAACTGGATGCAGACATTAAAAGGAAAAAAAACCACCAATGTTCCTTATGAACATAAACACAAAATTCTCTATAAAATGCTAGCAAACTGAATCTATCAACATCAAAAAGAATTAGAGAGAAAAAGAAAAAAAGGAAAAATTGATGAATTGGACTTCATCAAAATTGAAACCTTTTTATTTGCAAAAGACCCTATTAAAAGGATAAAAAGGCAAGCCACAGATTAGAGAAAATATTTTTAAACCACGTATCTTGCAGAGGATTCACATTTAGAATATGTAAAGAATTCCAAAAACCTAATAGTAAAGAAAACACCAATATTCCAATTTGGAAATGGACAAGAGGCATAAAGAGACATGTCACACAAAGAGGATATACAGATGGCAAATACATAAATGAAAAGATGTTCAACATTACCAGGCATTAGAGAAATGCAACTTAAAAACCACAATGAGATACGACTCCATACTTACCAGAAGCCTAAAATTAAAAAAAAAAAGTTGATAACATCAAATGTTGGAAAAGATACTGAGAAACTGGATGGTTCATATACTGCTCATGAGAATTTAATATGGAACAGATAGTTTGAAAAAATTAATGAATTTTTTAAAAAGTAAAACTGGACATTTAAACTTTATACAATGCAGCAACTCCACTCCTGAGCATTTATCCCAGGGAAATGAATCTTCTGTTCACATAAAAACCTATACATGAATGGCTATAGCAGTTTTATTAATACTAGCTATAAACTAGAAACATGTAGATGTACTTCAAAAAGCAAATGAGTAAACAATAGAGTAAACTGAATAAATGAGTAAACTTTAGAAAATCCATACCATAGGTTACTGCTCAGCAAGAAAAAGGAAGAAACTATTGTTACACAAAACAACCTGGATGAATCTCTAGAGAATTGCACACTGAGTGAAAAAAGTCAACCCAAAGTATTATATACTCTGTGATTTCATTTATATAACATCCTTGAAACGACAAAATTATAGCAATCGAAAACAGAATAGTGGTTGCTAGTGGTCAGAGACCAGGGTGAGTTGAGGGAAAAGGTGACAGATGTGTTTATAAAAGAGGAAAGTGAAGGATCCTTGTCATAAGAGAACTGTTCAGAATCTTGACTGTATCAATATTAATATCTTGGTCTTGATGTTGTACTGTATATTTGCAAGACTACTTTTGAAGGGAACTGAGTATAGGGTACATGAGATATCTCTCTATTATTTTTCACACCTGCATGTGAATGTACAGGTAAAAACCATGCACCCCGACCAAGTGGGATTTCTCCTGGGAATGCAAGATTTGAGATTTGAAAATCATTCAGTGTAACACACTGTTCACGGTATGTAGACGAAATAATGCTTCCCCAGGAAATCCATGTCCTAATCTCTGGACTCTGAGTATGTTTGGTTACATGGCAAGAAGAAATTCAAGTTACAGATGGAATTAAGTTTGCTGATCAGCTGACCTTGAGATGAAGAGACTATTTTGGTCAATCTGAGAGGGCTTAATGTAATGACAAGGTTCTGTATAAGTGGGAGAGGGTGACAGGACAGTCAATGTCACAGTGATGTGGTATGAGGAATATTCAAGCATCCATTGATGTCTTTGATATTGAAGAGAGGTACAAGCCAAGGAATGCAGAAAACCTGTAGAATCTAGAAAATCCAAGAAATGGATTCTTCCCTAGAGGCTGCAGAAAGGAACTCGGTCCTATGGACATCTCAGTTTAAGCCCAGTAAGACCCATTTCAGACTTGTGATCGCCAGAATTGTAAGATAAGTTTGGGTTGTTTTAAGTTACTAAGTTTATAGCAATTTGTTACACCAGCAATAGAAAGCCAATGCACCATGTAAATAAGGCAATGTTTCATTAGACATAACAATAAAATCAGAGGCACCAAAGGAAAAAAAGGATAATTGAACTTCATCAAAATTAAAACTTTTGTGCTTCAAAGGAAACCATGAAGAAGATTAAAAGATAAGCCATAGCAAGGGATAAAATATTTGCAAATCATAGATAGTACCTTATCAATAAGAGATTTGTATCCAGATATATGAAGAACTACAACTTATTAATAAAAAGACAACTCAATTTAAAAATGGGCAAAATAATTCAATAAAAATTTCTCCAAAGAAGATATATATAAGACAAAAAGCATATGAAATGATAATTAACATCATTAGTCATTAGCAAAATGTGAACGAAGCCACAAAGAGACACCGTTCACATCTGTTAGGATTGCTATAATCAAAGTGGCAGACTGTAACAAGTGTTGGTCAGAAAGTAAAGAAATGGAACCTTCATACATCAATGGTGAGAATGGAAAATGGTCCTAACAGTTTGGCATTTCATCAAAATATTAAGCATGGAATTACCCTATGACCCAACAACTCCACTCCTAGAAATGAAAGAAAAATTAAAACATATGTCCACACAAAAACTTGTACAAAGATTTTTTCACATTATTCATAACTGTGAAAAAATGGGAATCAGCTCAAATGTCCAACAACTAATAAATAGATAAACAAAATGTGGTATATCCATACAGTGGAATATTATTTAACAATAAAAAGGAATGAAATACTGATATATGCTAAAACCTGGATGAACCTTGGACACATTATATTGAATGAAAGAAGGCAGTCAAAAAAGACTACATTACTTATGATTCCACTCAATTTAAAAGTCCAGAAATTGCCTAATGCTGTGATATCACTGAGGGCAAACAAGAAACCAGACAAAAATTTTAAAAGATCTGAAAAGAAAATGTTTACAGGTTGCTTTATACAGCTCTAATATATTCCTGTGGAGGCAGAAGGTCATACACGGCCATGTGCACATGCAGGGCTGTAGGTACGCCCAGAAAAGACCTTAGAGGACACCAATCATTCACTTGACAAACCCGACCTGTGTCCTGACACAAGGAGTAAGCGAAGGCTAAAACAGACTTTCAAACTGCAACAGTGGTGAATGATTGCCCCTCACACACAGAGCTTCTTGGCAAAGGGTGGGAATCTTGCAAGATCAAGATATTTAAGGAACTCTTTCGCCAATCATTATGTGACTACTAAGCTAACCAAACCAAGACTTCAATGGCTGCGTTCTACAGAGACTATGGCATAACAGAAGTGGTGCAGAAAATTTACTGAACAAATCACTGCCAACAAAAATAGTAGAGAACGAGGGAAATAGGATTCCCAAAGTCCTATATCATATTACCTAAAATATTCAGTTTTAAACAAAAAAATTATGAGACATGCAAAGAAACAGGAAAGAATCACCCCCCACCCAAAAAAGCAGCCAATACATACTTCTCTTGAGAAGGCCCAGATGTTGGATGTAGACAAAGACTTTAAATCAGTTATTAAAAATATGTAAAAGAACTAAAGAAAATCATATCTAAAAAATTAAAAGAAAATACCACAAGAATGACTGACCAAATTGAGAATATCAATAAAGAGATAGAAACAACATTTTCAAACATACCCAAACAGAAATTTGGGGGATGAGAAGTACAATGACTTAAATTAAAAAATTCACTAGAGGGGGTCAATACCAGATTTGAGCTGGGAGAGGAAAGAAGCAGCAAATGAGATATAGATCTATAGTGATTCCTCTTTTAATCTGAGTTAACTAAAAGAAAACACAATATAAGAAAAGAAACAGAGCTTCAGAAACCCGTGGGTCACCATCAAGTATAACAACATATGCATAATATTAGGCCCAAGGGAGGAGAGAAAGGGACAGAAAAAATATTTGAAGGAATATATGTATAAAAAGTAAATAAATTGAATCAGCAAGTCAAGATCTTTTCACAAAGGAAAGTCCATGCCCAGATGGCTTCACTGATGAATTTTAGTAAATATTTACAGGAGAATTAATATCAATATTCCACAAACACTTTCAAAAATAGAGAAGAAAGAAAACTTCCAACTCATTCTATTAGGTCGATGTTATTCTGATACCACATTAGAAAAATCCATCACAAGAAAAGAAAACCAGTATCCCCTATGAGTATAGACAAAAGATCAGAAACAAGACAAAGATATCCTCTCTTCCTCATCTATTTAACATATGTTTTGTGGTTGCCCTTCAGAGGATGAGATTAACCATGCTCACATGTTGAAACAGATAATGCCACACACGTACTGTATTAATTCCATGTGGCTGCTGTAACAAATTACCACAAACATGGTGACTTAGAACAAAAGAAATTTATTCTCTTAGACGTCAGGAAGCCAGAAGTCTGAAATCAGTGTCACTGGATGAAAACCCAGGTGTTGGCAGGCCTATGCTTCCTCCAGCAGCTCTAGAAGAAAGTTTGTTTCTTGCCTCTTCTGACTCCTGGTGGCTGCTGGTGTTACTTGGCTTGTGGTCATATGGCTCGAATCTCTACCTCTGCCTTCACATTGCTTTCTCCTCTGTATATGTTTCTTTCTCTTCTGGCGGGATCAAATCTCTGTCTGACTCTCTTTAATAAGAATACTTGTGATACCGTTTAGCACACACCTGGATAATCCAGGATATTTTAGCCATTTCAGGATTCTTAATCACATCTGTAAAGAGTCTTTTTCCTTAAATGTAATGTTTACAGTTTCCAAGGATTAGAACTTGATATTTTTGTGAGGTCATTATTCAGCCTACTACACACACCAAGAGGGTATGAAGAAATTTATTACCTATTCAGGCTTTCTGGGGTGGGAGGGCAGGCACTAAAGCCAGTTAAAAACGGTCTGAGTGAAAAGAGAGGTAAATGTTTCTGGTTTTTATTGGGGGTGGGGCTGGTGTGAGAGTTCCTGTACAGGCCAGGTTTTGCATGGTTTGATGACCTTCTCTGCCAGAATCAAGGAAGAGACCGTCTGGGCTTTCTTATCAGCTTCCCAATTGTTGACCAGAAGAAAACGGGGAATGGTGGGATTTGGAAGCTGTCAGCCGTCAAATATCAAGAATAAAGTCAGACTCCAACTCAGCATAGCATTGTAGGTTCTAGCCAGTGAGATCAGGCAACAAAAATAATAAATATTCAGACTGGAAAACAGATTAAAATTGTCTTTATTCACAAGATATTATCCTGTATGTAGAAAATTAAGGAACACAACAACAAAAATAAAGAAAACTATGAGAACTAATATACAAGTAGACCAAGGTTACAGGAAACAAGATTAGTATACAAAAATAAATTGTAATTCTATATACAAGCAGTGACCACTCTAAAAAAAAATTAAGAATAACATTCCACTTACAATAGCATCAAAAATAATGAAATAGTAATAAATTTAACAAAAAGGTATAGCACTTGTAAACTGACAGTTACAAAACTTTGGAGAGACATTCCATGTTCAAGGATTAGAAGACTCAGTTTATGTTAAGATGACAATTTTTCCCAAATTGACATACAAATTCAATGTAATACTGATCAAATCATAGTGGGCTTTTTTGCAGAATTGATAAACAGATCCTAAAACCTATTTAAAAAAATGTAAAACACCTAGAACCACCTAGAAAGGCTAAAACAACTTTTTGAAATGTGAACAAAGTTGGAGGACTTTTAGTTGAAAATTTCAAAAATTACTCTAAAACTACACTTATTAAAACAACATCTTACTGGTGTAGATTTATTGAGAGATTAGGTATATATGTATAGCTATGGAACAAATTGAGAGCATGGTCCATACAAGAAAAAAGTATAAACTGGGACCTCATCAGAATTAAAAACTTTTGCACTTAGAAAGACATCATTAAGAAAATGAAAACATAAGAAACAGACTGGGAGAAAATATTTGCAAAATATGTAATCAATACAAGACTTTCATCCAGAATTTACAAAGAACTCAGAACTCAATCATGAAAAACAAACAACTCAGCTAAAAGGAGGCAAAAAATAGTGGAAAGACATTTCACCAAACAAGACATATAACAGCTAATATGCGCATGAAAAGATGTTTAACATCACTGGTCACTAGGACAATTCAAATTAAAACTATAAGATATATCACTACATATCTATAAGAATGGCCAAAATCCCAAACACCAATAATGCCAAATGCTGATGAGGATGCAGAGCAACAGAAATTCTTCTTCACTGCATGCAGGAATGCAAAATGATACATCCACTTTGAAAGAGAGTTTGGAATTTCTTACAGAATTTAACATATCCTTACCATATGATCCAACAATTGCACTCCTTGGTATTTACCTAAATGAGTTGAAAATTTATGTCCACACAAATATCTGCATATGGATGTTTGTACAGCTTTATTCATAATTGCCCAAACCTGGAAGCAACCAAGATGTCCTTCAACAGATGAATGGTTACATAAACTGCAATACAACCACACACTGGAATATTATTCAGCACTACAAAGATATAGACTATCAAGCTACTAAAGTATACGAAGGAATCTTAAATGGATATTATTAAGTGAAAGAAGCCAATCTAAAAAGTCTTTATATTGTACAATTCCAAATATTTGACATGCTGAAAAAAGCAAACATTGGGGACAGCAAAATAAAACCAGTGATTGTCCAGGGTTTTCAGGTGGGGGAATGAATAGGTGGAATATAGAGGATTTATCAGGCAGCAAAACTATTCTGTATGATACTATAATGGGTTGGATACTTGTCACTGTAAATTTGTCAAAACTCATATGTTATAGGTTTTTAATTAATATGGTCCTGATATCAGTTCCCCTACATTGAACCCAGCATATATGGGGTTAAAACCAAAAGCACTCATCTCCTTTCCCTGCTTCTTTAGTTACACTCATATATAAATATCTGCTTCTTTAACCTTTGACTCCCCCAGCTGTACAACCAAATAGACATTACAAATTGTTAGAGCCCAGGCGGGCTCATGCTGAGCTCATACTAAAGTTGTGGCTAATCACAGGTCCTTGAAGTTTATTACGGGGAAACTGATGTCTAGGGAATAGCAAGAAGCTGAAGCTTCCCAGGCCCCAGCTCCTTGGCTTCCTGGCACCAAAACCCACCATCCACCATGGAGGCAGACAACCAAGGATACCCACCTGCAGATTCTCTTATCTCACCAGGCCAAATACTGGCCAGTGGGAAACGCTCACCAGCAAGATCACAGGTTCCCCCTTCATACAAGCAGCAAACCTTTGAAACCCTTTACTCATTTCTTAACTGGAAGCCAGCAGTTCCTAAGGCATTAGCTGGCTGGTACTCCCTTTGCCTGGCAAAGAAAACAATAAAACTGCTTTTTTCCTTTTCACCCCAAACTGTTCTCATTATTAAAATTGGCACCAAGTTCAGCGACTGAACTCTCAGTGACACAAAGAATTTCAACACCAAGAATGAACCATAATGTAAACTATGAACTTCGGGTGATAACGATGTGTAAATGTCAGTCCATATCTTGTAACAAATGCACCACTCTGCTGTGGCATATTGACAATGGGGGGGGGGAGCTGTACCTGTGTGAGGGGGTAAAACAAAGCATAAAAAATAAAGTTTACCCATCCAGCATGTAAGGAACTTAGAAGTCACCATTCTATCTGAACAAGTAAAAAGCTGAACAAACTGCAGAAATCAACAAATCTTGATTAGTTAGAGAAATGAAATCACAGGACAAATTGTTATGCAAAAATTGGCAAAACAGAAAACAGGAAAAACAGGCAGATGCAAAAAATCACAACTTACTAGGGCAAAGGCCTATGAGCAAAACCCTTCATGGGAACCACTGCCAGGATAGGAAAAACTACAATAGAACTGATTAACTGCTAGAGGCTCAGTCTGGACAAATCTGATAATTAAAATCTCCATGAAGACCCCATTACAGGGAATCCCCACACTTGTGACTTTCATCTTCTGGAGCTCTGCTAGATTCTCACAGTGAATATTGAAGAAAAATCCGTTTGTGCTTCCTGCAAGGGGAGAGAGAAAAATAACCCTTTTGAAACACACAATTGCATTCCAGTCTTCTTAACAAGGCCCGCCCTCAGGAGAAACTGTTTTACTAGAACCTAAACTGCTAGGGTTTTAGGAGAGCCTAATCTCCCCAGGGGAAGGAAAATACCAAATTCCAGCCGGTTCTAGCCTTCCACATGGGGGAAAGGATATACTCAACTCCAGCTCACTCTCATCTTCCTTGTTGGAGAAGAGAAGTACCCAGCTCCAGCCATCCTGTCTATAGCCACTCTATAGCCATCCTGTCCCACCAGAGAAAAAGACCTGACAAGTGCTGGTGAAGTTCACAATCCATGGGTACTAGCTCACCAGAAGACTGAGTTCTTTTCTCAGGCTACAGAATGCTTCTCCTCCCTTGACACCTTATGACTGATATTGAACCTGAAGTGAGTTCAGTCACCTGTTGCACAGCACAGCAAACCAATTTCTGACACCAGGTGTGGTGGAAGAAAGTAGGAATTTTATTATTGCACAGCACTGAGCAAGGAGAGAAGGCAGCTAACGCTGAAATCCCAAACTCCTCGAAAAGCTAAAAGGAAGGGTTTTTATTTGGGGTTTTAGGTAGGGGAAGGGGAGCATAAGGCCTTGCTTGTCAGAGCTTTCCCACCAGCCTGTCTTTGGCCTTGAGACACTTGCAGAGAGGAGGGAGCCCATGACCTTGCTGGTCAGCTGCTTTCCCACTAGCCTGTATCTCTTTGTGGGGAGGAGATAATGAATCCAGATGCTTGTCCTTGGAGGTGTCTGTCTCCATGGATGTTAGTGGATTCTGGAACCAGGAAGCCAGGGAGTAAGCAGGGAAGGAGTGTTTTGGTTTTAACCCCATATATGCTGGGTTTAATGTAGGGAAACTGATATCAGGATTGGTATCACCACTACGTCACTAAAGGTGTATTTACTGGATTTGCTTAAATCCAGTGCATCAGGTCTGGATTTTAGAAAAATATTACAAAACACACTAAAAGGCAAAGAACACAGCTTGAAGAGGCTGAACAAACATTAGAACCAGAGTCAGATATGGCAAGGATGTTGGAATTATAAGACCAGAAATTTAAAACTATTATGATTAACATGCTAAAGCTCTAATGGAAAAAGTAGACAATGTGCAAGAACAGATGGATAATATACGCAGAGAGAGAAACATTCTAAGAAAAAACACTGCAACAGAAATGAAGAATGCCTTTGATGAGCTTTAGTAGACTAGACATAGCTGAGGAAAGAATCTATGAGGTTGAAGATATGACAACAGAAACTTTCAAAACTGGAAAGCAAAAAGAAAAGACTGATAAAAACAGAACAGAATATCCAACAACTGTGAATGAACTACAAAAGCTGTAACATATGTGTAATGGGAATACCAAAAGGAGCTGAAAAGAGGAAGGAACAGAAGAAATATTTGACTCAATAATGACTGTGAATTTTTCCCAAATTAATGTCAAACATCAAACCATAAATCCAGGGAGCTCAGAGAATACCAACCAGCATAAACACCAAAAACACTACCTATGCATATCCTATTCAAACTTAAGAAAATCAAAGACAAAGAAAAACTCCTGAAAGAAGTCAGAGGAAAACAACAACTTACCTATAAGGAACAAAGATAAAAATTACATCCAACTTTTTCTTGGAAATCATGAATGCAAGACTAGAGTGGAGTGAGAGTGTTGAAAGAAAAAATCACCAACCTAGAATTTTCTACCCTGTGATATTACCCTTCAAAAGTGAATGAGAAATAAAGACTTTCTCAGACAATTAAAAATTGAGGAAACTTGGGGCCGGCCCAGTGGCACAGCAGTTAAGTGCGCATGTTCTGCTTTGGTGGCCCAGGGTTTGCCAGTTCAGATCCCGGGTATGGACATGGCACCACTTGGCACGCCATGCTGTGGTGGGCGTCCCACATATAAAAGGTAGAGGAAGATGGGCTTGATGTTAGCTTGGGGCCAGTCTTCCTCAGCAAAATAAAGGAGGATTGGCAGCAGTTGGCTCAGGGCTAAACTTCCTCAAAAAAAAAAAAATTGAGGAAATTTGTTGCAAATAATCTTGCCTTATAAGAAATGTTGAAAGAAGTTCCTTATAAAGAAGGAAAAAGAGATAAGTAAGAAATTCAGATCTACATAAATAAAGGAAGAACATCAGAGAAAGAATAAGTGAGGATAAAAACTTTTATTTCTCTTATTCTCAATTGGTCAAACATAATTTGTTCAAAAATAATAATTGCAACAATGTATTCTATTATATATGCTCATGTATAGGTGAAATGACAATAATCAAACAAGGGACAGGAGGCAGGAATTAGGAATTTTATTGTAATATTTTTGCACCACCTGTGAAGCAGTACAGTGTTATTGAAAGTGGACTTGGAATAATTGTAAATATAAATTGCAAACTCTAGGGTAACTACTAAAACAGTTACAAAGATACAATTGCTATGCTAAGAAAGGAGAGAAAATAGAATCATAAAAAATGTTCAACAAAAGCCACAGAAGGCAGATAAAATGTGGAAGACAAAAATAGGAACAAAGAACAAGGGAAACAAACAGAAAACAGTAACAAATATGGTAGATATTAATCCAGCTATATCAATAATCACTTTGAACATCAATGGCTGAATACTCCAATAAAAAACATAGATTGTCAGAGTAGATTAAAAAAATGTCTCAACTATATGTTGTCTATCCAAAATACCCCTAAAAATTAATGCACACATAGATTAAAAGTAAAGGGATGGAGGGGTTGGCCCCATGGCCTAGTGGTTAAGTTCCTCGTGCTCCACTTCAGTGGCCTGCGTTTGCAGGTTCAGATCCTGGGCATGGACCTACACCACTTGTCAGCCATGCTATGGTGATGGCCTACATATAAAGTACAGGAAGATTGGCACAGATGTTAGCTCAGGGCTAATCTTCCTCAAGCAAGAAAAGAGGGAGATTGACAACAGATTTTGGCTCATGGCTAATCTTCCTCTGCAAAAACAAAAACAGTAAAGGAAGGAGAAAGATATATTCTGCTAATAGTAATCAGGAAACCTATACTAATTTGGTAGAACAGACTTTAGAGCGAGGAAAACTATCAGGCGTAAAGAGAGGCATTTCATAATGATAAAGGTGTCTTATCCAAGAAGACATAAGAATCCTTACTGTGTGTGTGTCTAACAGCAGGACATCAAAATATGTGAGAAAAAAACTCATAGAACTATAAGGAGAAATAAATAAACCTACTATTATAACTGGAATGTTTAAAATCTCTCTATTAGAAATAGATCCAGCAGGCAGAAAATCAGTAAGGATATAGTTGAACTCAATAGCGACATCAATCAACTGGATATAGCTGACATCCATAGACTGCTTCATCCAAAAATAAAAGATTACACATTCAACTCAAGATGACATGGAACATTCAACAAAATAGACCACACTCTGGGCCATAAAACAGACTTTAACCTATTTAAAAGAATAGAAATCATACAATGTCTTGTCTCACACCATAAAGGAATTAAATGAGAAATCAATAAGAGAAAAATACCTGGAAAATCCCCAAACACTTGAAGATTAGACAATACACCTCTAAATAACACATGGATCAAAAGAGAAATTTTAAAATATTTTGAAGTAAATGAAGATGAAATATGACTTTCTCAAATTTGTGGGATGTAGTGAAAGCAGTGAGTAGAGGGTCATTTATAGCATTGAATGTATGTACTAGAAAAGAAGGGAGATCTAAAATCAATAGAATAAGCTTCCACCTTAGGAAACAAGAAGAAGGAGAAGGAAGAGAACAAGGAGGAGGAGAGGAAGAAGGGGGAGGAAAGATGGGGGAGAGGAAGGAGGAGAAAATAGAAGAGAAGAAATAGTAAGAATTAGAGAAGAAATTAATGAAATTGAAAACAAGAAATAAACAGAGAAAATCAACAAATTTAAAAGCTGGTTCTTTGAAAAGATCAGTGAAATTGGTATGCCTATGGCCAGGCTAACTAAGGAAAAAAGAGAGAGGAGACAAATTACTAATATCAAAAATGAAAGATGGAACATCTCTACAGATCTCATGGAAATGAAAAGGATAATAAAGGGATACTATGAACAATTCTCTACCCCCAAATTTGATAATCTAGATGAAATGAAACAACTCCTCCAAAGATACAAGCTGCCAAAACTCATACAAGAAGAAATAGATGATCTGAGTAGGCCTATTCAATAAATTGAATCAATAATCAATAAATTTCCAAAACAAAAAGTACCAGGCACAGCTGGATTCACCAGTGAATTCTACCAAATATTTAAGGAAGAAATTTAACCAATTTGCTGCAATTTCTTTCAAAAGATAGAACCACAGGGACTACTTCCACGTTCCATAACATAATTCAGCCAAGCATGTCCTTCTCTGCTTCTGTCTGTGGTTTTCTTTGAAGTTGTCACTTCTGAACAAATGTTGCATGGAAGGTGATAATGGGAGAAGGAAGTTGGAAGAGAGGCACCACACTGGCTGTTTTATTATAGCTGCTTCTTTTTCTCGTTTGTGCCTATTGTGGATTATGAGCTATCATCCAGGCTGCAGGAAATTAATATCTCTGTATCTTCTTCAAACTATCTTATTTGTATTATCTTAAGCAAAATTGCATAGATGATCCTCATTTCAACTCTACAGGTCTTGCATCTCTCAAATTTTTACAATAGGTTGGCTATGAATTTTAGTTTCCATTGCTGTTTTTCTTTATGCCTGTATTAACTTGGTATTTTATTGCGATGTCTAGAGAGCCTACATCAAGACACATGAGCAAAATATGGTTTAAGTTAGAATTCCTGGTTCAACTTAGGATTTAAATCAGTTCATTTTCTTTTAAACCATGCATTTCAGTCTCAAAGACTTAGTATATTACTGTTCTTTGAACTTGTACTCTTATTTTAAACAAAATATAGCAGCTAAAACTATTAAAAAGTAATGTTACTGGAACTTTCATAAAGTAAAGATGTATCTATTAATTTATCTTTTGGGCAAATCCAGATTTCCATACAGTATAGTATTAAAGAAATTATCCATTATAGTAGTTTGTTTTTCTCTATATTGTGGAAAACATTTATTCTTTTAATTTTCAATTTCATCCAAAATTGCTCTTAATTTGTTGGGCCTCTACCTCCGTTTCCCTTCCTGGTGAAGTTCTCTGTTCTACTTATTCTGTTCTATCCTTGGGTTAACTTGCTCTTTTTTTCTTCTTTTAATGTGCTGGAAGCCTTCCTGCCAATTTGCAAGGAAGCAACATTCTTTGTTGAATCCCCTTCGAATGAGAAAAGCAAGCTTCTAAACTAAGAAAGATCAAATCAGCATAAAGTGTTAGTACACTATTATGTTCTAAGGCAATGAACCTATCTATCACTAAGAAACACAGTCAAAAAACACCTGGAACTATTTCTTCTTCAATAGTATGCAGAAGCTATATTTAACAGCAACACTTAAAATAATAAATTTTATGTTTTCTTTTTACTGTTGCAGATTCAAAATATTCAATAAATTGCTGGAAGACCTAAAAATCACAGGTGAGAAAGGGAGTGGAGGGGAGATCATTCCACAATTTGACCAATCAGCAAAATAATACACCTAGGTGCCTTAAATATTATATAATAACTTCAAAATTTATCAAGACTTTTTAAAAGGAGCAAAACCGTACAAGAGGCATTTGTTTTTATTTCCCTGTCTCTATATATCAGAGTGAAATCAGCTGCAACTTATTAGTTATGAGATAAAGCACACATTTCATATATTCAAAGTCAATATACAATATACATTTTGAATGTTTTCCATTGTAGACTTTAAAAGGAGAAATATAAGTACTAATTCATTTATAATTCCCTGATGTAAATATGAAAAAAAGTCTTTTTTTTTACGTTCTAGATTTCCAATTATTTTAAATACTTGATTTATTTTTCCTTAAGGGCCAAGAATAATTCTATCAGGGCACAATGATGGCTGTTTTTAATTGCTCAGTTACTCTATCCAATGATCCAACTTTGGCTTCGGGTTGCTATAGCAATTAAAACGGGAAAACTGGCAACAAAGCCTAATAACCCTTCATTCAATCCATTATATATGGTTACAGCAAACCAAAAAGCTTCCTACGGGTTCTGAAACGGATGCATCACCTTTGCAGATAATTAAGTGTTTTGGTGGGAATTTGTGCGAAAACCTGATATACAATTAGACAAATGTGTTCACATATCATGTTTCATTGGAGTTTGTATGAGCCTACATGCTTGTCAATGGGTCCTGATCCTAAATGCTTTTATGCCTGATTAATTGTCAATATCAGGCAGGAGCTTGCTCATTAGCTCTTTGCAGGACCCATTTTAGATTGCAATGAGCTTCATTTAGAGATGATATGCTAACTGTTAATAAACGGAATTGAATTTTTGTCCTGTGTGAAAAGACCCTGTTGAAAAAATATGTATGAAAATCTTCCAAGAGCACTGAATAAATTCAGATTATTCTCTGTTATAAAATTTGCTGCTATATTGTCTATGTTCGCTTAGTTAAATTAAAACTTTGTGTTTCCTCTTTATTTTATACATTATGTTTTCAATCTATTTGGTACCTCCCAGAGATATACTGATACGTTCAACTAATATCACTTCTATATATAATGAAATTTATTTTAAGATTCATTGGATCTTAGTAATTAACTTTTTAGGTGGAAATTGAATTGAAATAGGCCACATTTACTATAAAAATGTATATTTTAAACCATTAATCAAAACTATAACAAGGCACCTTGATCAGTATTTTTCCTTTAAATTTGTTAAAACTGTTAGAAGGCCCAATAGTGGACCTGCTTTATGTTGAATATATGTGGAATGTGACTATGGGGTTAGGAAAAATTCCTCACAAGCACAGAGGGAGGTCATGTTAATAGGTACGGCCAAGTTAGCTCAAGCAAGAGGACTCAGAAATGGGTTATGCTCAAAACTTTTCCTAATTCATAATTTTCAGATCATAATCTTTTGTCTTTTTTTACTTTCTTTTCTTTTCTTTTTTTTTTTTTTTTGTATGAAGCCAGACATGGACTAAACTTTGTGATAAAGAAGACTATCCTCTCAATAATCACAAGTTAAAATAAAGCTGAAATTTTTTAAATTACCAAAGCACTACTAAGAATAGTTATTTTATTAAGCTCACACCTACACACTAAAAATAGACTAAGTTCACTAAATAATCTATTGCTATTCTCATCTTACCTAAAGTAAGAGAATTAAAATTTAAAAATGTGATAAAATACTTTTACTTTGAAGCTCCTATAAGAAAGAAAAGAATGGTGACAAGGCATAGAATTTTGTTTCAGAAAACAGTTGCAAATATACTAATTAAGGAGTCAACATTAGAAATAATTATATATATTTAAGGATACAACATTAGAAACAATTATCTGTATTCAATAATCATCTCTAATCATAAAAAATAAAGATGATAACCATCATTAAGTACAACAGAATCTTTTCCTATTTTTTAAGTCTTTAAGACCTTGGAGATTCTACTGAAAGATATGGTAAAATATTAAAGAGAATTCCAATTATCTCACATGCACAATAAAAAGACTTCATGAGTAGATAGTAGTGACAGAACATTCCTACTGGCATTTAGAGGATAATCAAAGATTTTACAGACAAATCATTCATGTGGGTAAAGGTAAACTTCCTCGTTCAGTGCTTTTTTATGGTTTATCACCATAAAAATCTCACGAAATAATAGAATTTTCTTATTTGGTTAAAATTTACGAAATAACATGGATACATTCTTGGAGAGGAGAGCATACTTTCTGATTGGTAGTTTATATTCAAATGACCCACAGACTATATTTCTTTTTGTGTTTTTTTTTAAAGGAAGTCCAGGAGATAAAGAATTTTAAATTATCATAGAAAGATCCGAACGCAGGGTTCTGGAGTATCTGTGTTTCTCTAATAATTTGTATTTTTCTCATTATTTAATGATTTAAGGAGTTCTGTGACAGTTTCACCAACAGCCAAGGTTAAATTAATTATATATTAATTTGTATCACATGTTAAGATAAATATACATGAAAATATTGCGTTGTGCCCATTTCCAAATACATGTCATAACAATAACCTGACACATTCTTTGAAAGTAAAATGAGAGTTCACAACAGAATCTGAAATATGCTTATTGGAAAATAGAGCTTCAGAAAGCTTTGAAGTAGTAATAATATCTCGTCAAGTGGAATGTAAATTCCCTACTCAAAAATATGTTAAGTTTGATTCCTAAAGTAATGAGATCCTTCTGTCCATTCAAGAGATTCCCTTGAAGTGTATGATGCTCTCTCACCAACTGGAGGTCAGGTCTCAATTCACCTTTCCAATAATCACAACTTTTCTTTCAGAGACCTATTCACTGAAAATGGTAGTAATTGCTGTTTTCTGAACATACAACAGGCATTTTCTCTTCTGTGCCTTTTCTTATGAATATCTAGAAAAATAACCCGTATAGTGGATGTGAAGTTGTGTCTCCTTGTTTTTTTAATTGGCACTTCCCTAAGGAGTGATATGTTTGCAGCTTTTCATGTGATTACTAGCCATCCATTTACCTTCTTCGAGGAAATATCTATCCAACTATTTTACCCATTTTTAACCTGGGTTATTTGGTTTTTATTATTGAATTATAAAGTGTTCTTTATATATTCTGGAAACAAGCCCTTTTCCAAATATGTTATTTGCAAATATTTCCTCCAAGTTTGTGTCCTGTCAGTTATTTTCTTGATCGTGTCTTTAAAAGCTTAATTTTTTAAATTTTGGTTAATTCCAATTGTCTTTCTTCTTTGTTTTATGGATTGTGGTTTGGGTGTCTGTATTTTTCCCTAAACCAAGGTCACAAAGATTTCCTCCCCAAGTTTTATGGGGCTGGCTTTTGTTATTAGGTCTGATTCATTTTTGAGTTACTTGTGTATGATGGGATGTGAGAGTCTATATTAATCTTTTGACATGTGGACATCCAATTGTCCCTGTACTATTTATACCAAAGACTATCCTTTCTTCATTGAATTGCCTTGACACCTTTGTTGAAAATCAATTGGCCATAAATGTAAGTGCTTATTCCAGGACTCTCAATTCTGTACCATTGATCCATGTGTCTATCCTCACACCAATAGCACTCTGTCTTGCTTACTGTAGCTTTATAGTAATTTTGAAAATAGGAAGTGTAAGCCCTCCAACTTTATTCTTCTCTTTCAAAGTTATTTTCGCTACTCTAGGTCCTTTGCAATTCTTTATAAATTTTAGGAACAGCTTGTCAATTTTTGTAAAAAAAAAACTTTCTGAGATTTTGATATGACGTGTTAAATCTATAAATCAGTTTAGAGAAGTGACATCATAAAAATGTTGATTTTTCAATAAAAAAATATGCAATGTCTCTTCATTTAGGGAAATCCTCTTTAATGTCTCACGGCATTGTTTTGTGGTTTTCAGCGTATAAAAGTCTTGATCTTCTTTTGTTAAATTTATTTCTAAACATTTTATTTTTCTTAATAATTTTGTGAATGGAATGGTATTATTAATTTCATTTTTGGATTGTTTGTTACTAATTTATAGAAGTACAATTGCCTTTGTTTATTGATCCCTTAGGGGCAACCGTGCTGACCTCCTTCATTAAGTTTTACTGTGGATTACTTAGGATTCTTTTACATATATGTTGATATCATCTGTAAGTAAAGACAGTTGTACTTAATGCTTTCCTATACAGATATATTTAATTTCTATGATTATTATTATTTGCCTTTTCACACTGGCTAACTTCAATTAAAATGTTAAATAGAAGTGATGTGTACTGAAATCCTGGCTTTGTTCCCATCTTACAGGGAACACATGCAATCTTCACCATTAAGTGTCATGTTAGCTGTAGGTTTTATGAAGATATCTTTAACAAGCTGAGGAAATTGCCTTCTTTAAGTTTCCTGAGAGTTTTTATCATAAATGTGTGTTAAATTTTGTCAAATGATATTTCTGTATCTATTATGTGGGCTGAATCATTATTTTCAGATGTTAAAACAACTTTGAATAATATATGCTCAATAAAATCACCTTTAATATCTAGAACAATTTAGCACACTTAAAATCATTGCTTATAGGTGATTATTTCTTTTACCAGCTGTTAAGACCACTTCTGACTCAAGGAAATGCTGGACTTTAATCCTTAACACTAGAATTTTGGACATTTTCAGAAACAGACATCTTTTGTGGCTTAGTGTTATATCGTTAAGGAGTGAGAAGGGTTTCCTTTTTGGTGTGTGTGGTAAAATGTATGTAACATAAAATTTACCTATAAATTATTTTTAAGTGTATAATCCAGTGGCATTAAGTATGTTCACAAAGTTGTGCAACCATCAGCACTATCCATTTCCAGAATATTTTCATCAAACCAAACAGGAACGATGTGCCCACTAAATGAAACTACCCGTTAGTGCTTCCCCGCAGTCCCTGATAACCTGTATTTTACTTTCTCTCTCTGTTTGCCTGCTTTAGGTACTTCATTCATATAAGAGGAATCATACAATATTTGTCCTTTCATATCTGTCTTACTTCACTTAGCATAATGTTTTCAAGGCTCATCCACGATGTAGCATGTATTAGAATTTCATTCTTTTTTAAAACTGAGTAATATGCCGTGGTATGTATGTAGTACATTTTTTTTATCCGTTCACCTGTTGGTGAACATTTGGGCTGCCTGCACCTTTTGACTATTGTGAATAATGTTGCTATGAACATCAGTGTACATGTTTCTGTTTGAGTCCCTGCTTTCAATTATTTTGGGTATATACCTAGAAGTGGAATTAATGGATAATATGATACTTCAAGTTTTCACTTTTTGAGGAACATTTTGAGGAATGTTTTCCACAGCAGCTATACCATTTTCCATTAGCACCAACATTGCATGCGGGCTTCAATTTGCTCACATTGTCTCCAACATTCGTTATTTCTTGTTTGTTTTTTTATTAGCCATCCTAATGGGTGTGAAGTTGTATCTCATTGTCATTTGAATTTGCATTTGCTCATGACTCATGATGTCGAGCATCTTTTTATGTGCTTGTGGTCCATTTGTATATCTTCTTTGGAGAAATGTCTATTTTAGTCCTTTTTTTCTTTGTTTTTTTCTTTGTTGATTTGTAGGAGTTATTTATGTATTCTGGGAATTAATCTCTTATTAGATGTATGACTTGCAAATACTTTCTCCCATTCTATAGATTGTTTATTCATTCCTTTGATACACAAACATTTTACATTTTGATAAAGTCCAACTTATCTACTTTTCCTTTTGCTGCCTGTGCTTTTGGTATCATACCCAAGAAATCACTGGCAAATCCAATGTCATAAATTTTTGCCTCTATATTTTCTTCCCTCTATGTTCATATATATATTTAGGTCTTATGTTTAGGTGTTTGATTTATTTTGAGTTAATTTTTGTATCTGGTATAAAGTACAGGTCCAACTTTATTCTTTTTCGTGGATATTCAGGTTTGCCAGTATCATTTGTTAAAAAGAATGCCCTTTCTCCATTGAATGGTCTTGATACCCTTATTGAAAGTAATATTTCTGGGATCTCTATTTTATTCCATTTGTCTGTATATCTGTCCTTATGCCAGTATCACATTGTTTTAATAATGGTAGGGTTGTAGTACATTTTGAAATTTGGAAGTGTGATTCCACCAACTTTGTTCTTTTTCGAGATTGTTTTGGCTATTTGAGGTTCCTTGAGATTCCATATAAATTTTAGGACAGGTTTTTCTATTTCTGCAAAACAATGTTCTTGGAATTTTGACGAGATTGAATTGAATCTGTAGACCTCTTTGGGTAGTGCTGTCACCTTAACAATATTATCTGCCAATCCATGAACATGAGATGTTTTTCCATCTATTGGTGTCTAATCTTTCAGTAATATTTTTTCATTTTCAGTGTAGAAGTCCTTTTGTTTCCATGTTTAAATTTATTTTTAAGTATTTTATTCTTTTTGATGCTATTGTAAATAAAATTGTCTTAACTTTCTTTTCAGATGGTTCATTGTTAGCGTATAGAAACAGAACTGCTTTTTGTGTGTTGATTTTGTATCTTGCAAGTTGATGAATTTCTTTATTAAGTTCAAACTTTTTTTGTGAAATCTTTACAGTTTTCTACATAAAAGATCATGTCATCTGTGAACAAAGATAACTTTACTTTTTTCTTTCCAATTTGGACACCTTTTATTTCTTTCTCTTGCCTATTGCTTTCACTAGAACTTTCAACGCTATGTTGAATAAAAGTGACAAAGGCAAGCATTCTTGTCTTATTTCTGATCTTAGAGGGAAAATTTTTGTCTTTCATCACTGAGTATGATGTTAACTGTGGGGTTTTTATATATGGACTTTATTTTGTTGAGAAATTTTCCTTCTATTCCTAGTTTATTGAGTGTTTTTATCAAGAAAGGATGTTGAATTTCGTCGAATATTTTTTATGCATCAATTGAGACTATCAAACGTTTTTATTCCCTTTATTCTACTAATTATTTTTCTAGTTCCTTAAGGTATAGAGTTATATTATTGACTTGAGACATATTTCTTTTTTGGATGTATGCATTTACTATTATGAATTTCCCTCTTAGTATCACTTTTGCTGCATCCCATAAGGTTTGCTATGCTGTGTTTTTGTCTCAAAGTATTTTCTAATTTTTCTTTGATCAGTTGGTTGTTTAAAGGTGTTATGTTTAATTCCCACGTTTGGGAATTTTCCAATTTTTTTATTGATTTCTGCCTTTATTTCATTTTGATGAGAAATGCTACTCTCTATGATTTCAACCTTTTAAAATTCATTAAGACTTGTTTGTTTCCTAACTTATGTTCTCTACTGGAGAATGTTTCATATGCACATGAGAAAAATGTGTATTCTGCTGTTGTTGGGTGGAATGATTTTATGTGTCTGTTAGGTCCAATTGGTTTATTGGTTTATATTCAAGTCCTCTAATTCCTTATTGATCTTTTGTCTGATTGCTCTTTCTATTATTGAAATTAGGAGTATTGAAGTCTCCAACTACTTTCATAGAAATTTCTATTTCTCCCTCCAAATCTGTCAGTGTTGCATCATATATATTGTGGCTATGATACTTGGTGCATATAAGTTTATAATAATTATATCTTCTTGGTGAATTGACATTTTAATCATTATTTAATGTCCTTTATCTGTTGTAACAGTTTTTGATTTAAATTCTATTTTATCTTGTTTTAGCATAGCTACCTCAGCTCTCTTTTAATTATTATTGAAATTGAATATCTTTTTCCATCCTTTCACTTTGAGATTATCTGTGTCTTAGATCTAAAGTCAGTTTCTTGAAGACAGCTTATAATTGGACCATATTTTCCATCCATTCTGCCAATCTATGATTTTTGATTGGAGAGTTTATTCCGTTTATGTGTAAAGTAAGTACTTATAAGGAAGGGCTTCTGCCATTTGCTATTTGTTTTCTGTATGTCTTATACCTTTTTTATCCTTGATTTCCTCCATTACTGATTCTTTTGTGTTTAGTGGATTTTTTGTAGTGACATATTTTGTTCTATTTTTATTTCCTTTTGGGTATGTTCTATAGCTGTTTTATTTGTGGTTGTCATGAGGATTACATACAACATCCTAAAGTTATAACTATTTAATTTGAATTAATACCAAGTTAACCTCAATTTCATACATAACTCTACACCTAAAAGTTCCAGCGTCCTCTTATAGTATTGATGTCACAAATTATGTATTTATATGTCATGTGACTAACAACATAGATTTATAATTATTTTTTATATCTTTGTCTTTTAAATCCTGTAGAAAATTAAAAGTTTGAGTTACAAACCAAAGTCATAATAATATTGGCTTTTTCGCTTGCGCGTGAATGTACCTTTACCAGAGAACTTTACATCTTCATACTGCTTCAAGTTACCATCTACTCTTTTTCACTGCAACCCAAAGGACTCCTTTTAGCACTTCTTGTAGAGCTGGTCTCATAGTAATGAACAACCTCAGCTTTTTTTTTTTTTTTAAATCTGGGGATGTCTTAATTTCTCCCTCATTTTTGCAGGACAGTTTTTCCAGATATAGAATTCTCAATTGAGAGGCTTTTTTTCTTTTTCTCTTTCAGCGCTTTAAATATATCATCCCACGCCTGCTTACCTCCAGGTTTCTGATGAACAATTGGCTGATAATCCTACTAAGGATCCCTTATACATGTCAAATCGCTTCTCTATTACTGCATTTAAGATTCTATATTGTCTTCAGCTTTCAACAGTTTGATTGTAATTTGTCTCAGTTAGGTTCTCTTTGGGTTTATTCTACTTGGAATTCATTGAGTTTATTTGATTTGTAGATTCATATCTTTGTTCCTGTTTGAGAAGAATGTGGTCATAGTTTTCTTTTTAAGCTAGGATGAATTTTTTGTTTGTTTTTTTTTTTTTTTTTTTGCTGGGAAAGATTTACCCTGGGCTAGCATCTATTGCCAATCTTCCTCCCTCTCTCTTTTTTTTTTCTCCCCAAAGCCCCAGTACATAGTTGCATATTCTAGCTGTAAGTCTTTCTAGTTCTTCTATGTGAGCCGCCACCACAGCATGGCTACTGACAGATGAGTGGTGTGGTTCTGTGCCCAGGAACTGAACTCAGGCTGCCAAAGCAGAGCACACCAAACTTTAACCACTAGGCCATCAGGGCTGGTTCCACAGTTTTTTCAAATAATCTTTTTTCTCCTTTCTTTCTCCCTTCTTCTGGTTCTCCTATTTTGTATGTTAGTCAGCTTGATGGTTTCCCACAATTCCCTTATGCTCTGTTCACTTTTGTTCATTCTTTTTTCTTTTCTGCACATTAGATTCAATAACTTTAATAGTCCTATCTTCAAGTTTGCCAATTCTTTTGCATATTTGCTGTTGAACCCTTCTAGTAAAGTTTTTATTTCAGTTACTGTACTTTTCAGCTGCAGAATTTCTGTGTGGTCTCTTTTTATAATTTCTATCTGTTTGTTGAAATTCTCATTTTGTTCATATATCATGTTCTGGATTTCCTTTGTTCTTTGTCCATGTTTTCCCTTATCTGTTTGAGCATATTTAAGCTAGTTGTTTCAAAGTTTTTGTTTATTAAGTCCGGTATCTGGGCTACCTTAGGGACAATCAATTATTTTGTTCCCTTGAATGAACCAAAATCTGTTTCTTTGTATGCTTTGTGATTTTTTTTGTTGAAAATTGGTATTTGATTTTTATAATGTTGTAACTCAGATTGTCTCCATTCCCTAGAGTTTTCTGTTTTTTGTTTGTTGTTATTGTTGTTTTGATTATTGATGACTATTGTAGTCCATTTTGGGGGAAACTTTTCCAAACTATTTTTTAAACGACTATTCCTTGATGTGCGTCTTCACTGCCTCTGTTCCTTTAGCTGTGTTCAGCAAATGTTTTGACAGAGATTTCCTTGAATTCCAGGATCTGAAAGAGACAAATGAACACACATGCACACACGAAAAGAGGACAATACCTCTCACAGTGTTTACAGACTAGCTCTATGTGGATATATTCCTTCATCAATTAACTAGGCTTGCTATGAGCCTAGAGATCAGCTGAGCTTAAGTTCTTTTCTGGAATTTTGAGCATGTGTCTTGCCTGATCACACACATGACTTTCTAAACTCTGCTGTACATGCGATTGCTTTTGCCTGTCCTAATTTCCCAAAGATTCTTACCTCAGTTTTGCCTCTGGGCTTTAGTCAGCATATTGTAGATCTCCCAGAATCTCTTGCTCTAGGCGTCTGTGGAGTTGTGGTCCACTTGTAGCTTTTACGAGCAAAGCTGGTTGCTTTTCCTACCTATATTCTAAGCTTTGTGAGATAGAGATGAGCAAGTCAGTTATTCAAGTACCCCCCCACCCAGGTTAGAATGAAGATACAGAGTAATTTGCAAATAAGATCTGCTCTGCTTCCTTCAATCCAAGGAGAGGAATTGGTAACCAGGCTTCCATTGCTGAAGATCAAAACTGCTGTGTGCTGGGGAGAGGTGAGGGAATGGAGAGCAAAAATATTGCAAAACTTTCTTAACATTTTGAAGATGGCTTTTTCTTGATTGAACATTTGCTTGATTGTTGTAAACCTTTGATTGCGTTCCAGAGCTCCTACAATGTTAGTTCACGTGCTTTCTGGTTGTTTTCGTTTGTTTCTGTTTGGGGAACAAGCGCATGGAGTTTCCTAGTCAATGATTTTGCTGACATCACTCTCCCAATAATTCATGTTTTGACATGTCTAGAAACTTTTTATTTATTCCCTTGTTATCTTCTGAGACCTCTAAGAGAGGCCCAACATCTCCATAATCAAGTTCAACATTTCATGGCCATTTCTTTTAGTTTTTCATTGTTACTAGCCGTTTCCAGTGATTACCTAAAGTTATTTATAAGTTGCCAATCTTTAAACTTCAACAACTATGGAAATAAAACATAATAAGTTCATTAGTTTGTCTTTCCATAAACACATTTTTGATGGGCATTTCCTGGGACTAAGGATGTAAGTATTCTTTCACTATTTATTAATTGAGTTCAGGTAATATACCGGTGGGATTTTATGTGGTTCTCTCTAAATTCTGATTTTTTTCCCCGTAACCTGCTATTCTTTTGCTGTGATTTCCATTCCAACTTTTATTTCTCTAATTATTTTAAGCATTATTTTATACTCATTTATAGAATATGATATTAATTTTGGTATTTGAGTATATCAAGTCTCCTATTCGTTGCATCTGCTGGTTCTCTCACTGCTGGTACCTTTCCTTATGTAGTTTGTATCTTTAAATCATGAGCTCATCCTTAGCAGCACTATTTTTTCACAGATTAACTGGATATCCTGAGTCGTGGAATTTTATTATAGACACTTTTGTCTTTGCTTCTTCTGGATCTCTTGGGATATACAGCTTAAAATACCCACATGCAAAGCATCTCAAGTTAAAATGAATTGCAGCCCCAGCAACTGAGTGTGGCATAGATTTAGCATTTTTATTTCTCATAGAAAACATTTTCACATCAAAGATTTGAAAAAGAAAAGCTTATTTTCTTCTACTATGTGATGGTGGAGTGGATATTTTATTTGCCCTTTTTATGAAGTGGACAAAACTTCTGAAATCCTAATTTTATGTAGGAGGTCTCATTTGCAAATCCCTACAATTTTTTTCAACCGAATGAAGTTCCAATGTTTTTTCTTGTTTTCTCTTCATTTCTCAAGTTTCAATTTCTATTCCAAACAGTTGAAGGGCATTTCCCATGAGAAGTCTTTTCATTTCATTGATTAATTACATCTCACAAAAAGCAAAAAATTTGTATACACTCCAGACATAGTTGAATAATGTCAGACTAGAACAGTCAGCAAATCTTCACTTTGTGCAATTTCAGAGATTTTATCCAAAGCTAATGAATGAATACAATTCATTTTTAAAATGAATCAGGCAGACAAATATGCATTATTTAAAGTAATACTTTCTCTATATCTAGATACATCTTAGCTAATACACAAATAATTATAATATTTAATATTATTACTTTATGATTTACCTTACTGGCCATGCACATCTATACACAGAGATGTTTAGAAAAGGTTATGAGCGAAGGGCTTCTTCAAAGTTTTCCTAAACTCTTTTATCCCTTATTCTCACTGAAAGGAGTAATATGTCTCCAAAAATTAGGACCTCTTTTCCATGTATTCCATTTACCGAAACTACTTGGACATTTCATTTTATTTTTCTACTTAGTGTCCTGTGATATCATACAGCATCAAATATTTATTTTAACCAGGAACGTTTGTGTGTGTGTAGCTCTGTCTGTTTCTATCTCCCTTTCTATATACATGGATAGCACAAGTGACAAATATTGACCATCACTTTTAAACCTATATGTCCTACATTGCACATTTCTCCTTGTATGAGGATAGTAGGGGATTATTTTGTGGCCATTAAAATTATTGTAACGTCCACATAAAGGACCTTACATGAAGTTCCAGGAGATGTTATCTGCATATGTAGGATTTTACCTCACAGAAGTTCCACGTGCTATCAGCCATCTATTTTGATTCCCTTCCTGGTGACTATACCGTTGGATAGCTCAATGGTAGAAAATGGTATAATTATATCTTTGTGATTTCCCTTTACCAAATTTAATTGAAATCTCCATTTTGTTGATATTTAAAGTTGCTAAGCCTCTGATTGAATGTTGTAGAAAAAAACTACAATTGCTGAATTTGTCGTTGCTAAGAACACATCAACCAGCTGAATTAAATAACTCATGGTAAGTATTCAATAAACGTGTGTGTGTGTGTGTGTGTGTGAGTTTATCAAGATTCTTCTTTCTTGTTCACATGCCCAGTGTAAATGGCTCTTGGGATTGTGTAATTTTCTATAAGTCAATATTGCCAATACTGAATGGTTTTCAGCTACAATTGGTACAGGACTTTTTCTGAGACAGATCTTCTTTCCCATTTCTTTCAGTTGGGAGAAATGAACCTAGGGGTAAGTAAAGGACAGAGGAATACTGGTTTAATTCTAGGGGCATGACGAGTAGGGCCAAGGGGTTTCACACAAATGTGACCTGTTCTCATTGCATTTTTTTCTGACTCTGAGTTTTTGTCACACTTGTATATCACATAATCACATTTCACCAACTTTAATCATGCTCAAACCACACACACACACACACACACACACCCACCATTAAAAGTGTGGGTGCCTTTTCGGTACAGATAAGTACTGTGATGCTCCACATGTCACAATTCTTAAAATAGAGAATTACTTGGGACTCTAACTTTTTATTCTTTACCTTGCTCCTATCCTTCCTCCCCAAGGAATTTGACAGACTACTTTTTAACATGGAGGCTCAGTAATGAATTTGAGTTGCCATTATTACAAACTTCTTTTTAAATGTGCTAAGGTAGTAAGACTCTTGACTACTGTTTGTGAGCAGGTTTTGGTGTGACTGATTTTGGGGTTTATCTTACAGTTTATGGCATCCCTTCCTGAGCTTCAAGCAGGATTCTGCCATTATGCACCAAACGAAAGATTTTATTCTTTTAGAATAAATATGATTTTACACTAAGGGGCTTTTTTCATCATAGTCTGTAGTTTAGGAGATTGAGGCCGGAGTAGATGCTGTCCAACACATGGGCTCTAGATGTGAGGATAGCAAAATAGTTTTGTTTCCAAAGAATTCTTTATGTAAACTGTAGCTTTGTAGATTTGGTTCTAGCTGGAACAATAGCCGAGGTAAGATAATTCGGCCTTTACAGCCAGGGTGGAAAGCTGAATCAGTCTGGCTCTTCATATTAGGCAATACATGAAACCCACCTGGGGATCTTGGGAAAGTCTGTTCCACACTCCCACTATGCTCCGTTTTGTTTTTCTTATCCCACTGCCAAACCTCCGTGAACTTCCAAGGACATTCAATCTCTCCAGTTTTCCCACCTGTAATGAAATATACAAGTGCAAGAGCCCCATTAAAAGAATTCAAGTACAATTGCTCTTGACCATTAAGTTTCAACCAGTTGAAAATCCGGTTAAGCGGTCTCATCAGAGCTGGTCACTGAACCACAAATCTGGAAGCAATTTTTTTTCCTCATAAATGCCATTCCGTATAGGCTCTTGGATGTTGTCAAATATAAATTATCAAAGGAAAACAAAGCAATAGCATGTGCTTGACAATGAATGTCCCGTGGGCTCATGTTATACCCACATGTCAATAAGAAAGCCTTTTATAGCAATGTTTCCATGGCTGGTCTTAGTCCATCATTTTCCCTAGCTGCACAGGACTTGAGCATGCTTCCACGGACACTGCCACACAATTACTAGAGTAGAATTCCAATTGCATTGCTTTTTATATTTTTAAGCAAAGTTGGAAATCAGAAATACAACCTATGAGGCCAGGTTTATGTTCATACAGACTTTTAAAAGTGTAAGGTTTCAGGAATGGTTTTACAGGAATCATTAACTTTTTAAAAGGCACCCAGTTTCCTTCTGTCATTAATGATATGCATAACAGTTTAATGTAATGCTACTTTTAATTATCACAGCCCTTTCTTTTAAATATCAAATTTCCCTCTCTAAACTGTCCTGCACTCTCTTTAGAGTCTCATCTGTCACTGGAAATGCCATCACTTTATTCCTTTTTTAGTTGTACTGACAGGCCCACTCTTATCCCAAGCTTTATCTCTTTTTCCATCCTTTATTGTACTACAAAGATCCCTTTTTCATAGTTTACAGCTGTATCCGCTTTCCACACGTGGCAAATGATTGCCTCGGTAAAGGTATTTTCTGTTTCAATCTTACATTTTCCCAAGGGAGAACAAAAGGGACAAGCTTTCTGGAGTTGGTTTCACTGAGAAAATTGTTTAGAATTGCCTCATTCCTCAGCAGATTAACGAATGCATACAATCCCAGCTTAAGTGCTATTGTACTGCACAATTTGTCCATTATACTTTGTCCTTTCCATTTAGAAAACCCCTCACCAATTAAAGTAATACAGCCTTCCAATACCTGCTCCCAATTAAATCTGAGCTGTATTACCTGCCCCGATGCAGCTGGTCACAGATTCCTACCACTTACTCTCATTCATTAGGCCTGTTCATTATCAAGGGGATGGTGGCAGGAATTCAAGCCACTGCCTTTCTTTTTGGGCTCACCAAAATTATCAGCTTTGCACCCAAGGCCCCAATAAGGACAGGATTAAGTAGAAGGAGAAGGAATTCATACAGTAGCAAACTTGCATTGTTTCTGCTCTGCTCACGTCCTCTCTACCTCAACACATCAAAAAGATACAGTACAGGTACAAAAGAACACTCATCTTAATTAAAGGATCACATTGCCCTCCCTTTCCAGCCTGAAGCGTACCCCCAGCTTTGTTCCTCTGTCTTTACTGCCCTCCCCCTTCAAGTCCTTTCTCCAAGACCACAGTGAGACCCACAAAGAAAGCCTCTGAAAGTGACCAAGAAGCCCACTTACTGAGAGCTTTGTCATTTAAGAGCAGGGTTTTCTAGCTTCAGGCTGGACTCCATTTTTGAGAAGTGCTATTTTTCTATCCAAGGCTTAAAGCGACCCTGAGAAAGGAGGAGGGTGTGGAGGGAGGGGAGGTACTGGGAGCTGTGATTTAATTACTAATGTGGCATTATTGTGTTAGTGGAGTCTCCCCAATAAATCTATTAAGAACAATAAACAAAAATATACAACCAACACTCTACTTTCATTTTGAAGAAGGAAATACAGCTTTCCCAATACTCCTTGGGAACTCCTGCAGTTTTCTGTCATGAATGTTGACCAGAAAAAAAAAAATCAGTAGGGGGACATGCCACAGATGGAAAAAGATCACAGATTAAAGAGGGGAAGTGTATTAAAAAGCACTAGAGAGAAAACACAAACTAGCTGCCAGGGGTAGCAAAAGTCAGGTCTTGAGACTATGGGGCAAAGCAAAAATTATGAAGTGCTGAACAAGAAGTGCTCCCTCAGCCCCGAAGACACCAAACCTGAGAGGTGACTCCAGCATGGGTGGCCCTTGAGGGCAGGAGGGTTTCACTTTCATAGGAGGACTCAGAGCAAATCCCACCCATCTTGACTGGAGAGAAGAGAGTGAGGTCCTGCACCAAAATGTCCCTTTAAAAAGCATTTAATTAAGAGATGGAATTAATATATAGCCTCTCCTGAATTCGTGCATAACCACTCATCCTTTAGTAACATTTTTAAAGGGACTTCAACGACCTCGTGCCTCTAATGAGCAGGCACTGTGGGGAAATCCTGATCCTAGAAAAACTCTGGACATTCACAAAGGAGCAGATATATGGTGGGTGGATAATCAGTGAAAATCCATCCTAAGCAATCTTGGGATCAATTTTAAGTCTTTATTGTATACATACAAATCTTATCAATGAACAGCACCGTATGCATATCCATGGCTTTTTTTTTTCTTAAGGGGGGAGGTTGTATATTAATGTTTTCCTCTCAATTAACTTCTAGGCAATTTTCCCAGCTAAATGCATAACATCTTTGGCAAGATGCCAAACAAAACCTTAAGAACCAACACTAAATTCTGCACTTATACAGGCAGCTTAGATTTTCACGCGGTGAACTGGAAGAATGCCAGCAACTCCCACTATAAACCCAGCAGTGGGAAAGCTATATATTTTTTTATCAAGAAACTCTACTTTAGATTTCCAAGACCACTTGAAAATTGTACTATTTTAATGTGCCTTTTAGACAAAATAAAAGAAAGATTTAACCTGCTATTAAATTAACCCAATTAGCTATTTATTCCATGTAACCTTACACTTTGGATGATGTTAAATCAAATAAACTGGCAGCCAATGAATTTTTTTAGTAAATTATGGAAATTACGAGATGCATTCTAGACAATAAGTTCTTGTGTCTTTTTCCTTATCCGTTTCATTCTGACAAGATTATCAGAATACTTATCTTTTTTCTAATTTCTTTTTTTATATACAAAATGGAGTTACACAGGATACAATGGGGCTGAGGGGCTGAGGAGTAGAGGCTGGGGGAATTAACAAGTAAAGGAAAACTAATCAAATAGAAATTTACACAACAGTCATTCTTTAGAAGGCGTGCCATCAATCCTTCAAACTTTGCTTTTTGGTGTGCTTTTACTTGTACATTCCATTCAACACATGTGTTCTTCCAATAATGTAGTACTTTTCAAAGGACTAACTGTGGTCAGGCTGCTTTGGATCTCAGTCAAGCTTTGTTGATGTTAAATTTAGAACGAAACTCTACGAGTTTGAGTTCATGTCCAGTGGGATCTACAAGTTGAGGTAAAAAACACTTTTGAGAACTTGTATAGTGTCTGATAAACCTCTTTCAGCACTAAAAAGCTTTTGGAGAACAACATTTTGACGATAAAGAGGCAGTGAACCTGAAACATATGGATTAAGTTTCCCCCGAAATACTTAGGGGTTTAAAAATTAAGGGGAAAGTGCTTGGCCAAACAAATTTTGCCGAACCAAAAAAATTTGCAAGACACTCCAACATAGTTTGCCAAACCCGAAGTACTGATGAGCTTTCTTTCCTTAATATTGACCATTACTATTATGTTTTTCAAATTTTTGCTTGACAAATCTGGAGTTTTAAGCACATCTGGAATGGGTTCAGAGAACAGCAGTTCACATCAAAGTGATTTTGCAATTTCAAAAACAAATCATAAATCACAACCAAACAACACTGAATTTGTCCACATAAATTCGAGAGCCAGGATAGTTTGGCCATGTACTGGCACAGAGTTGCACCCATGGCAGGGGTGCCCAATGTCTGCTAAGCAGGCAAGGGGCCCTCAAAGATGGGAAGACTCTAGTTATAGAAGAAGTGAGAGCAAAGGCACCACTTATACAATGGCCTATGGCACCAGCTTGAACCAAACAGACATAAGACAGATGGTAGGCACTACTAGAGGGTTCAATATAAAAATGTGCAGAAATGTGACTTCCTAGGTCACCTCATTAAACTTTGTCACTTAAAGGCTTTGAAATCTGCCTAAGAAGTTACTAAGAAGCTCTTGATCCCAAAAGAATTCTTAATGTTTATTTTTTGGTTTGGAATTGACACAGTGGCTACTACTGCCTATTTGACCTCTAAGTTTTAGTGGCAACAAGGGTCTCTTATTCCACAAAATAACATGACGGAACGTAAGGGTGAAATAAACTGTCTCAACCATTTTTTTCGCTCTTTTCCTATATTTGTCATCTGTATTCTCAAATCATGGTTGGAAGAAGGCAGATTCGGTGCTGTGTATGGCAGATCCGATATTGGAAGAACCAGAATGAGCATGGACCCTAAAACTAGGGACACCAGAGGCGAAGTAGAAACAAAAAAGAAAGAAAGATGGGACAATGAAAGAACAAACAGAACAAAAAAAGGAGGGAAGGTAGGAGGAAGATAGACACTCAGCAGACATATAGTATTAAGAGAAAGGAGACTATAGCCAAAGTGATGAACACTTGCTATACACGTTGTCACAAGTAATTTATTTGCCATTGATTTATTTCAGCTTTTAACTACCATTCTTCAAGCAAGTCAATTACAGTTGCATGTGATATGATGGTGGGAGAGGTGGTGGTAATGGTGGTGATAAGACAGGTCAGCGTTCAGAAACTGGAAAACTGTCTCTAAGAAAGAAGTGACAGTTTGATGTGAAAAACTCCCTTTAAATATTTCAGAAGAGACGTAAGAGTCATTTGACATGTAAAGATACAGTAGCAGTTAACTGGTTGACTATGGAGAGCGATATTTTTTTAAAAAATGTATTTGTGCTGCTGAAACTTCACAAAATCCCTGAAAAACACTGGAGGTATTTATAAAGTTCGCTGTGTTGTATACAGTCTATTCGACATGGGCAACCTTTGTGTCCACAGAATATTGTCACTACAATAAAAGATCTTATATTATTGATAGAATAGTAAATTAACTTCTGTTTGAAACTCTTGGAAAAATGGAAGAGACTTGATTTTATTAGTGGATGAATTTCTTAAATATGTATTAATGAGTCAAATGGCAATTGAGAAATAGCTTAACACATCATTTTTTCCATGTCCTAACTAGAAAAATTTCTTTTTTCTTCCATAAGGGCAGTCTAGAAGATTGGGCATGATTCATACTGCATCTTATTACCCCCCCTTAATTTGTGTCTATTTATATAAAAATTAGCATAATTTGACTTAAAACTTCTATTACTTTGTAAAAGAGTTATTTCACATATTTCTCACCACAAGTAGCAGCAGGCTCTTAGAAAGAATTTTCTGCTGGGAAGGAGTAATCTGTGCTGTGTTTATATATAACTTGACTCTAACCTGTACAATCCAAAATTGCAGGGAGACAGGCTAGAAAAAAACTATATTCCCTCAGGATTCTTTGTAAGGATTTTTAAAAATATTATTTATTTAAAAAAAAACAAAAAAGTAATCTGATTTTAAGCTCATTCACTTCTATTTAAAATGCATTTTAAAAGACCCACATCAAGTTTGTTTTAGAAGTATAGCAGAGCCTGCTTGCCCTCTGAGAAGGAGCCATCCTTAGGAATCGAATGTGCCAGCTTCCACCTAGCACAGCACGTATAGTAAAGTTACATGCGGCAGAGCACTGCAGTGTGCATGTCTTTGTCCGGGCTGTGAATCGCTAGAAATCAGGGTTTATCTTTATTAGGAATAAAAGCTGTTTCACAACACCTAAATAAATAAATAAATAAAACCTGGAAGTTGTTCAAGTCTGGAATCAGTGTCAGAATCCCAGGTGGGGAGGCTATGTCAGAAAGCCAAAATCAGAATTTCTGATAAAGGTAAATGAAGGATGACATGTAGTTCCCAAATCCAGCCACCATCAGAAACTAGAGAGGAGGCGCTACCTAACCTTGACTCAGAATCGAAAATCAGGGTCACCAGGAACATGAAGGGGTAAGCCAGGAAGTCCACACGGGTCAGGACATGGGGACAGCACACGGCCAATGAGCAGCCCAGGGCTTCTCAGGCCTTTGAGAGAGAGAGGGGAAAAAAGAGGCAAGGCTGGAGATAAAAGGCAGCTGGGAAGCCAGGACTGGGGGTGGGGTCAACAGGTTACTGTGCCCTCATCAGTCAAGGTCCACACCTGGCAGCCAGGCCCTGGACCCTGGCAGGCTTCAACTAAAGGGGAAAAAACCTTCTACAGTTACTGGAGTAGTAAATAATATAGATCTGGACATACAGATCTGTTTACCCAGCTATTTGTTTATTCAGTAACTAGTCATTATTAAAAGGCTACTAACTACAAGGAAAATGCTACTTGCGTCTATGAGGCAATTTATTTGTGTACAAAATTACCTCTGAAAAACAAAGATTTCTTTGAACTGAGAAGAAAAGATGATTGTAAAATATGCATTACTTAAAGACCTTGTTCTCCTGTCTTTGTACTGATCTTTCTGCTCTTTTATTGATTCATGTCTCAGTGTCCAAATATAATCTTGTCTTTTTCAGCAGAGTTCAAAGCAGAGGAGATGTTATCTCCTCAGTTTTCATAATTTCCATATGATTCACCATCTGGCTCTCCCCTCTCTCTGCAGCATCGTTCCCCACTGTACCAGGGCTCCACTTACCACACATCCCAGACACACCTGTAGCTCCTTCCCCACCTCTGAACCTCATGTGTTCTTCTCTCAGCTGGACATCTCTTCTCACCCAGCCACATGTTCAGTCTGTGCTAGGAATTGACAGAATAATAAGGTGACCTCTGGAGCTTGCCTGTTACTAACAGCACCCATCTTAGTCCACCAAGACTCACTTCTGCCTCCCTACGGGAATCTACTCTGCTTCCTCACTTTGAATTTGTCACTTTTTTCTAAGGGCCACCACAGGAAAACAATGTATCCTTAGCATGATTTCACTAGAGTCAGTAGTATTCTCATTAATTATTTGCAAGTCTCACCACTAGGGGATAAAGCACGCTCACTGAGTCTTATTCAGCACCGCACCGGCACCAGGGCTCTGCACATTGTAGTTACTCATTTTCATTAGCTCTCGGTTAAATGAATGGTTGGTGGCTAGATGGATGGATAACTATTTGGATAAGGGCAGTTGAATCTCCTGCGTTTTTTGTCTCTTGAATTCACGGTACACTGTCCATCACTGTTCCAGACAACAACTGTGCATTGCTTTCCTGTTTCGATCTGGAATTAATGACTTTTTAATTTAAACAGTACTTCTCTATCAAACAACAAATAGGATAATTCCTCCTGTGTTTTGTCATAGATAGAACTACTCACTGTAAACATTACCGGCTATATCACAGTTTTCTGTTACTGCCCTAAGCTTTTATATAGAGTAACGGTGTATATTTGTTACTCTAACAGTAAAGTATTAATTTAATAACTAACAAAGGCATAACTGTGAAAAGAAGGTCTGAATTATAGTTGGATGTACTTTTATATGTTTAAGAAAAATATATTTGTATAAAAGGGTCAATTAAGCATTAATGTCGAAGGATATAGCAATGATTAATTAATATTTTAGTTAAATATGTCTCCAATTTGTTTTGGTTAAACAAAATCGCTGAACCCGAATTATAAATTCGTATCTCTTTAACTTTCTTTTAGAGATATTTCAAAATGAATACATTTAAAATTCATATACAGTTGATATTCATATTTTAGTAGATCCTATGTGGAAAATGGAAGTTTGCTCTATCATGTTTTGACAATTTAAAAAATTCATTTCTTCATCCAAAAAATCCTTGATACAGTAGACTGATTCTGGCACAGGTATCATAATTCAGAAATGTGTAAAAAAATGCTCAGAGAAAGGCATATCTAATATCTCCGTCCTAACACATTGCTATAGATATAGTATCCCCCGGCTCATTATAGCAGACCCTATACTATAATTATATTACACACATTTTAAATTATCATCATAATTTAAGTCTGCAATTTTGTTTGGGGCTTAGATTTTCCATATTTGTTCTCACATGTGAATCATTTAAATTGTTGAAGTGGAATCTGTTTAGCTGTTTTGAATTATATGAATGAAAGAAAAAATACTTTCTCTTGAAAGCAAATTAAGATATTTGGGGATTCAAGTGAGACTGTCTGAATTTATAAGCCTGAAAATTTTGGAGTCAATATGAATTTAAAAATATTTCCTAATTTCCCTCAAACACATTTAAATTACAAATAAATTAACTCTTTGATATAAATCAGATGAAATTATCAATTTATATAGTCATTTTAATTTTACTATACCAAGACTATTGAAGCTAAAATTAACATCATAAATTATTAAATAATTTTAGACTGTTTTTGGTTATTACACTATTTTGGTGTGTGCAAGTACATGATTTTTTTAAAAAATTTAACATTTGGCGTATGACATTCATAGGTACAAATTAAATAGCTCTCTATTACTGTTCCATTTATGTTCGGTGTATAAATATATAAAAATGCAAAAGTCAAAATTTACTGATCATTAATTTACCCTGAACAAATTCAGTGTTCGTTACTGCTAGTGGAGCTTTTAATTGGAGGCCTGGATCCATCGGTCCTTTAGACCATGCGTTTATGTATTTATACTTTGTGAAGAAACTTGGCAAAAATTCTGAATAAACAGAAAAGATTTAGGTTAAGGTTTTAAGGAATGGAGATTTCTATCATCCTTTCTAAAAATGACTTAAAATACAGGCTTTCAAATATTTTTTAAAATCACTTAGTCCATGTCTACAGTCACCTTACTACATGTTTTTCATTTCATGATACAACAATTCTCGTATTGTGTTTTCCCTTACACGTTTACCTTTGGAAGTCAGCAGAGAGACATAGTTATCCCCCTGAATTTTCGCTCTTGACAATATAAGTATTTCAGGTCATAATAAAACTCGCATATTAAAATTTGCTCTCCTGACATTTATTAACAACAGCAACAACAAAGGGGCACTTGTTTACAAATCTTCGAAGACTCACAGTAGCAGCCGAATCTTTCAGGTTCTCTAGGTCTTCGGCGTTCCCTTGTCCTACCTAGACCAAGTCAGACGGAGGTGGCTGAAACAGCTCCTCAAACACTGGCCAGAGGCCCCAGGGGGAGCTGGGGCTGCAGCTGCGCTGTACACTTGGGAAAGGGAAGAGGCAAGAAGAGGCAGCCTGGATAGGACTGCGGAGACAAGATCTTAACGTTTGGCATCCTGTACTCACTGCTTAATCTTCTTTTCTGTATTATTGAAGAAACTTCATTAAATGTCTGATAGACAATAGGACACATTTCTCTTTCTTGAGCACTCCAAATAGCAGGAAGCCCATAGAGCTTTTATTATTGTTAATGAAAGAGGAATGAACGCGCTGTCATGAGAGCTCTAACATCAATGCCCATTCAAAAAATCCTCTAACCCAAATAGAAGGAGATTTCTCAGGTACAGCGGGCCAGCATTATTTGGAAAGACTTTATACATTGCATGTCATAACAGAGATTCAAATACACCTTATGAAGCAATTAATTTAGGTTTAAAATTAGAATTCTGAAGGTCCGTTAATCTTAGGCAAGTTGCACAGATAGTAAGTTTCCCTAACAACGTATATTACTGCATGACAACCTCACATAGAAATCAGACTGCCGTTTAAAATTTGAGCTCACTGGCTTTATTTTGAAATGCATTTGAGTACTACTATGGGTAAGTAAAGTTGCCATTTTGTTTTTGTTCTTAATGTTGCATTTCAACTAAATAACCTTCTAACCCTGGAGACTTTGCAATTTAAATGAATTCCACTGTGCAATCTTTTATAAAATAAAGAATATTTGTAGTGATTGTTAATTTCTAATTTACTATAAATTTTTTTGTTTCCATTTACCAAGCTTCAAAATTTATCCTAATTTTCAATTTTAACTTAAATATATGTAACATCGTTTGTTTTTTTAAATTGTTTTGAGATTACGGTGTTTATGAGATATATCACCAATGTTCCAACTGCTATTTAAGGATTAAAATGTGAATAAGCAGAAATTTTAATTTTTAAAAAAAATTTTTAACTGCAATTTTGTTAATCCCTTCACACTTTCCTGTGATCCATCTTTTCTTGATGAGACAGGAGTTGGCAGTGCTTTTGATTTGGTTAATTGTTTCCTCAAATTTTCATGATATTTCAGGCATTATTAGTATCTATGTGTAGAATGTGCTAGTTGTCACTTATGTTTTGTCAATGAAAACTTTTTGCCTGTGTAATGGCTATGTTATGATAAAAAACAAGGGAGAATAATCAGCAAATTTAGTAATGTGGATATCATTTTTAGATTAAAGTCATTTGTGATTATAACACCCTGCAATTTAAATTTTTCTAGTGGTTGGTAAGGCAGGATAATCTAGAACAGATTTAGCTGGTGAAACTGAGAAACCGAATTTTTAATTTTCTTTAATTTTAATTACTCTGTATTTATATTTAAATACCAAGGGTCTAGAGCCAGAGCACGTGCATTTGAAATCTGATTCCATCTGTTGCTGTATGATTGGAGGAAGTCATATTCCCTGAGCCCCAGTTCCTGTATCTGTGAAATGGGAGAACACCTACCCCATAGGGTTATTAGGAGGATTAAGTAAGACACCAAGGCTGAAAACAGTACGTGCCACAGGTTAAGCACATAGTCAGTGTTAGCTGTTACTGTCAAACAGGCTTGAAGGTTGCATTTCAGAGCAGTCAGTCCAGCTTAGCTATGATTTTCTTAGGTTGGCACCTAAAATAAGTGGGATATAACTGTAATTAAACCAACAAATAGATTTGCATCCAGCCTTTATTTATAGCATAAGTAAGTGTAGAATTTTAGGACATTCCCTGACAAAGGAGTACAAGTGACAGACTGACAACTTTTTCTTCGGTGGAAATGATGATATGTGTTGATTTTAATAGGTTTGTGCAGTCTGCTTTAAAAAGATTATTTTGTGAATTTGACCAATTTTGGAGGTCTATACATTAAAACAAAACCATAAAATATAAAAAAAAAAATTCAGTTTATATTTATTCCAGAAAATACACTCCTCCTATATTAAGTGTATACCTAGTGGTCCTCAGAATATTAAAATTAAGAAAAATATAGTGTTTAATTTATATCTTTATACTATTGGACACTTAAACACTATCCACAAATCTATAATTTATATGAGACTTCTCTTTCTGTGATGAATAGGGATGTATTTATCTAACTAGCATCTCCCATCGTCAAAATTAAGATTTGAGTTTTAATGGATAAAACTCTAGACAGAAGTAACCTCTGAAACTAAGGAAGCCTGGAGGGAGAAGGAAAGTTAGAGCCACACAAGTCGCTTTCTTTCTTCTACTGTCTTATATTTGATTGTTATGATGTTAAATTATTTCAAAGCAGAAGATGAGAAATAATGAATTGCATAAAATGAATGCTTCATAGAAAGTTTGATTGTGACTTGAAACAAGAATATTTTAAAGTATGAAAGCAGGAATCTGCTCGTGATGTGTTCAAGACGGAATGGGCTCAGCCTGCTAGGTGTTTCCTCAGTCTGGTCTATTACAAAACGCTCTCAGAAGCATGTTGAAAGTGGGAATTCATTCCCTTCCAAAATGATTTTTTCATGCTGAATTTAGGTTGTTTGAAAATGCCTATCAAAAAGCAATGTCAAGGAAGACAAATATCAGATATCATTATCAACAAATATTTGCTGAGTCCTGAATATCTATAATGTACAGTGTTGGGAGTTTACAAAGCAGGTGGAGGATGTGATTCTTTTCTCTTAAAGCTGGTGTTCTTAAATCTGATGAATGAAAGCCTGGGCATCACATCCAGGAAACCTGAAATTATGCAAACTTTGATGTGTGAGCACATATGCGCTTTTATGTGGGTGTGGAGCAAAGGTAATGCATATTTTGAGAGTATCAACCTTTTTTTTTTGCTAGATCCTCAAAGTATTCCATGATTACAAAAATGTTAACTATTAATCTCTTTTGGTCACATCTAAATGGTAGCTGAGAAAAGCCCAAATACTAACCTGATTTCACTATGATGCTACTATGTTGAATAGTCCTAGATTTTGGAGTTTCTATGTAGTCCAGCTTCATCAGTGATCACTAGTATTTAGCCTGGCTTCTGCCCTGTGAAATTAATGATAACCTGAGCTGCCATCCCAGTGCCTAATCAGCCTCTTTCAGACAACCAAGAAGATATTTGCTTTGTCCTGAAATCTAGGGCAAAGTGAGTTAGATCACACTATAGCTCAGTGGATTTCCTTTTTTTTTTTTTTTTTTTTGTATTCACATAGTACCTAAAAATTTTGGACATTGATGTACCTCTAGGATATAATAAATAGACGTGCAAAATCTTTTTTCCTAAGTTTAAATATTTTCAAAGAATGTCATTTCGGGTATATTGTAAATATTGACACAAAAATGAAACTGTTGCACTACTCTTTAAAATGTATCCAATGAAATATAAACCTCATGGGGATTTGATGTGAACCATCATCCATTTAAAAAATATATACACAGGATGTTCTGTAAGTCAAGAATTTTATATCGTTCCTTCCTCTTCTTGAATTCAGTTTCTATTCCACTCCCCCTAAAGAAGTTTATCCTAATTTAATATATTTTTATGCTTAGAAAAATCTTTTATTGATCATGGAATCTCGTAGTAAAAGAATGTATGTAATTAAAGTTCTAAAATAATATTCTGTGACCATAATTTATGTTTTATAATGTTTCTCTGGTTGGAGTTATCACTATAACTGTATTTAGTACATCGTTGGTGAAAATAATATGAACATATTATGAAATTAATAACAAGAGCATGGAGCTTTGCAATGAGCTGAAGTAGGGTGGTTGGCCCTGGAGTATTTCCTTCAGATGCTCTATTTGTTTCGCTCTTGTAGGGTTCTCCCCTTGAAGTGATGTGCTCTTTGACAGTAGTGCAGGTAAGAAAAAAGCAAAATCCTTTAAAAAGTTACTATCACTTTTCTCTATAATATGTCTGAATTCAAGAATATCAAGGAGTCAGTCTTCGCCAACAATATTTTGGATGTTCTCTTTGGTTAGCACCCCAGAATAATATGCCACAGTACAATGACGGATGGGCAAGAAATCTGCTTGATTTTGTAAAGTGAGGAAGATTGGTTGTGATAACACGCTATTCTTAAGAAAAAGAACGGAGAAGTAGAAAAAAAGTTTGTTTGAAGAAGGCCTGTAGAGTCTCTTACTAGTTTTAAGACTTGTGGTGATATATCTAGAAAATAAGGGCTCCACTGAATTACACCTTCCTGTGTCCCTACCCACTTTGCAATATGCTGTTGCTAGTCTCTTCTTTCCGTTGAATCCTGGCTGTCTTTTTCACTTGTTTAAACAATAGAAAGTCATGAAGCTAACACAGTGCGAGTTCTGGTGTAGAGGCTTTAAGTGCCCTTGCGGCTACTGCTTGGATCCTCTTGGAACTTCAATTCAGCAGGCCCCGCACAAGCTCGGTGTAGCCTGCTGAATCCTGAGCAGTCATGGATAAGAGCCACAGCACCTCAGCCAGCAGCCCACATCAATTCTCAGACATGTGAGTGAGGCCATCCTACACCTTTAGGCCAAGCTGACTCTCCAACTGAATGCCAGGGAAACCAGCAGTGGATATGCCCACATTGCTCACCCACAGAATCATGAAGACTTGTAATTTATTGTTATTCTAACGCGCGAAAATTTGGGACAGCTTGCCATGCATCAATAAATAACTGATACACTCTTCAACTTGTAAGATATTGTCTAAAATTTTAGGTATACCTTTTAATTGATAGTCCCTCTCATGAAATAAATGAAGTTGTTTCCTTTTTACAAGTGAAACGAAAGATGTTCTAGATATTTGGTCCAAAAAGAATTATGCCTTAGCATTGAAAAGCTACGTAAAAAGAGCTTCTTTAAAAAAAAAAAAAACTAACATATATTAATGTAAGTGTCTAAAGCCAGGTTTTGGAAACACACTACACACACACACACATACACACACACACACGCAAATCCTTTCTATAAAGTCAGTTAGATGTCATTTAGATTCAATTTAAAGTATTGAAGTCAGGTAAAATTTTCATGTGTATAAAAGAGCAAAATCTGGCTCATAGTATATACACAAGAATATTACAGGGAATAATCAAATAGGCTATTTTATTGTGTGAATAATATTGACCACTTCTAACAAAAATGACATTGATTTGGGAATTTGGGACACAACCACAACATCTGTAATAAAGTATTATTTTCCATCTTACACAGACAACATCATAAAGTATTTCTTTTAATCTAAGCCACAATTCTTGTAGAGGTCTAAAAGGTTTTATGTAGTGTATTAAAAAGCCAAAATAAAAACCAAATGATTTGGAAGGACTATAAGCTAATTTGCAAATATAAAGTTAAAGTTCTTCTCTTCGCTTTATGTCTAAATCAATTTTCAATTGCTTGAAATTTCAATATTTTTCTTTGTGGACACTCTGGGATTAAGAAAATAAATCCCCTAAATAAATTCATCACACTATATTTGACAGGCATGAAGCTATGTGGTACGAGGGAGCTCAGAACTATGCCCGTCCCCTGAAGACTATTCTGCTTCAAAGGAGACACTATGTGGTATTAGAAGTTAATAAATGTGGAGAATTTAGAGGATATAATGTGAAAATTAATAAAATCAGAGAGCACTTGAAGAGGAAAAACAGACCTTGGAAGTCTGTGTGTCCCACACGCCACACTTGACATTGCCAATGAAGGAAATGGGGCGCAGGGAGGCAGAATTACAATTCAACAGTGGGTAGCAATCAGTATATCCAGGATTCCACTGCAGATCTCTTAATTTTTTACTGAAAAGGATGCTTGTCAAGAGCTATGCAATTCCTTATTGCAAACCCTTGGGGACAGATGTTTCGGATTCTGGATGTTTCGGAGTGAGGTATTAGCTGCGCATCTTCTGTACTTGATAGCGTCCCCAGTAAGATCTGAGGTAATACCCCATAAACAAATATGCTAACATCTCTGCAGTGAAATGTATGGCTATTCACACTAAGTGGGATAAATAAACATTGAAAAGGTCTTATTGGCTCAGGTTGGGTTCTGCTGCCAAACTTATAGAGAAAAAAATTAAACAGCTCTCCTTTGGATTTTAGAGTTCCAAACAAGGGATTCAGGACCCCATATATTTTTCGTTCAGAACCTTCTTTTAATCCCTGGCCACATTTTAGCTTTTGATCACACACTGTTTCTGGATTACAGTTCAATATACAGCATCTTTTTTTTTTTCTAATCTTGTTTAGTATTTGCTCTTTTACAGTGCCTCTTTTCCCTGCATACTCTATGGCAATGGCTACATATGGTGGCTTAATGTTTTTCTGTTCCACTTATTATATGCAGACAGTTCTAATGAGGAGATAGGTGAGTCATTTTTTACAGACACCCTGGATATCACCCTTCACACACAAAGTGAGGATTACAGACCGAGGGATCCACATGTACTTTGACACTAACAAGGCTTCAGTCTTTAGATGCGGGAGGCGGTTTAGCGGAAGTATAAACATCAGGGTCAAAATCTGTTCGAAAACACTGAGGGATTAAATGATGCAATGATTTCACACGACTCAGGGGTCACACAAGTGTAGGAATACTGAATCTGTCACATATAATGGAAGTCTAATTTAATAAAAAAAAATATATAGAAACAGTCAGGACAAGCCATAGCAATGTGTGACAATATGGTGGACATTTTGGGTAACATCAGAATTGAATTGAAGGCCTATGATGAGGAAGAACCCTGTTTATTTACTACAGATTTTTAAAGTTCTTGATTAACTATTCAAATGTTTTTTGAAAGATACTTAAAATTCTAGTTTAATAATTGGTTACAAGAAAGAGCTTGTAATTAAAAAAAATCTTCTTATACTTTTTCTAAAATCTTTAATACCTTTAACACTCATTGTATTGGTTTCTATGGGAGACATTACAATTTTACCAACCTGTCCTATTCTCCTTTCTTTCCAGGAACCTGGAGGTTACACTTCTATGCTCCCGTGAAGTGGGACAGGGTTATATAACGAGCTTCAGTCGGTGCTATATGGAAGAAATGTCATGTGTCACTCCTGGGTGAAGCACTTGAAAGACAAACATAATCCCCTGTTCTCACTACCACTCTCTCAGCAGATTCCTGTGTTTACATGTCAACAACATTAGATGGTAGAGCCTCTCTCAGTCTGGGTCCCTGAGTGCCTTGATGGAGCAGAGTACTTTCTTCTTCCCTTTCTGATACCAATCTCTGTTGGACCTTTAGTAGGACTCAAAATTAGCTATTGTTTTAGGATATTGAGACTTTTCAGACTGTGAGATTGTCTCAGCATAATCCAGACTACCTGAATGGAATAATAACTTCTCTAGTAAATGGCTGGGTATCCATCTATCATTCTGACTCTAAACGTTCTCTAGAAAGTTTCAAAAAGTCTTTTTAATTCATATTCTAAATGCCAAAGCCTAATAGAAAATCTTGCTCATTGAGGTGAATAAATAAAATATTGATATACCCCCCTCAAATGCTCAGGTAAACTACAGGCCAATAGCACTTCCTATTTTTTCAAGACCATTGGGGAAGGGCTACATTTGCATAACAACGTTGTAGGTGTAGATCCACAGATATTGACGTTTTTCGGGTTTGTTTTTGTTTTTTTATTCTGCATCTCCATCTGACTCATTACCAAGTCCTTTTGATTCTACCTCCTAAATCCCTCAACCATTTCTGCTTCCCTCCATCTCATTGCTTTATGCCAATCTTGGCCATCATCATCTTTCACTCGGATGATTGTATTCCCTTCTTAACTGGTTTGCACTGATTGAGTCTTGCTCCCCTCCCATTCTTTCCTCACCTATCAGCTAAAATGAGCTCTTTCAAGTAAAATTCTGAACAAGTCACTCCTCTGCAAAAACGTTTTAATGATAATGAGGGCTTAATGGCATATTTTTTCACTCCAATTTTTAAGATGAGTTGTAGCAGTTACAAGTTGTAGTGATCTGTTTAAAATAAAAGGAGTTCTGGAAAAACATGAGAGGTGAAGTGTTATGTGAGAAAAACCAATAGTTGTGCATAAATTTAGAAGAAAGAATTTTGATATTAGAGAAGAAGAGAATCAGCATATCTAAAACCCAAAAATAGCCCAAATCCCCACATTACATTAAGTGAATATCAGTTTCATCCATGTATTACAAAGCATTTCAGGAGCTTAGAAGAAGGAAATATTTTAGTAAGAACTAGCTATTTGAGCAAAATTCTTCCACAGTCACTCTCTTCTATATGACTTCAACATTGGATTCTCAAACTGAAACCCCTAGAGTGGCTCATACTGTCTTCACAGCATGTGTGTGTACTAGAAGTCTAATGTATACAATATTCCTCAATCCTTGAACTTCATAACTCCCAATTATTGCTTTTTAAAAAATCTTCCGAAGTCAGTGTCAGCTGCTACGTTTTGGCTCAAGAGAGAATAAAATTGGAATATTGGAAAACGCAATGAAGTTGCATTAGAGCTTCAGTGATACGTGTGTGGCTGTGATGTGTGTGTGTGTGTGTGTGTGTGTGTGTCAGAATTAGCAAAGATTCTTAAATTGCTTTAACATGAATTTAGATTTGTTGAAATTCGATTCTTGCCTTAAATAGTGATCTGAAATGAAATTCTTGAGAAAATGACCTTTAAAGTCTCAATATTAATATGTGCAATGAAGACACTAAACTGTGGAAGGATGTATATGTATACATGCTGGCTGTTTCGTTATCATATGAAAGGAGTTGAATCAATGGGAAAAGCTAAATTTTTCAGACTTACAACATACTAAGTTTAAGAATCAGTTAATTATCATCTTTTTAAAATAAGAAACAAAGTCCTATTAATTTATGAGATCAAGGTTTATTTCAAAGTATCATTAAAAACATGCTATACTATTCAATCTGTAAAATGGGTATAGTAATTTCCTCTTAAAAGTGATTGAGAATCAGATGAAATAAAATATGTGAAATGTTTTGCAATGAGAAATCAACTTACAAATGTAAAATATGGTTTTAATTTTCTATTTTCCTTGGCGACAACTTTAATGTAATTCAATATGTTTTCCTCATCAATCTGCATTTTTATGTAGGAATCTACTTCTTCATGTTAACTACAGACATGTTGACTGTTTGCACTTGTCAAAGTTGTAAGTACTAGGCAAGCTGAGTTAACCCTCGTCCTGGCTAAAGTGAGTTTATCAAAGTGAGATTTGTAGATATGAAAATTGTACTGCTTTATTCCAAATCCTAAACTTCATCATTTTCAAGGAAACACAAGTCAATTTCAAGAACATACGTCACATCCAACTTATCCACACACTTAATTGACCGCTTGCATACAAATATAATATGGAAATATAATTTTAATTATATTTTAAAAATTAGAATCCTTCAGTTCCTCTGTGGTTATCTTTTATTAATTGCTGCATACAAGTCAATTATGTGAGCAGACATGATCCTGTAAAATTTTTAAAGGGACTCAACATTTTCTCCAAGCTCATGAGAATATTTGTATGAGTGCTGTACTTTTGTATTATTTAAGTTGACTCACAGATCCACATATATAAATTCAGCTACAGTTTGCATATTGGCAAATATCACAAAGACTTCCTGATAACTAGAATTCGTCTGTGTACAATATTTAAAATCTAGATCTTTGAAGTGCACTGGTGAATGTTTATCAAAATTCTAATTGGCAGCCAGCGTCATACCTAAGATGCTAATTCTATTCCAAATGCATTAGGGACCTCTCCATTCTGCTCATTGACAAGTCTTTCTTTTTTTGTTTGTTTATTTGCTTCTACAAGTAGTTGCTTCCATCAAGTTCATTTTGCTATTTCCTTAAATCTTACCTCCCCCTGCTGGCTGTGCAACATGGAATGTGTTTAGATAGAGTGAAAAATAGTTTTCAAAGGTTGGAGACCTTTCAGAAGGGCAACTAGTAAAATGATAAACCTGCATACACGTGTATACAAATATATGTACACAGGCATACACACACACACAAGGAAACTAGACTTTTTGGTAAATAAACTGAATCTTAGAAGTTTTTAGACAATAATCATTAAACAAAATTTTATTTGAAAGAGTAATATCACAGTTTTAACAAGGCAATCAAGATACATCCCACATTTGTACCTACTGGCATAGTAAAGTGTACTTTAATGTAGTCATAGTTTTATTATATTGTCACATACACAATTTGCACACTGGCTAACTAGGAATACGAAGAAGATAAATACTCATAGTCTTATATGTTGATACATACGAGTAGGCCCAAACCATTGATTATGTAGCAATAAGTCGAATTGTCACGTAGAACTTTTACTGCCTCATAGTGGCAGAAGTAAGTTTACAGGAACTTCTGACCATCTCCCACCTTTCTAAATTATAGGCTGGTCTTTCAACCAGGATATCTAATCCGTAATGCTGAAAATGCTTGCTAAATCAAATATATACAGAACCACAGGATGCATAATTTTCAGAACTGTGTCTACATGGTCTGCAATTTACATTAAATTGCTATGTTTTGGTTAAATGGCACCTTAGCTTCCAAGCAACTCTTTCAATAGTTGTTTCTTTAATTATTATTTAATTTTGTGGTTATGACTGGTTTTCAGTTAAAGAGGGTACTACTGACAAATTCAATTAAATGAAAATACAGGACTTAATGGTCCATGCTAATGCTTCATTTCATACATAATATTTTATCATTTTCTGTGCAAATTTGTAATGAGCGCTTGGTTTATATTAATAAATGCTTACATTTGGCCACATAAAGTACAGTAATTAAAATACTTTCCTAATAATATTTACTTATAAGTGCTCTAGAAACAATTAACCCATTGATTCCAATTACTTTTACTAAACTAACTTCCAAGAATACAATTCTTTGGCATCAAAAATATTATTTTAATGCGACTTTTAATAAAGTGCCCTGGGTGCTATTTTATTATATTTTAATAGAGTATGTTATACATCTGCGCTTTCTGGAACACAGATTTCATAGAATAATGGCAAACAAAAATTTTAAATTACCATTTTTTTGGAATTTTGAACAAAGAACACATATGTTATAGATCTCCTTTCCAAATATTTAAACTGAGAAATGTAACTGTTTATTGTATTGAAATGAGTAAAAGTTGGTTGTCTTTTGCTCTTTAGAGTCAATGCTGCTCTATGGTATTTTTGCTTTTAACCCATAACAGAAATCATCTGCAGATGATTTACATTCCTTCTCATATGAAAAGAAGATATGCTGCCTCGCCAAATGAATAAAGATCTTATTTACAAATATGTTGTAGAATATGTATTACACATAATGCGAGGAGATTGCAGAGTTAAAAATTAAATATACCTATACAAAATGTAAAACAAAAATAAAAGATAATTTTATTTCATATTTTGGAAAGTTGGAATTAAATTTGTATAGGATTATTCAGTTTTCTAGTCCACATGAAAAGGGAACAATTAAAATATTTTTAAAATCCCACTCTGGAAATGTGGTCAGTAATTGACTGATCAATACTTGAGGTTTTCATGAAAGTGCAATCTGCACTGGATGCCAGCAGGAGGAAATTTGAGATATTTCAAAACAAAACAACATTCTTTTTTTAATACTTTTTGCTATTGATGTTGAGTCCAAAACCTAAGAATAAGGAGAAGCAAAACTCCAAACTGACAGACAGTATTGAGATTATAAAAACAAGTTAAGGAAAGTGAAAGAAGTGTCTTGGTGTAATCTCTTCCTTTAAGGCCAACAATGAGAAAATTATGACCCAACTAAACTCTTCAGATGACTAAAGCATTAGATGTTGGCTTTTCAAAAGGTAAGAAGACGTGGTCCATGAGGAAAAGCCCTCACTTCTAACAGCAAGTTGAAAATGATAGCCTTAGTTGTCACACCGACATCCAAGGTATCCACCATGACAATGTTTCATTAGAAGCACTACTTCAAACATTTCCTTTTAAAGAAAAAGCCACTGGGATCTAACATATCAAAGGGAATTATTACTATTTTAAAGGTGAGAAAACAAACACAACTTCAGGTCAAACACTGAATAATAGGAAGGCTAAATTTGTAACTCAGATGTACCTTGGCCCACAATGTTACCATTTTAACTTGTCTCCTAGACCCTTGTGAAAATATAAGCCTGTAAGTTTTCATTTAAGAGTGATATTTTCAGTAATTTTGATGGGATTGGTACATCTAGTGAGATATATATATGTATCTCACTTGATGTATGGTACATCACTAGATGTATATATATACATATACACACATATATATGATTATTATAAATATAATTTAAAATAGAAGTGAGAATTAGAATGTTCATGCATATATATGCACGCATAGAAAAGGCATGTTTGGTCACTGGAAATGATAAATGTAGCAGTTAGTTCCACCAACACTAAACAGGAAGAGGCGAGGGCATCCACATTCTCCATGATGTTGCATGTACACAGTTTTGAGGGTTCATGGAGGAAGAGAACCAGAAGTAATTCTAATCACTCACCATTATCTACAAGGGCTTTGTTTCCCAAGACTATGTGCTGCTGACTAAATGACCAGATGTGATAGATTTGGGCAAAATAGTTTACCCCAGTAAAATGGTAAGTTAACTACGTTCTACTGTTTACAAAATCAATAAACTCCTTCTCCTTTCACCCCAGAAAATTCTGCATCTGGCTAATTCTCTTCAATAATATTCAATACTGAGTAAAATTTTCAATATGCTTTTTCTTTTTCTACACTTTGAAAATAGCTCTAGTATATAAAATACTTTTGTAATCCCTAAAATAAATTTTATGGTAGGGAATGCTTCTGTCAAAGTATTAATGGTTGAATCATTCCTCTTTCTGAAGCTACTGTTGGTACAACAAGATCTTTCTGCCTCTTATCTGGTAAAATACGCCAGAGGAATCAGGAAACTGGTGTTTCAGTACTCAGGTTTGCCTGCTCTTCTCATCTCATGCACATCACAGTAGCTTCAGCAACTATTGCTCAAAACATGGGATGTGTGAAACTTTTCTGTCTGATTGCCTTTGGAGAAGTGGATAAGTCTGCCAGCTAGAGTCCAGGACATAGTCTTGTAATCACAGACAAAAGGAAACAGCATGTTTTACTTCAGGCGAGGGGATTTCAAAGCATCCCCTTACTGGACATAAGAAGACAAGCCTTGTTTGTTCTTCGCTTTCTTTTTAAAATTTCCAGGGCTTGGAGTTTTACAGTCCATAAGCAAAATTTTTAAATGTGTGTATTTTTGAATGAATGAAAAAGAGTGCTAATCAACCACATGATCATACTTAAAGAGGGGCAAACCTAAAGACCTCAAGCTGACATTTGAATGCTACAGAGTACAAATAGGTGTTGGCAATCTCAAAACACCCTCTTTGAGAAGCATTTGTTAGTAATAACATTTGTCTTATGCATTTGTTTAAGTGATGTGTAAGGCACAAAATTCATCTCATGAAACTCTGCTTTGCTCAGTTTCATCTGAGTCCGTGGCTCTTCCAGCCTTCATCTCACTCGGTACCCTGAGATTTTACCTGTTGCATTTCCTTTTTGCTTCTTTCTACTTACTTCTTTAAATTTATGCGTCCCTTTACGAGATAGTGACCGTGGATTTTTGCTTGTGTGTTTTCTCTTTCATTGCACACTGTGATGGGGGAGTCAGTGATTACGCTAGAAGCCTTGAGTGCTAATTCCTCTTCTGCTGGTCAGTAGTAGTGGGGCTTCGGCTGGTAATCAGTTTCTACATTTCTCACTTAAAAGTTACCAACTTGAGATTTGCTGGTTGCCTTTCTAGTTTTAATATTTCAGGATGATTAAACTACATGTTGCACTAAAGACACATGACTGACAAGTACTCCTTCCTGATAAGATGCTGTGATGCAGGGGGACTGGTCCTAACCACTGGCTGATCGACTTATTCCCATGCTGAAAAATATCAAATCAGCGCTTCTGTTGCGACACAAATTGCTAAGTAAAGCAATTTAGTTAGAAGCAAAATATATCATTAAAGAAAACACTCAGTCTTCAGAATAACTTGATCAGCTATTTCATTGGTTGAGAAGTTAAAAAGGAGTAAAATTAAACGCATAACTCCTCTTCTGTAATTCACAGTGATATAGCTCTGTACAGTAGTTACTTCACTGTCAAAGTAGTTTTGTTTTGTTTTTTTGGAGAGGGGTATGATGGAGAAACTAAAAAGAGGTAAAAGAAGGAGGAAAAATATTTTACTTTTTAGGTAATGATGGGGAAAATGAGCTGATCTGTGAGATATTTCGATTTTATAGTGGTTGGTTTTTGCTACATTAATTTGAGTAGGTTAACTAACACATATAAACTTTAAATTGGGAAGCACTTAGAGCAACTAGTAACTGGCAGAAGATAGAGAAGCTATCAGAGGTAAATCATGGCTTTTGGGGGCAAGAGTGGCTTGAGGATGTTGAGTAGAAAGCATAGGAAAAGAATGCAAGTGAAATACAGTTGGGGGTAAAGAAAAGGAAATAAATGTTAATATACTTAGTATCTTTTAAAGTGCAATGCAATGAAAAACTCTCAACAGAGCAGGTACATAGTGTTTAGGGCACGGCTGAATGAATGAAAGACGCTAAAACGAGGGAGCACTCTGAAGCAGGCAGGTACAGCCATGTCCAATGGCCTGGCTCTGGACAGGACTCATAGTTTACAAAAAAAAAGAAAAAAGTGTTTTCAGACAATGCTGTAGATATTGACAAAGTTTTTGTGGCTTAACTAACTCAATCATGGTATGTTTTCTTCCAAAGGTTGTATATATTATTATTAGGACCAGCTCAGGCTTTACTTAATAGAGATTTTGAATAAAATGTAATTTATAATGGATGTTTTATGGTCAATTGTTTGCATTATGCACTGGCTTTTTGGTAGACTTTCCATGTTTGGAACAAATCCAGTGCATCATACCAGGGCAGTTGGAACATGTCTGTTCAGTAATGTCCATGTGCTAAAAATCCCCCAGAGAGCTCTACTGGGAGAGGATTAAAACTTGTCATTACGCCAAATAACAAATCTTTGTTGGTTCTCTGCAGCGAACAGCGATGTTAGAGCTCATGTTACAGGTTAATTGCTTTCAGTGGTAGCCTGAGAAAGGTTTTCCTTGGCTTAGCAGAGTATTAATAATGAAAGCCAACACAACGTGACCACCAATACTAGGGACAGATCCCTGGCCGGCTAATGCAGCACAGGGCCAATGGGAAAGCTTCAGCACCATGGGACCATCTGATATGCAGAGCACAAAAGTGTTTTACCCTGACATGGTCTACCAACCCCAAGCAACAAAGACCCCCTTCCTGAAGAGTTTGTGAGATTTAGACAAACAGTACACAAAGATTGTGTTTCAAGTGCAAAGTGGAAAACAAAAGGAATGCAGGTCATCAGCCAGAAATCCAGAGGGTTTAGAATCCACTTGCTAGATTTCTTTAGCCTGGAAATAGCCTCGATTATTTTGCTTTACTTCAAATTTTCTTAAATAAAAATAAGATTGCCCATCACTGAAAATCGGGCACCAATTTTATCTACAGCATTTTTTCTAGCCTGATTATAAACCCCTGAAAATCATCATTCTCGGTATAATGGGATTACTGTGTATCTTTCACTATTACAGCCTGAGCAGTACTAATTACCCATTCTGTACTTAGAAAGTAGAAGTATGGAGACTATATGCATTTACAGCACCCATGTTTGCAGAGGTAGCTAGCCCGTCAGCATTTTCATTCCGTATGAAATGCTTGAGAAGATTTTAGAAATGGCAAAGCTGCCTCTTTAGCATCAATCTGCATTGCAATTTTAGCAAACCAGCATTACTCAGAACACCATACAGTATATCCCAGTGTACATAGTCAAAGTCCAATTTGAATCTGTGGGATGAATTAAAATACCATATACTAAAGAGCCGTTCAAAAATAGTAAACTACCGTAGCTACCAGCTGCAATCTCTTATTTTTCTTGAAAACTCTTTTCTAAGTAAGATCAGCATATGACTTATCCAAATTATACCTTTTAATAACTCCAAAAAAACTGACTTCTTGGAGCCTTATACAGCACAGGTATGGAGAAGGGCTGATAAACTGCTTCTTATACAGGGGCTCTCTACATGCTAAAAACTGTGCAAGCCTAAGATAACAAGATAAAAAATATTTATCTGATCTTTTGCCTTTTCATTCTTCTGCAAGCGTTGCATCCAGCATTTCTACTCGGGCGATTTTGTAGCAAGATACATACACAATAACAATTGTCAGACCCCGTGCTCCACAGCTGACCACCTAGAAAGAAACGTTCTCTGCTGTGAGTCCCTGGCCTGCGCACAGCCGGCTGCGGTTTCTGCATGGCTTGTGTCGGACAATGTCGTACAATCAGTCTCAAAATGTGGTGTCAGTTAGCACTCTGGCACATGTGCAACCTCAAAGGGTGAAAGAAAACGCGACAAGGCCGTGGTCAGTGACTGGTGGCCGGGCTCGGCCGGTGTGTGGGTGAAGTAGGGTGGAAGGAAGCATGTTGGGGCGATGGCATTTGGTTTTCCCATGCTTGACAACAAGCAACCCACGGAGAGCTCTCCCTTTCTTGTCCTGCGTCTCCACCGTCCTCTCCTGCCCTTTCTGCCCCCGCCCCTCCCCCTTCACCTCACCCCCACCGCGTCCTGCCTTTGGTGAAAGAGACCAAAGTGCCACAAAAGGCCAAGGGTAGCTCAGTTTCAGACCCGAGGGCAACATGTGTTCAGCGAACAAGAGTGTAAGAAACACTGAATATAGCAGTTAATACTTAAGACATATGATTTTCTGACTATAGTTTTCTTTTTAGCCATGCATATTTATTGCCATTCAAAGAGACTGTGCTTGCATACCAGCAAACAGCTATTGAGAACACAGCAAATCTTAAAATGATTAAGGCACTGGAGTTTGCTAAAGATGTGGCATGCAAAGAATCATGAGAAAGCCATAGAATATTAAAAAAATATTAATAATGTCAGTTCTAATAATTCAATCTCAGATTTATTTTGCTACAATCCTGTTCCAAGTGGTGTACCCTGTCTTTTTTCTTAAGAATGAACAAAGATCATGAAACAGATTGTAACCTAGGTAAACTGCATGTCTGTTTACAATTGAATTTCACATATTCTATATATCATTTGCAAACTATTCCCCAAAGAAATATGTATCAAACTTTTGGGAAAAAAAAATGAAGATTTGATGACAATCTGTTTTCCTTTCATTTGTTTCAGATGCAGCACGAGATTTCATTCATTGCTTAGATTCTTTGTCTGTATTTTGAGTATAGTGCCCTATCATGTTCATCATTGTTCTCTTTTGTTCTTTAAGCTTTTACATTCATAAACTACATTTCATGAAATATCACCACAATTAAGCAAAGAAGGAAAAAAGACCTTACAGAAGATTGTAGTGAAGTTTACATATGTAATGTAATCATGGAATTCTGATAAATGTGAACATCAAATACGTTTTTGTATCTCAGTTGATAAAAATCTAATTGCCCCCCCCGACTCTTTTACTTCTGAGAATATGCAATTTGTGAATTTTAGGACTTGTCATTGCAAAGATGTCTTAGGTTATACTTTGAGAAAAATAGTTAAGTATTGTAGCATATTTATGAACATGTTTTCATGGTCTGTACTTTTGAGATGGGAAATTATTCCCTAGTAATTAATTTCTGCAACTGTTTTAACTGTCAAAACTAAAGATAAATCTTGCAATAGCAGTTTAGCCAGGAGAACAACCAATGATAACCGCTCAGGAGTATGACTCAGAGAAAACACTCAGGAAGAGCAGAGATTCTGAACTACACACTAAATGGATCTAACAGCTCAATTCTAGCACTACTCACAATGTATTAATAGAAACATTTTACCCCTTGGTTAGCACTGAAGTCAAACAAAAATATTCTTATTATGAAGAGAAATTTCTATCCCACTACAAATAAGAGCCCTTAGACCACACTAAGCACCATTGTATACTAAATATTTAATTATTGCTTGCACTGGAATTTAAATCATTGGGATAAAGCACATTTTTAAAAATGTCTTCAAAAAATAACTATGAGAAACACAAGTCAATATTACTATGTAAATGTGGCATATAGGCATGTAATAAACATGTATTGTATAACCAATCATTGTGATTAATTGTAATAAAGCTAGGGTGTAAAAGTTGGCTTTGGCTAAGAAACTACATACATACGTTTAGAAATGAATGATAAAGCTCTCTGGGGAGGTACATCACAGAGCTTGGGAAAAGAGGCAGTTACTCAGTGAAAATGCTTTTGGCAACTCTTGACCTTTGAGTTCCTAACTTAAAGGACACACAAACAACACCATTCTCCAGCAAGTTTGCCTTGATAACCTGCTGGAAAGGAGACAGAATATCCTCAAGCCATTTGACATGCACAATTTAGCAATTACGTGGTCAGAGGAGGAACGATTCTGTTAAACCATTGGGAATTGGTGGTGTTTACAGCCTTTACACATTTATAGAAAAATCTAAAATCTAACACAGCATAATCAATATCAGAATGGATTCTGCTTTACAGCAATGGACAATATTGCACATTCTATGGGAAAAGCAAATTAGGAAGATTTCAAATATTTGATTCAACCTAAGCCAAAAAATAAAGAAAAAAAGGAATAAACAAAGGTGTAAGACTATGTGGTAAGGGGATATCCATTACTATATTTAAATGAGGAATAAAAATAAACCCAAGTCCATATCAATGTGATGATTTTTGTAACCCTTGACTTAAAAAAAAAACATTTCTCCAGGTGAAAAATAATTAAGTTTATTTACCTTTTCAGCTAAAAGCAGTTGCTCTCTTTCTAAGTCATCCTTGATCTCATGGCAATTTTATTTATTTTTATTTTACTGTACATGCAGAAGCAAGGTTGCAAGACCAATAATGCCAATGCTTTAAGTATTTCAATCTAATTGAAGACTCTCAATTCTTTTCCTCTGTGAATAATTTAAAGCTGTCTTCCTTTTGTTTAGTTCTCTTGATATGAATATACTGTATTTGCATTTTTCTTTTTAACAAATAAATAGATAGAAAATAGTTTTATTCCTCCTTTAAAAAGTACAATTATTTTCAAGCCTTTATAGTCACATGAAAGTGCAGCTCAACACTTTCGTTGTCAGAGCTGCACTTTAAAGGGTTGTTTCCCCAATTTCATGCATTCATCAATCAGATATCAATTGTAGCATGGCTGATTGGGTCCCCTTCCACCTCCATCATTCCCTTCTGCCCAGGCACTGCCTGCCAAATGTTGTAGGAAGTGACTTGAATAGCAAGGGCAGAGCCCGCAGCACCCTCCGTGTGTGCTGGTGGGCCACTGTCATCCCCACAGAGAACCCAGAACAGCTGCTCTCTAAACACAGAGCCTGACGCACAATCAGCTGACAGAAGACCATCTCTTATGGTGCATCACAAACCCTGGTACCAGGACTTATGCAATTAAACCAGCTACCCATGTCTATATCTTACTCCAATGTCTGCTCCAGGACATAACTGCATTTGGAATGCAGACTCTAGCTTTTAGTTTGTTTTCTTGCCAAAAAAAAAAAAAAAAACCCTCGTAAACCCAAGCAATCAAAAATACATGATTTAAGAATGAATTAATGCCCTCAGTAATCTAATTGAGAGTATATACACACAAAATGCTCACAGTGACACAGGCGAGTTCAAGGGATAAGGAAAGGTTGGTTGGCATAGAAATTGGCTGCTGTTGCTCCAAGGATCCCGAAGTGCACTATTTCTCTGATGTAGTCTTCATATAAGTGTGATTTTTTAGCATATGGAATGTAGAAGGATAGGATCCCCAAACTAAGTCACACGAAATTGATGTTCACCCATCGGGACTTCAGAACTACCTGGCAAGGAAATTTATGTGATCATTCCTCAGAACGTAAAAGACAATACAGTGGCTCTTGAACTCTTTCCTTATTATGCTCATCTCCAACAGATGTCTTTTTGTTCATTGCATCCCTTGCACAGACATACTGGCTGTAACTTTCTGTTTTAGAGGGACAAAACCTGACGATTCCCCACATGCTGCGATGCTGAACAGGAGTGTGTTTGATTGCTTAATGCCTTAATGGCAAGAGACAACAGTAATGCCTTTGATAGTATTTCTCGTAGGAAAGTAGGAAAAGCAAATTTGTCTTCCTTATTTTTGTTATTAAAAATATCATTGAATTATCTCTTATTCTTTTCTTTTCTTAACATATTAGAGTGAATTGCCAGTTCTATCTTAAACACTTACATACACACATCCGGACAATATGTCATCTGGTATAAACATGATCTTGCTGAATATAAAATCAAAGATACTTTGTTAACAAGAAGGCTACCTAGTAAACAACCAGGGTGCACATTTCTGATGCCTTTATATCTTAGCTCTGTGACCTTAAACAAGCCATCAAACCTCTCTGAACCTCGTATTCCCTAAAATGAGGTAAAGTAAAATCAACTTTGTAGGTTTGGGAAGGTTCAGATGAGATAAAACATATAAAATGCTTCTTAGAACGACTGGCACCATTATCTTCTTTATGTGTTTTGTTGGAAGTACCATACACTCATTGCCCAACCCCCATTCCCACTCCCAAGACACTTTCTCTTCTCCTTTCTTGATTTGTTTTCCTTTAGAATGCTTTCCCCCTTGAACATTGTCTATAATTTCCATTTGTTTCATTTATTGTCTGTCTTACCCTCACTAGAATATGAGTTCGTGAGTGCAGGTGTTTGTGACTCTTTTGTTTATTACTCTACCCACATTACTAGAACTCCATAAATACTGACTGACTGAATGGATAAATGAATAAATACATTAATAAATGAATGGTTAGATTTATTTAAAATATCTCTTTGCTATCCTGTGGAATTACATAGAATACTTCGCCATTAATTTATTGAAAATATGTCTTTCCAAATAGAATGTTTTCTCACAAATGTAAAACGTCAAGTCCATATTTTCAAACCTGTTTCCTAAGGCCCCACTGATGTTACATCTAGCATGGAAGTTAGCCCTTTGTCCACTCGAAAAAATGCTTCCCTTATTGAAATTGGACAGCCTGGTGTAAGAACCTGACTGTGTGTCTTCCCAGTCAGTGAAATGGATGGGCGTTATCATACCCAGCAATGTGGCACAGAGACCCAGGGTGTTAGGGTCCAAGTGATGGAGCCTAGAGCCACATTCTAGTCTCTGCCTGTCCTGGACAAGCTGTCTCACATTTGGAGTCAGATGAACCATCAGGGCTTCGGTTTCCTCATTTATATAAGTCATGCACTCAATTGATGTCCATTCTAGCTGTACGACTACTCTTAGGAACTTTCAACATTGCCTTTTATACTCCTTGAACCAGATCGGTCAAGAATGGATCCTGGTAATCATTTTGCAATATATAAGGGTACCAAATCAACATGCTGTACACCTTAAATTTACACAATGTTGTGTGTTAATTATATCACAACAGAGCTGAAAAAAAAAGAGAATGGATTCTGCCTCATGTCTAATACCATTCCATGGTGAGCAGTGTTTTCTTGTGTGTTAATATCATTTGGGATTCCCTTTTTTGTAGCTATCCTGATCACTGGGAGGCCTGAGAGGAAACAAGTACCTGAAAATAAAAACAAGAGACCATGACAGTGCCTGGGGCCTGTAGTCCCACATATTTTTTTCTTTTCTTTAGAAGAGCATCTACAGATTTATTAAGTCAGGAAAAGCAAGAGAGAGAAAAAAAATTCCTAATTTTGAATGCATCCCTTAGCGCCAACTATTCTTAATGTAGATGAAAGGTAAAGTAAGCCTGCACTGAAAGGCAGTGATTACAATAAAGGGAGGGAGGAAAACCCTTTTTCAGGAGAGAGGTTGTAACTTACACATGTTTAGAATTACCAAGAGAGCCATTTGTCCTCCTAATGCACACGGAGGGTGCTCATGTCATCGCTGTGCACACTGCCTTGAACAAGTCCTCTGCTCTTTGTGAAATATCTATGTCACTTACCTTAAGTGGGAGTGTTAACACCTTTGCTATTTCTCTAAAAATGGGGTTTGCTTCTTTTTGAGTTTAAAAAAAAGATTGCTATAAAAGGGAGCATTAAGCAAGTTAACAAAGTACTTTTTTAAAGGATCGGGCTAAGGAAGGCAATACTTCCTTAAAAGGCTTTACTTCTTATCTCCCACCTTACTTAACGGTGTGACAGAACACCCCATGGAAAGGCTCAAAGGGGAAATATGTTGAAACTCAATTACCTGTGTTAGTGAACCACCTACGGATATTTAAAAATATCCTCTTCTCACAGGTACCCAGTATGAACCAAGTGCTTTATTTGTGTCTCTCATGCCCCATTAACATAATGAAATGCCATATGCCTTTTTTCACAGTAGGAAGAAAGGTCCAAAAGGGTGATAAAATATCCATACTAACTATAAGCTAGTGGACAGCACCTTTAACTGCTTCCTGGCTGTTTAGCCTGCTTGGAATACTAAGCAGGCCTGGATGGCATCTCTGTCTATAGTTCCCAGGAAATCTGAAGCAGTCTTGAGTCTGGGTCTGGACAAGAGTCCTTTGGTCTGCCTGATTTTCTGAAACTTGTGAAATCAGCAGACTGGATTTACACCAGAAATTCTTGAAAGATTCAAGTCTCTACATACTTTTATTTGAAATAGAAAGGTTATGAGTATGAATGCAGTCTCCCTGGATGAAACCTTTAGTTTTTGCCTGCAGATCTGATCACCTCCAATTCACATTCAAGGGAGAAAAATGCCCTTAAAGAGGAAAGACTCCATATACCAAATACTCAGTCTTTACACAAAATCATTCTTGAAGTTTCAGACACCGAATATTCACATAGAGCCACTTGGGCGTTCTTTCATTCACTTGCTCTAAAATTAGTTTAGGAGTGCCTGCTAGACACACAATATCGTACTGGAATACTCTTGTTTCAGCTGTTGATTTTTCAAAGATTTGTTATTGATTATTAATTCAATTTGTGTGTTCAACAAATATTAACACAATAAATCTTGAGAGAAAGTGAGTGAATTAATAAGTTCTTGCTGTGTCCCAGAAGCAATATAGGCACTCCTCACTGTTACCCATGCCCACTCATAGAGCCAGCTGACATCACAGGTCTCATAGCTTCTTCCAGTCTGCCTCTCTACTCATTCTCCATCAATCCACCCTACCCATTCTCTCCTTATATCACATTCTTGATCAAAATTCTCCAGCAGTTCTCCACTGCCTGGCACAAGATCAAGTTCAAGTCCTAAACCTTACATTCTAAGCAACTTCGTAATCTGGTCTTTCCATCCCCATGTCCTTTCGTGTACTTGCACACGCATTCTGCTCCAGTTGTTCTGTTCTCTTTACTGCACGTGTTTGGTCATCTTCCGCTTCCCTGCCTCTTTGGTGTGCCGTCCCCCTCCCGAGAATGCCTTCTTCTGTCTTACTCTTATTAACACCCCACTCAAGCCCTAATCCTCCACCAAGTCTTCTGGAATAATTCCAGCTGGAAGAGGCTTCATCTTCTACACTTTTTGTGCTCTAAGCACTTTTTTTCTATAGCACCCAATCCAGTACAGCTTTTGATATATCTTTTTTATTTGTCTCTGCCCTCTCTCCCCAAATAAATTGTAATCTTGCAGAAGGCAAGGCTCAGGTTTCATTTTCGTACATGTATTTGCTTACTTGTCCCCGCCCCCCTACATAGTGAAGACGTGAAAGAAGCTCATTTCAAAATGAAAAACAAAATAAACTGTCAATTGACATACAAATAATTGAAAATTTTGAATGCGTTCTTTATTTGAAAATTGATTTCTCACAATATGTATTCATTTGCTTTACTAAAAAAGTGCATTATTTATTATTCCATTTTATTTTTAAAGCACCTCCACTACATAAATGCAAAAGTATAAGAAAATAAACAAGTCTATTGAGTATGAGAAAATAAACAAACAAATTAATAAGATAAATCCCCAAAGAACAAAGTTAAAATTCTCTATGAAACAACTTAAAGTTTGATGACCTTTCAGTTGATTACAAAGAAAACAGTGTCTCGTAGATTTGAAGTTAAAATGTTGTGTGTGTGTGTGTGTGTATGTGGGAGGAAGGGACGGATGTACACTTATATATTGATAGAGATGTTAGTAGCATGGAAAATTGAAGGATTTAGCTCGGGTTGCAGCCCCGTAGATAATGACAGAGCAGAACGACAAGTGCTGCCCTTGTAATTTAGACTATCTAAGCTTTAGGAGGGAGCTACATGCAAAGGAGTATTTTATATTGAGGAATCCAATGGATCAGAGGCTATGGGATGTATTACGGATCTTCAGGCACATGGCTCAGGAAATCACCCAACAAAATTCAGGCAGGGAGCCAAAATAAAGTAGAGAAGATAACATTCAAGTCAGAGTAGACTAATTCCAGGGGCAGAGAACATAGCAGGGAACAATTTCAATAGTTCAGGTAAGACTCTTTTAAAACAATGCAAGAAGTAGCAGAGTAAAAAGGAAAACAAGAATAAAAACAAAGTAGTCCATAAGAGGAATGGAAGCATTTGTTAACCAAACGCATCTGCCAAATATAGTGCCAAAGGGAACAGACAATTAAATTACATAATCAGTTAATCAATCAGAATCATTTATTCATGTATTTAGAAAAGCTCAGCCTAGTGGTGGAAACAAACATACAATCATGACTGTCTCCCCTGTGACAATGTCTTTATTAGACTTATTTATAGCCTTTTCTGGGAACGTAGAGCAGGAAACAATTTTCCTTGGAGATTCAGGGACTGCTTCCTAGACATACCAACTTCATCTTTCTATCCATAAATGGGCAGAAGTTGATCAAGTAATGAATTTACACTCAAAGGCCTATGAGAAAGAGCCCAAGACAATTGAGAAAAATATTGTTTGATAGAAATATAATGTAAGTCATGTGTATAATTTTAAATTTTTAAGTAGTCATATAGAAAAGAAAAATAGAGCTGAAACTAATTTTACTATTTTAACATATCCATATAAAACAATGTTAATGACTTTTTTTCATTTTTTGGGGGGTAGTACAAAGTCTGAAATTCCATGTGTATTTTACACTTACATACATCTCAATTAAAATCAGCTATAATTTCAAGTGTTTAATGGCCATACATGGTCAGTGGCTACTGGCTACTGTATTGGACAGCACAGTTCTAGAAGACAGCAAGAGGTTAGGTAAGACTGGAGCTTAATTCTGAGTCTTGGCAGGAAATGATATTGAAAGGCATCTCTTCCACATCAAGGATTTTTAATTTTGCCTTTTGGGCCACTGAAGAGTGTGTGTATGTGTGTGTGTGTGTGTGTGTGTTTAGTAGTGGTAAGGAAGTGACACGAAAAGTTTATATTGCAAGAAGCTAAGTTGGCCTAAAAATCAAATATAAATTAAGCATCTACACTGTCCCAGACAAATCATGGGAAAGGAAATAGAAATATAAGTTGCAGTCTGCACATACAAAGGTTTACATTATAGTTAGATGGGCTGTTTGAACAATGGTTAAGATCAGGTACTAAATGTTAATTAGATAGTAACGATTGTTATGACATTTTATGAAAATTTAGAAAGTTAGAAAAGAATCATAGGAAGAAGAAAAACTTCAGTAGAAACTCGGGAAGATAGGTGGGGGTGGGATTAGACATATAGATGGACATGGAAAAGACAATTCTAATCTAAATTAACATAAGATTGCCAGATAAAATATAGGATGCCCAGTTAAATTAGAATTTATATAAAAAATTTTGAGGATTATAAGTCTCTCCCAAGTATTAATAATTATACTTAGAATATATTGGTGGTTTATCTGACATTCACAACTCTGTAATACCCAACCAAAATCATGAAAGCTGAGATTACAAGTTCATATTAAGAAGTCCATGAAGAAAATTTCTAAATCAGCTCACGTACATTATTTCATTTTTACATCAACCTTATGTAACATGTCAGTGGTCACATTGCTAGTGAATGACAGAGCCAATATTTGAATCTAAGTATGTTTTCTATCACAAAAATGTTCATTTCAGGCTGAATGATACTGGAAAGAGATGGGTTAGAAGTTCATGAAAGACATAGAAGTTGATGATTTCTAAGCTCCCTTGTGACTCTAAGATTCAGAATCCACTTCTGGCAAAGATGTAATAGATGCTGGCTAAGATCAGATCAACCCTCCTGCCAAGCATAACCAGAAAATTTGGGGAAAATGTGGACTCAAAAATCTACCCAGACAGCCAAGCCTTGAGGTGCTAAGATCTTGGAAAGGGAAATCCATTAAAGTGCATCAATATTGACTCTGCTTTTGTTCTGGAGGCATTTGCTTCTCGGGTAAAATGAGCTGAGAGATTGAGCATTCAAGATGAAGTAGCAGCTAGGAAGCTGAGGTGCTGAGCAAACTTCAAGTGTCCTATAGAATTGAGAAAATACTATATTTCAGATCTATCACTGTAGCGAGGATTAAGAAACCAGAATTCTAGAGAGACATGTGTGCAACATTCCATTCCATTCCATTTTTTCTTTCAAAACATTTACCTATTTATAACTGATAGCCAAGTGACAAGAAAGTGATCAGAGGTTTTGGCAGTCTCACAGTGCTGGGGAGACAAAATTTGGTGTCCAGGGGCCGCCAAGGAGCAGGTACTGAAAAACAACCCAGACTATTACTTGGGATCATTGATGGGCTACGTCTTAGCTGTAAGGCTGGCTTGAAAATGAACTAGCACTCACAAAGACTAAATTCAGTGTCAAATCAGATCAATCCCAAACTAGACTAAAAATAAAATATTTCTATGCTAACAGACTCCAAAGGCAAAAATAAATGTTCTCTGGGGAAAGAAACTTTATTCCAAGCCACTATCATATTTAACATCAAGTTTTCCAACAAAATTTCATCAAAAATCATTGGACATACCAAGAGACAAGAATAAAATAAAGAAAAAATGAAATAATAGAAGTAGACCCACAGACGATATTGATATTCGTGTTATTAGATTCAGATTATAAAATATAATTAATATGATAAAAATGTATGACTAGATGGAAAATCTCAAGAGGAAAATGGAACCCATCCAAATAACCAAATATAAACTCTAGAAAAAGTAAAAGAATTAAATTTAAACTCAATAAATGAGTTTAATAGCAGTTAAAACACTACTGAAATGAAGGTTAATTAACAGAAATAGGTTAGTAGAGAATATCACAATGAAACAAAGAGAAGAAAACCTATGGGAAATATTGAAATGAGGATAAGAAATTTATAAAGCATGAAAATATATATGTAATTGGAGTCCCAGAAGAAAAGGAGAGACAAAATTTGACAGAGTAACATTTAAGCCATGATTTTGGGGAATTTTTCAAAACCAACTAAATAATTTGAGTAGATTCTAGAAGCACTACAGATCCTAAACAGAATCATAAAAAAGCAAATCAAAGTAAAGCTGTTGAAACCCAAATAGATATTAAAATATTCAGAGAAGGGAAAAGGAAGATCACCTTCAAAAGAGCAACAATAAGGCTAAAAGATAACTTCTCAAATAAAAAACTAAAACTAGAAGACAATAAATAAGATTCTTCAAAATTTTAAAAGAATATAATTGAATCTAGAATTCTATAGCTAGCCAAAGAATCCTTCAAAAATGAAGGTGAAATTCAATCATTTTCAGAAAAATAAAAACAGAGTATTTTTTAACCAGTAGACCTGAAAAAAAATGACCCAAAAGATACTCAAAAGTAAATGTGCAAGTAGAATGAAAATGATATCAGGTGGAAACATGGAAATACAAGAAGAAATGAAGAGTAAAAATTTGTGATAAATCTAAATAAATATTTGCTATGAAAAAAATGATAGTCTTCTGTGGTTTAATATATATATCTCTATACAATTAAAATAAATAATTAAAAAACATAAGTGGTAGGAAGAGATACATTGCATTAATGTGTGTTAAAAGTCTTTGCACTGTCCTGAAATTGAAAAAAGAAATGTAATTTAAAATAGACTGTAATATTTCAAAGATAAATGCTGATGTGTTAGGAAAAACTTAAGACAACATGGTAAGAAACTATAAAATTAACAGCTTATGAAAAGAGACAAAGGAATGATAAAAAATAAATATAATATTAGCTAATGCAATAAGACAAGAAAATGTAATAAAAGATAAACTGATTGGGAAGGAAGAAATAAAACTATCTTTGTTTATAGATGACATGATTGTCTATGAAGAAAAATCTGAAAAAATTTAAAAAAAAACCCTCCTGGAACTAATAAGTGATTGTAGCGAGTTTGCAGGACAGAAGGTTAATATATAATAGCCAGTCACTTTTCTATATATTAGCAATGAACAAGTGGAATTTGAAATTAAAAACATATTACCATTTACATTAACACATTACATTAAAAAAATGAAATACTTAAGTATACACCTAACAAATATGTATACAAACTACATGAGGAAAACTACAAAACTCTGAGGAAAGAAATCAAAGAGCTAAATATATGGAGAAATGTTTCATACTCATGAATAGCAAGGCTCAATATTGTTAAATGTTGATTATTCTCAAATTTATCTATAGGTTTAATGCAATCCCAGTCAAAATTCCAGCAAGTAATTATGTGAATATCAACAGACATATTCTTTTTTTTTTAAAGATCACTTTTGAAATTAGAATCTTTTTTTTTTATTTTTTTCCCTTTTTCTCCCCAAAGCTCCCCGGTACATAGTTGTATATTCTTTGTTGTGGGTCCTTCTAGTTGTGGCATGTGGGACGCTGCCTCAGCATGGTTTGATGAGCAGTGCCATGTCCGCGCCCAGGATTCGAACCAACGAAACACTGGGCTGCCTGCAGCGGAGCGTGCCAACTTAACCACTCGGCCACGGGGCCAGACCCCTCAACAAACATATTCTAGCATTTATATGGGGAAGCAAGACCCAGAATAGCCAACTTGATATTGAAGGAGAAGAACAATATTGGAGGACTGATATAACCCGACTGCAAGACTTACTACAAACTGCAGTAATCAAGACACTATGGTGTTGGTGAAAGAATAAACAAACAGATCAAGGGAACAAAATAGCCAGGAAACAGACCTACATAAATATAGTCAATTGATCTTAAACAAAGAAACAAAGGCAACACAAAGGACATAAGATAGTCCTTCCAACAAATGATGTTGGAACAATTAAACCACCATATGCAGAAAAAAAAAAGAATCTTGACACAGACTTTACACTTTTCACAAAGTTAACTCAATGGATAACAGATCTAAATGTAAAATGCATAATTATGTAACTTCTAACAAATAACAGAAAAGGAAACCTTGAGGATCTTGGATATGGTAATGACTCCCTAGATATAATACCAAAGGCACAATCCATGAAAAAAATAACAAACTGGACTTCATTAAAATTAAAAACTTCGGCTTTGCAAATGACAATGTCAAGAGAAAGAAGACTAGCCACAGACGGGAAGAAAATATTTGCAAAAGACACATCAGATAAAGGACGTCATCCAAAATATTCAAAGAAGTCTTAAAACTTAACAATAAGAAAATGAAGAACCCAAATAAAAAGTGGATTAACAGACACCTCACTAAAGAATATATAAAGATGGCAAGTAATGTATGAAAAGACATACACCATGACATGTTATTAGGGAATTGCAAATTAAAACAATAATGAGATACCATTATGCTTCTATTAGAATTGCCAAAATCAAAAACACTGACAACATCAGTTGCTGATAAGGATGTGAAGCAACAGGAATTCTCATTCATTGCTGGTGGGAATATAAAGTGGTAGCCCACTCTGGAAGATTGTTTAGCAGTTTCTTACAAAACTAAACATACTATTACTGTATCATCTAGCAGTCATGCTTCCTGGCATTTAACCAAATGAGTTGAAAAATTCTGCAGACTGATGTTTATAGTAGTTTTACTCATAATTGCCAAAACTTGGAAGTGACAAAGATGTTCCTCAGTACATGAATGAATAAATAAATCAGACAATGAAATATTATTCAGTGCTAAAAAGAAATTAATCTCAAGACATGAAAAGACATGGAGGAAACTTAATGGCATATTACTAAGTGAAAGAAGCCAGTATGAAAAGGCTACATACTGCATGTTTCCAACCATGTGAAATTCTAGAAAAGGCATAACTATGATGACAGTAAAAAGATCAGTGGCTACTAGGAGTTAGAGGGGAGAGAAGTTTGAGTATGTAGAACACAGGATTTTTAGGGCCATAAGACTTTTTTGTATAAAACCATAATGGGGAATAAAGGTCCAAATACATAAAATGTACAACACTAAGTGTGAACCCAAATGTAAATAACGGTCTTTGGGTATAATGGGACAAAATGGTTTATTGATGGTAACGTATATACCGCTCTGGTGGCGAATATTGATGAAGGGGGATGTGTGCAGGTAGAGAGTGTTTGGGGACTCACTGTACCTTCCTATCAATTTTGCTGTGAACCTCAAATGGCTCAAAAAAATAAAGTCTATTTAAGTAAATAAATATATGGTTAAGTTTTTAAAAGGCAGGAAGTGGAGAAAAAGAAACAGAAGAGATGGAACAAATATAAAACTAGTAGCAAAATGGTAGACAAACTGAAATATGTAAATACTTAAAAGTAATGAACTAAAAAAATTCAAAATTAAAATTAAATATTGCAAACTAGACTAAAAGCAACAACTATATACTGCTTATAAGATCTATATTTTAAATGTACAAAAAATATGTATTCTGAAACCTCTATCCATAAAACGACTGATGTGAGACCAATTAGAGATACTGATATGAGATTGATTAGACATTAAAGAAAGAAATATGACTTGTGACTTTTGGTTCAATCATCAAGAAGAGACAATAATTCTAATTTTGTATGCATGTTTAAAATATATGAAAGAAAAATTGAGAGAACTAAAAAATCAAATAGATCACTTATAATCATTGTGGAAAATTTTCAAACACTATTCTCATTAACTGGCAGAACCATGGACACAAATCAGTAAGGATGTGGAGGACATAAATAACATGATTAATGAAATGACCTAATCAACATACAAAGAGCACTGCAACTAACAACTGCAAGATACATCCTCTTTTCAATAGAACATGGAATCTTTCCTGTAATTGACCATAACATCGGCCTAAGAAAGCAAGTCTCACTAAGTTTACAAGGATTAAAATTATATTGGGATATGTTCCTTGACAAGAGTAGAAGCAACTAGAACTCAGTAACAAAAACATACCTAAAGAATTCTAGAGCTGTTTGGCAACTTTTAAATAGCATGTAGGTCTAGGAACAAATCAAAATGAAAATTTGGAGATACTTTTAATTGAAAAATAATAACAAAATGCAACGTTTTAAACTTGTAGGATGCAAATAAAACCATACCTACAAGGAAATGTTTATCCTTACGTGCAAATGCTAGAGAAAAAGAAAAGCTAAAAATCAATTATCCAAATATCCATCTTAAGAAATTAGACAAAGAAAAATAAGTTGAATCAAAAGAATTTGGAAGGAAAACTAAGATGAGTACAAATTGAAAAATTCTGAAATAATTTATATATATATCAATTTAACAGAGCCACACTTAGTTCTTTGAAAACTAGTAAGTTAACAAAATGATATACAAACTATTCAATAAAAAAATAGAAGGAACAAACTACCAATATCAGAATGAAAGAGGCTATCACCAGAGATCCTGCAGGCATTAAAATGATAATAGGAAAATTTCAACAACTCTTTGCCAGTAAGTTTGATTATTTACATGAAATAGACATATTCTTAGAAAATTACAATGTACCCAAACTGGCAAAATATAGATAGAAATTACATTAGTGATTAAAAATCTTCCCAAAAAGAGCTAATACAAGCTCTAATGATTTGGTTTTATTGTTGAATTCTTCTCAATATTTAAAAAGGAGATATAATGAATCTTACACAATTTTTAGACAATAACAAAAGGGTAGTCCTTCAAAACTCAGTTTATGAAGCCAGCATGAGATGCTTTCAAGCCCTCCGGAACGCTACCAGTAGGAAAATTACAGATTAATCTCACTCATTAACATAGATGCAAAAGTCCTAAACAAATATTATAAACAAATCCTAGAAATATTAGAAATTGAATTCAGGAAATATATATGTAAAGGAAAATATATCGCACCAAGGTGGATATATTTTAGGAGCATGAGGTTAATTTAACTTTTAAAAACCCATCTCTGTAATCAACCACATTAACAAAATAGAGGAAAACACTTATAATATCTTCTCAATAGATGCGAAGGGGCGAGAACGAGTGAGAGGTGGACAGAGAGAGCGAGGCTGAGAGAGACGAGGGGACACAGAGAGAGAACGAAATGGAAATGAAAAACATTGTGCATTCACGATTTAATTTTAAAAAATTGAAATAAAACAACAACATCAAAAATGCTTTAGTATGGTAGAAAAGGGAGGGAAAAAATCTGATGCAGGATATCTGAAAAAACAAATTTTATACTGAACATTAGAATACTAATAGCTTTCCCAAAACTAAATCGGGGAAGAGACAAAACTGTCCACGATCGCCACATTGATTCAAGAATGTGTCGGAGAGTCTACCCAGCGCAGCTGGCAAGAGAAATGTACCGATTTGAAAAATAAAATATATATATTTGCAGATGGCATGATCACGTATTTGGAAAATTTTTAAAATTTGCAACTTTTATGTCTTATCATATGTATTCAGTAAAGTCACTAAATACACGGCCAATGCACAAAAGTCAGTTGCATTTCTCCATATCAGCAATAAAACAGTTAAAATATTTTTTAAATGATACTATTTACCTTAATATCAAGAAACACCAAATGTCTAAAATACATCTACCAAAATATAGCTAAGACTGTGGCACAAAAATTCTATAGAATATTATTGAGACAAACTATTGTACATGGATTGAAAGAGTCAATATTATAAAGATGTTAATTCTCCCCATATTCAGTTGGTTTAACACAATTCCTTCCAAAATCCTAGAAAAGGTATTAGGTGGGTTGTTTTTTTTGTGGTGAAAATTCTAAAGACGATTCTAAAAAGTATACGGAAACGCACATGGCTGAGAACAGCTAAGGCAACCACGAGAAAAAACAAAGTTGAAGAATTTCACTTCCAGATGTAAATACGCGATAGTTAAGACAGTATGGTATTGGCTTAAAAATATAGAAACGGATAAATGGAATAGAGAAAAGAGTCCAGAATCATATCTATAAATATATATGAACATTTATTTTATGACAAAGGTGACATTCCAGGCTAGTGGGTAAAGCTTTGATAGTCTTCTCAATAAATGTTAGCAGGTCCATCTGCTATTTATGGGAAAAATGCATGCTGACCTTTGTCTCACACCACACACACAAATTAACTCTAAATGGACACAGATCTAATTATGAAAGTTAAAAAATCATAAAGCTTCTGGAAAATAACGTAAGGTAATATATTCACAAACTTGAGTATAGACAAAATTTCCTATGTAAGATACAAATTCTATTAACTGTAGGAAAAGTTTGGTAAACCAGGCTATATGAAAATCAATTAATTCATTTCTTCAAAATATACCAGTAAGAGAATAAAAGTTACGTAGTGATTAAAAACACTAGCAATGTGCATATCCAACAAAGGACATGTATTCAGAATATATCACTCCTAAAAACTGACAAGAAAAAGGCACGTAATTTTTTTAAAAAAGGAAAAGCTTGAATTGGCATTTGAAAGGTGATATCACACTGGATAATAAACATATGAAGTTACTCTACCTCATTCCTGTTAGCAAATTACAAATTAAAACCACAATGGGATATTATTATGCTCTCATAGGAATTTCTGATATTAGTTAGACTAGCAATACTAACTGTTGTTGAAGGAGACTATAAATATTTCAAATAAGTTCAAAGAATTCTTGATGTTATATACTGAAGCTGAAACTATGCCCACCGCTACTGATCATATATCCAACAGAAATGCATGTGAATGTGGACTAGGATTCACAAACAGTAATATTAACAGCAGCAAGATTCCTAACAGGCAGAAACTGAAAACAACCCAGTATGTTTATTTAATGGAATACTCTAAAATAACAAAAATGAATGAACTACTGTAATGTATAATATTGGGAATAAATCTCACAAACAAATTGTTGAGAAAAAAATCCTGCCCGAAAGAGTACATACTATATGGTCCTGTTTATATAAATTTCAAAAAGGCAAAATTACTCTATCGTGATGGGTCAGGATCATCACTCTCTGAGGTAGGATGGTGCCCAGGAGTAGCCATGAGGGAACTTCTGGGTTATTACCAATACTTTGTCTTCTTCTCTAGGTGTTGTTTATGGGTATGCTGACTTTGTGAAAATTTATCAAATTGTACACTTGCAATGTGTGCAGTTTTGCCATTGCATTTACATTGCAATGAAGAAGTTATTTTTTAAGAAAAGAACTATGATTGTACTCCTGGTCGATAAGTTATGTTGTCAATATGATAATATGATATGTTGTCAAATGACAAAAGTTGTAGGCATTTTCAATTCTATGACTGAAATTGATGTGTTAATGATTTCAAAGGAGCTTCCATTGGACTTGGTCTCACAGTTGGGATAGGAAAAGAAAGTGAAGAATGTGGTCCAGAGAAATCTGGAGTTTCTAATATGGGAGCAATGGGAGGAAGGCCATGGTGAAGATATGGATGGGAAGATGTCGGTTTCAAGGTAATAAACTAAGCCTTCGGGTTACAGCAGCATCTTCAAGTGGAAACACGTACCTGATTTAGGACACTAAAAAATGTTGACACTGCCCTGAGAAAGAAATTATGTAAAGGAAACAGTCATGGAACAAAGATTGACAACTCAGTCTTTTCTATGCTCATCCCGAGTTGATGTAATTATTGTCTGTCCATAGCATTTATTATATTTGTCACTCATTTTGACAATTGATTATCTGTATATTGTCTTGTGTTGTCACTTAATTATTTCAAAATGTACTAGGTTAAACCATCTGAAATTGTCAATATTCAACAATTTTATTTTAACCCACAAAAATGGCAATTTCCTATGGTCTAACTTAATAATGCATGTGCCTTAAGACTCACGTCCGTCAGCATTTTGCTATGGCTAGCACGTCTCTAAACTCTGGGCCTCATTTATTCCATCCACAAAATGGATATCCACAGAGCTGTCTCAATGATGAAATTAAACTTTCATGGGAAAGTGCTTTGTAAACTCTAATGCAATGTAAAGCCCTGCTTATTAATGCAGAGACTAATATAAGCTATTACTAGATAAATCCCGCCAAAGGAAAGCATTTTTGCAGTGACTATAACTGGAATCTCTGTAACTAAAGGGAATAATAGTAAAAGGCAATTTATAATATGTAATCCAGCAAAAATGGCAGAGGACAGATAAAAATAATGGGTAAGTGCCATTTGGAGCTGACACTGTGGCAATTTTGAAAATGTAAGGTCTCATTAGGCGACTTTCTTTCTTAAAACTTCCATGGACAAAACCAGTAGCCTGGCATGAAAATTCTTTCACAGCTAATCTTCACCTTTCCTTTCCAGTCTCATATTTCTGGCCATTCACCTCCTCAGAAGCCTACTATGTGTCAAGCACTATGCTAGATGGTGGAAATACAACAGTGATTAAAGTGACAGTCTCTATCATCTCAAAGTATCCAATCTAGAAGATAAGGCAGGCAATTCAACAGGCAATTACAATGTAGCGAATAAAGCCTAAAGGAATGAGATGACGCTTTGTGAGACATAGCTTAATCCAGTATCAGGAAAGTGGAGATTGCTTCCCAGAATTAATGTCAAAGGTTAAACCTGAAGGTCTAATGGGTGGTAGGCAGAAGTATGCAAAGGTCTGGAGGGAGACCATGGGATATTCAAAATCTGGGAAGGTGGGGGGTAAATAGAGCAGGTGGGATGGTGGGATGGAAGACACTGAGGAGGTAAGGAGGTATTTTAGGCCACACTAAGGAGTTTGGACTTCATTCTAAAGGCCAATAAGAACAGGAGAAGGCATGACAGGAGGCTGGTAGCACAGGAAAAAAGGTCATTGTTGCAGTACTCAGATGTCAAATGTAGACCTGAACCAGGATGATAGGCATGAGAATGGAGATGAGTTCACAAGGTATTTCAGACATAGAATCAACAGGATTAGATGAATGATGTTCTGTGGAAGAAGAGGGGATAGTCAAGCAGGATTCCCACATCTGCTCTGGGCAACCAAGTTCAGGGTATCAATCTCTGAGGTAAGCTCCAGGAAAAGAGCAAAGACTTGGGATGAGTGTCAGAGGAGAGAACAGAGATGGTGAGTTGAGTTTGGGACATTAAATTTGAAGAGTTTGTCTGACATCTGAGAAGAGAGGCTCAAAAGGAAGCTAGCCACCTGAGCAAATCTGGAGCTTGGGAGATCTGAGGGACACTGGAGGTTCAGATGGAAATGGAAACTGTACAAATGAAGGAGATTGCCCAGGGCAGAGGGCATAGTGAAAACAATAGAGTGTGTAGAGTAGTTGCTAGAGGAGCTCCAGCATTAGAGGGATGTTCAGAGAAGGGAGGACCACGAATTTGAGAAGAAATGGGGCAGGACAGTAAGAGAGAGCATTTTCCAGAGAACAAGATAAAACAGTATTTCTAGAATCTAAAAGCAGTTTCAGATGTTGCAAAGAGATTGCACTGATAACACTGAGAAGTGTGGTTAGATTTACAATAAGAATGTCATTGGTGACCTTTGGGAAAGCAATGTCAGTGGAAAGGGCCAGCAGTGGAAGGTGCTAGCTGAAGATGGAAATGAAGATTGGAGACATTTTATTTTTATGTTGGAAGACTCTTGAGCATATTTACATGCCAATGAAAAAGCGTTAATACAGAGAGGCTGAGCTTAAAGGAAAGAGAAAGCATTTCTTATAAGAATGAGGTTCTTAGAAAAGTGTCAGGGGGTAGAATTCAAAGCACAGGTACAGAGATAAGTTTTAAGCAGGAGGAAAGATCACCATTGTAACAGGAGGTACAAGGAACAGGGTGTGTGTAGGTGTAGATAATGGGATCTGTTTGGTGGGTGAGGTATAAAACCCTACTGTCTTGTTGCTTCTGTCATCTCTGTGAAATAGAAAATGAGAACAACTGCTAAAAGTAAGATCAAAGGTAACATTTGTGTAGAAAAGAATTTAACCTTGTCTGGCCTTTGTTGTTAGCTTCTGGGAGATGGTCTCTAAACCCTGGAATGTCATACCTGACAGGAATGTTTTTGTTTGCCTGGGGGCCTTGGGTCACATTGGATAGTCTAACAATGTGATTTAGGGTAGGTGCTGGCAATGCCAGAAAGACTACCAGTTGGATTTAGAAGAGGGCCTTTGAGTTAGATGTTATTAGTCATCCTGGAGACCGAGATCAACTACATGGGCCATCAGTCAATCAATCATGCCTCTGTGATGGAGCCTGACAAATCTCTGCACACAGAGGCTCAGGGGAGCTTCCCTGGTTGGCAAGGCTCCGTGCATGTTGTCTCACATCAGTGTTAGGCAAGCAAAGTGTCTTAACTCCACAGGGAGAGGGGAATGGAAGCTCTGCATTTGGCATTTCCCCAGACCCCACCCTATGCGGTTCTTCTGTTGACTGATTTTAATCTGTATCTTTTCCCTACAGTAAAACATAGCCATGAGTATAACAGCTTTTAGTGAGTTCTGTGAATCCTTCTAGTGAATTACCAAAACTCAGCCTATCTTGGAAACACCTTGGACATGTAATTGGTGTCAGAAGTGAGAGTGGTCTTGTGTGGACTGTGTTCTTTCAAACTGTACAGGTAGTTAAAACTCTTGCAGCGTGATTGGGCTCAGGAAAATATAGAAAATGTGAAGTCACTATGTCAAGAATATGAGGATGAGCTGAGCAGGGAAGGAGAAGGGGCTTATTGGGGAGTTGAAGGCTGGGCCGAGGAGGGAGTGGCAGGAGGCAGTGGGGTAGCAGGGACCCTGCAGCATCAGAGTGCAGATTACTGCTCTTGTTACTCAAATTTTCTGGATTCATGCCGCATCTCCTCCAATAGGTATTCTGTCTATTTCCCAGACCTGATATCCAGTCTCCTGCGCCTCACCTGAGTCCCCTATATCCTTTCAGTCGGTTCCTTATTTTGTTTAAGACAGCCATAACTCAGAGTTTATTTCTGTGGCGTGCAACCAAGAACCCTAAAACGGTTTCTTGTTAACATTCATGAGCATCATATTGCATTTCACTAAGTTTAAAAGTTTAAATTATAACATTTTCCCTCTTATTGCTGTCTATGCATTCAAGCTTTTATCACACATTCTAACTGAAACTCTGCTTGCTGAGTCTCAATAGGACCTTATATTGATACTTAGTGCAATTTGGATTTAGGCTTGCTGACTTTCCTCATTCCCTGAAAGTGTGCAGCCACGCACTTTTCTTCCCCCTCATTCTTTGTTACAGAACATCTGTGCCTTGCTCCTCTACTCAATCCAAGTATTATTCATTTCAGAAGTACTGTCCTTGCAACAGCTAGTGACAGAGTATTTCAAATTTTAAAGCATCAAAATGACCATATTCTTTAGCTTTAGGTTATGATTCCCAAGCCATGTTTGCATTGCTGTTTTTCATTAGTCATATGCAGAAGTAACAATTCCTTAAAGTTAAGAAGACTCAAGGCTTGAGTCAGGAACAAAGGAACAGACAGTACTGTTGGCTTCTAAAGAACATTTACTGGAATGCATTCTTCAACGTACAAATATGCAGAACCACTGCAGATAGACAGCAGTGTGGCTAAGCATTTGTGACAAACAGAACTCAAATGGAAATGTACTTTTTAAAGGAGAAAAAGGCATCAAAATACGTTCGTCATTGAGCATAAGAACAATGCCAGTTTACAACATAGGTCTGAGCAAATTACAATCGGATTGTGAAAAATGATGAATTTTTTTCCTCCATGAAATGCTTTCTGCAGTTGTCAGCATAGCTTGCTCGTCGCCTTGTAATTTTCGGCCAGTGCAACTTTTAGCCATGACGAAAACTCAAAAGACTATGTAGCCAACTTAGGGTTGGTGGCCCAGGATGGATCCTTAGTCTGTAATTCTCATTGTGAACTCTACATACTAAGGCAGTAAGGGAGTTTTGGGGACTAAAGGAAAGTGAAGTTTAATAACAATGAAAGACAAAAGAAAAGAAACAAACATAGCGTCTCAAAATTCTTGAGGTAACATTTTAAAGTACTTATTTTTAAAAATTATGAGATTGGACAAGTTCCCATTCCTTTAGCATTTGTGTAATAGTATACATGTGAATATAAACACAGATGGGATATCACAAGGCAGAGTTAACATATTATAGTGCTATGGTTTTAAGACTAGAAAACTTTTTTTTTTTCTTTTTGGTAAGGAAGATTAGCCCTGAGCTAACATCTGTGCCTATCTTCCTCTATTTTATATGTGGGATGCCTGCCACAGCATAGCTTGATAAACTGTGTGTAGGTCCATGCTTGGAATCCGAACCTGAAAACCCTGGGCTGCCCAAGCAGAGCATGTGATCTTAACCACTACGCCACTGGGCTGGCCCCAAACTAGAAAACTTTGATGCTTGATGTCAATAAGTTAAATTACATGAGAAAGAGTGGTTTATCCTAAAATTAAAAATGAAAGAAACTATAAGAGACAATCTCTTTCTTCTGCCTGGAATGTCTACTACTTCACCTTTTCCTATCGACACATTACATGTAATCACGATCCTCGTCAAATGCTATTGCTTTATAAAGCCATGTTTACAGTGTAATTGTTATTATGACCTATCTATGCTCCCCTTAAATTGTCCATAAATTGGTTACCTCTTAAAAGTAGACCATGTCCTATTTGTTACCTTATTGTCTATAAGCCTCAGCTTTGTCATCACAAAGATACTCCTAGATATTGGGGAAGTGTTAAATATTGAATGCAAAATTACAATCCAATAGTTGAGTCTATCATTTCAAGACTAAAACAAGCAAATAAATATAGAAGCATCTACATTAAATGAAAAAAAGTACCAAATGGATTAAGTATTTATGTGTAAAAATGAACCATAAAAACTAAAAAAAATGTGAATATTAATATAGCATAATCATATGCTTAGGGCTTCCTAAGCATACTACCAAGGTAAATCTATAAATGAAAATGTTTATTTGACTATATAAAATTTTTAAAGTTTTGGGGGGCAAAAATAAGTTAAAAGACAAAAAGTACACGTGTAGGATACATTCTTTCTCACACCCAAAAATATATAAGAAAGATTTAATATCCTTGAAATATAAAAAATAATTTCAAATCCATAAGCGTAACACTAAGCATCTCGACAGAAATTGACAACATACTTGAACAATTAATTTAAAAATCACACGTACATAATAAACAATAAAAATTCCACCGTAATTATATGCAAATGAAATAAAGCACAAACACACACAGCTTTTCTATCTTTCAGGTGGATGAAGATTAAAAGGGTGGTGATACTAGGAAAGAGTATGGGAAAAGCAGCACACCAGTCCTCTAATGAGGATATCGCAGGGCAATTTGATACTGTGTACAATAAAACATACAAAGTACATACTCCACAATTCCACTTTTAGGATAAAATGTGACCACGGTACAATGATGTGGGACAAGGATATCTATTACAGAATTGCTTATATATACTTTCCCAGCAACACTAGACTGATTAATTAAGATCAATCCACTTGATGCACTGTTAAGAATGATGATATGGACGCATATTTATCAATATTTACAATATGTTGTTGAATGCAAAATATGCAGTACTATATTTATAAAAATAAAAAGAGCACTTAAATATAAATTTTACAAGGGGGAAGCAAAATGTGGACAATAGTTGGCATTGGTGAGATGGTATATATTAGGGATTTAAAAAAATTTTTCCATGTTATTTAATTTTGATGTGATGAACACGCATGACTTTAGTACTCTAAAAATACATTTTCTCTCAAATATGATTATAGACAAGTGGGAAATAAACTTATTTATCAAGATTTTATTGATAATTGCAATTAAATACCGAATAATAGGAAAATAGTTAAATAAATTATGTTACTTCATATGGTGGAATGTAACATAGTTATTAATTTAGTTAAAATGTGGGAAATTTTTATATTATGGTGTTAAAAAGTCAGGCATCAATATTGTATATGTTTTGTGATCTCAACTATGTAAGCTTTTTCCTTTTTAAAGAAATCCAGAAGGAAATATCATAAAATTTTCAGTGATTGTCCATGTGGTAATATTGAGACTATTTATTTTCTTCCTTCTAGTTTGTTTCAGTATCTTTCAACTTTTTCATAGTGAGCAAGTTTCACTATTCTAATCTTTTCAAACCTTATCAAAGATAAAAAAATAAACCGATATATCAATAGCAAAGAGCATGCGCTCCACACTTGCCAGGAGGAAAGACTTTCATTCTGTGTATTTCATTAATCTTTTTTGGATAATAATGATCCTGATAATGTCTGAATGGTGATGATAATGAGAAACATGAGGAATATCTCCTCTGCTATATACTTAATGATTACTAGTATTTGATTTAAGCTGAAACTAAATTAAGCTTTAAAATAGATGCCTTTATATGCAGGATAAATCTATCCTTGAAAAGTATATAAAGTTTCAGCTATGTAAGATGAATAATTTCTAGAGATCTAGTGTACAACATTATGCCTATAGTTAAAATGCTGTCTTGTACACTTAAAAATTTGTTAAGAGGGTAAATCTCATGTTCAGTGTTCTTACCACAAAATCATGTAAACAAATAAAATGTATACAAGTGAATTATGTTGGAATAAAGAAACAACTTCTATCTTTTACAAAAGAAAAGTTATTTGTATAAAAATTGTATACAGATTCCTAATTCCTTTCTAACTTTCTTCACAAAAATAGAAATGTGTTCATGTATAAAGAAGAACTGAAGCTCTGGCAGAAAAAATACGCTGTGCGTTATCAATTTGTTTTCTTGGAATATCAGACCCATGTGTCTCTTCACTTCAAAAAGGAAGCCCTTTGCCTGGACACTCTGACCCTCTCTCTCTGAAGGCTATCCATCTTGCTTTTTATTATTTGAATTCCATAGTTACTCTGGAGTCCATCACATTCCTCCCACTACCTTGAAGGTTATCTTACTATAGACATTCATAGCTAGAATTTTAGACCTCAGTGGTAAAATATAAATTTTATTTTACTGATTATTAAAATTATGTATGTTGAAATTTAAAAAGTTCAAGTGATTCCATTATGTACAAAGAAGACTAAAAATTTCCCATAATTTCTATACCTATTGATAAATAATGTTAACTTTTAGTCATATTTCCTTCAAGTCTCTCTGTGTGTGCATGTATACATAAATATGTAGTACATATAAATTAAATGCACCTGAAACATATAACATGACGTTATTTTATATTGTTTCCATATAAACCTTCCTCAAAAAGGGGGCCGATTCTCCAACACTTTCTACCTTAAATACCAAGTCTGCAGCTTCACATTCAAGGATTCTCCTTCGTATGCTTTCACCTAACTTTCCGGTTTATTTGTATTTTTTTGGTGAGGAAGATTGGCCCTGAGCTGACATCTGTTGCCAGTCTTCCTCTTTTTACTTGAGGAAGATTGTTGCTGAGCTAACATCTGTGCCACTCTTCTATTTTGTATGTGGGATGCCACCACAGCATGGCTTGATGAGTGGTGCATAGGTCCATGCCCAGGATCTGAACCAGCAAAACCTGGGCCGCCAAAGCAGGGTTCATGCATGAACTTAACCACTACACCACTGGGTGGCCCCCAGTTTATATTTTAATAATGCTCTGAATTCAAACTGCATTGGTTCAGATCTCTACTTCTATAAGAATTATGCAGCTTGGAGTTAACCTCTTTTCTTCAGATTCTTTGTTTATAAAGTGGTTACAATAATAATTATCTTATAAAATTATTTTGAGACTAAATTATGTAATATGTGGTTCATAATAATCACTCCATAAATATTAACTGTTATTATCGTCCAACAAAACTGTATTACTCAATTCTTCCCAAATACAGTCCATGATTCGTATATATCATCTCAGCTCACATTTGCATTATTATTCCTTTCCCCCTCCATTTCCACCTGTTAAAATACTAGCTATCTTCAATGTCTACCTCAGATAAAACTTCCTCCAAGTTCCTATTCAAATGACATATTTGCATTTTTTAAAACCATTTAACAGTTTCTTATATAATTCCTATTATTGCACGTATATTCTGTCTGGCATTATAGTTATATACAAATTACTTATTCCTCTATTAAATTTAAATATTTTAAGTGCAAGAACTAAGTTACACATAGTTTTAACCTTCTCAGAGTCTAGCACGTTTATTTGGAATATCATAATATGTTAAATGAAGTAGCCATTTAAAGATTGCTTCTGAAGGAATTTTTTAAAGTGTCTGACTTTGAGTGTTTTTAGGCATTCCTAACCAGGTGAATTACCTGAATATACCTTCATTCAGTTATATACACATTCAGTCATTCAACAAATGTTTATTGAGCTCCTATCATGTTCTGGACTCTGGAGAAATATTGATGGAAAAGATAGGTCAAGTCTCAGCTCTCAGGAGCTAATATTCTCAAGAAGGAAGAAAGACAATAAAGAAGAAAACAGATAAATGAGATAATTCCAGAACAAGAAGAAACTAACTCAGACAGAGTGGCATTCAGGTTGATGTCAAGAGGTGGCTTCTCCAAGATGACATTTGGAAGAAAAGAAGCCAAGTGAACTAGGTTCTAGGGGAGTTGTGCTTTGGTCAAAGAAAACAGCATATCCAGCAAACGCCAGAAGACAGTTTGGCCTGTCCCAGAAACAGCGAGAAAGTCAAATGCAGCTGTAATACAGTGGACAAGATGGGTGGCTTGTAATAGGTGACTCTGGAAAAGTAGACACAAACTTGTTGGTGTAGGGCCTTGAAAAAAAAATGTGTTTTTAAATTTTATTACAAATATAATGAAAAAGCACCGGAGGAGGGTGGTATGATACTTTGAGTTTGGCCAATGGGAGACACCAGCAGGAGTCTGGAGAGTGAAAGGAGAGTGGTAGGGGACTTAGTCCTGACCCCACACCCCCCACACCCAATCCTGCTCACACCAATCCTTGCGGTCTGGCAGTGACTACAATCTAATCTGACAGCTGTTGCCCCTTTCCTTCCTTCCTTGGGTCAACTTTCTCTAGGTTCCAAGCACACTGCTTTCTCCCCTTAAGCCTCCAGGCCTAAGCATGGTAATGGCTACTGGCTGTTGTGGGTCCCAGGGTACTTCACTATTCCTCCTTCCCTTGGCTCTGCCCACACCTTTGCAAAATGGCCTTCAAAAGCATCTGTTTGGTTACACTCTCTAAGCCAGTTCTTTCTACCAGAGCACTGGATGATGCAAAGGTTTAGCAATAGTGCCAGGTCTGCAAGACTGGGAGATTTGAAGCCTAAATTCATGAAGCTCTTTCCTCGTCTGCTACAAGCTGAAAATGAAGTCAACAACAGATCTATCCTTCCCACCATTTAATACTCTTTTCTGGTAACACTTTTAGGGAGTACCTTAGGAAGCCTGTCTCTGTAGGAAGCACTTTGCCATCTCCATCAAACTCTGGGGTAGCGTTGGAGTGTCTTGGCGAGTTGAGCCATACTGCAAACCATATAAGGAATTTCAGTCCATCAGCCCTAGCAGAGAGAGGTCCACGGGCCTGGTGACTCTGAGGCTGTTTCTTGTTGCCCTGTGTAGCTCAGCAAGGAGCAGATTGTAAGACTGAAAGGGGTTTCTACTACATTTAGTTTATATTATATATCTAAAAAGGAAGCCACAATTTTATAATTGGCAAACAGACCATGTGTGTCATTCTGAATTTATGCTAACAATCTCTTGAAGAACAACAGACAGCAATTATCAATATCCATTTCTTTCAAAATTCTTATTACTTCTTATACTCACACACACATTATTTTCTGGAAATCCTCAAAAATTTCCCCTAATTACTCACTAATAAATATGAATTCTTGGTGGAGGGAATTTACTCTGTTTATAAATGTGTATTTCCTGATATGAACTTGACTGCTACTTCTTGTCACAAACTACTGCAATGAATAGCATGGACTTTGGAAAATTCTCTATTTTTCAGGTTGAATGCATGGTGCAGCTTCTTTCTTGATACATTGACATTGCTTTGAAGTCATAAAGATAGGCTAGAGAAAGTGGATTCTAAGAAAAGCTTGGCCAATTAAGGCCATAAACAGACCTAAGCATGTCAGAAGATTCATCCCTCATTGAGAAAGGAAAGAAACTGTAAACTCAGTATTAGGACCATTTCTCCTCTATCCAGAGGGCCAGTCTAAGCACAAAGGTGAAAATTAGGTTGCTTTCACTTTTTCAGTTTTTGTTAACAGATTTCAAAATTTCCTGAATTATTTTTTTCAAATAATATGCTCTCAAACTCCTGATTGCTAACAATACCTTTTTCTTAAAAGTCTAACTCTCGCATTTCAAGAATTTATTGCAGGCTTTATGAAAGTATTCTCCCTCCTTCCCTCCGTTTCTCTCTCTCTCTCTTGCTCTCTGCTTGCTTGTTCGTTCTCACTTTCTGTCTCTAAACAATGTTAGAACCTCATTAAAGTTTGGGTAGTTTTGTAATGCCCCGCACACCTGCGGAGCTTGATCTCCTCACGGAATGCACAGATATGGTATTTACACGGAGGACGTTTCCTCTTCATCCTTTTCCAGTCTCAAGACTTATGGCAGAGATGCAGGGAACACGTTTCTGTTTCAGATGTCTTTTATTGTTACATTCATTCTGGCTCTTCACTGTCAAAATGTATCTTTACAGCAACAGGAAAACATTTGTAGTATTTGCCACCATTTCAACTTTACTTTTTCTTAAATTCTTTGCTGATTTTACCTTCCAGATATGTTAACATTTCTGTTATGAAAGTGGTCCCAATAGGTTCCCAAACTCCAAAGAGAACACAATTTCACCTATAAATACTCGTGTTTTATTTTTATATTCCCACTACGTTTAATGTGTTGCAGGTACACTTTGACATGTATTCATTGTAGTATGATTTGTACTTTCCTCCCCAAACCCCCAAATCCAAAACATTCTGCTACAGTGTAAAACAAAATTCTTTTTGTTTTGGAGAATTGTGCTCACTGTCAAGTTATATAATTTACTTACATAAGGAAAATACATGATATATTTTTTTCAGAAATTCAAATCCAATGGAGATTTAGTATGTGCACTAAATATCTTATATATTCTTCATCAATATTTGGTAAACATATCTCTTAATTTACTTTCTATATTCTTGAAATTTCTAATGTAACTTTATTTATTTGCTTATGTGTACTGGAATGTATGTCAAGATATATGTTTGTGTAGATAGATAGTTATATCTTCTTCACTCTGTTTGAAGTAGAATTTGAGGTCCCTATGTGAACCATTTAAATCTGCATTCCATTTATCTATTTAGAAAATATGGGTAATACCTACTAAAAGATGGAAATATTATGAAATAATAATAGGTTTATAAAGCTTATGAATTCTGTAAAAGAGTTAGGTTCTAAAAATGCAGGGAAAATATTTTCTACTCCCTGTTTTTCAAAGTAAAAACCAGTCATTGCACATTTCACTGTTTTCCATAGTTCCTGGTTTCATATGCTAATATTTCCGTATCACAACACTGACACTGAATTATTAAAATCTGGAGCTGTGCTATTGAAATATCATCCAATTTTGCCTGCTGAAACAATGAGAAATTCATTAATACTCATTAAACTTGTTCAATAAAAATTAAAGAACTGTTACAAGTAGTACTATCCCGGGGATTCATTTAGTACGTTTCATGGGACATTTTTTGTTTACTGCATGCTTCATTTTTGCCAAGGCATGAAAGTAACTTTCACATTTTGTAGGATTGATGAATGGTGTGAGGGATTATGTTTTCATGGCTCTGTCAAAACTTCATTAATTTGATGCCAATGACACAGAATTTGTGACAATTCTGCCTGCCTCTGGTGATATTCACCCATCAGAATGTTCTTAGAAACGTGATTGTGAGGCAAATTAATGGATGTAAATATAATTGCAAATATTGGATTGACTTTTTGTCAAGAGATCACGTCTGACCAAAATTAAATATCTGTATCTAAATATTCTTATCTTTTTGTTGAAATGGATTAAATGTGTTCCTAGTGGTTCAAGTGACTCTGTGTACTAGAAAATGGAAATTTAATTTCTACCTCTGCAAATCTCCTAATGTTTCTGTCCTCAGGGTGTTCTTCACATTGAGATTACTGTCTATTCGAAAACCCTATAATCCAGAGTTTTCACTATGTCAAACCGACCTCTAAAATTAGTAAGGCTGCATAATATGTATTATACAAAGTCACCAATTCTCAATTACCTATATTTATGATTATTAATAAACCTCAGATATCTAGGTAATTTTCACATTTAAAAAATATCTACATGGGGGCCGGCCCAGTGGCACAGCGGTTAAGTGCACATGTTCTGCTTTTTTGCCGCCCAGGGTTGGCCGGTTTGGATCCCAGATGCAGACGTGGTACCACTTGGCAAGCCATGCTGTGGTAGGCGTCCCACATACAAAGCAGAGGAAGATGGGCACAGATGTTAGCTCAGGGCCGGGCTTCCTCAGCAAAAAGAAGAGGACTGGTAGTAGTTAGCTCAGGGCTAATCTTCCTCAAAAAAAAAATCTACATGTTTTGTGAAACCTCCTAATATTGAACACAATTGATTTGTTGGGTTTCATATTCTTATGCATTCACTGATGCTAATAGTTAATGAAAATATTCTAAAGAAAGAGGAGGAAAAATGTCTAGAAAAATCTTCCACTAGATATTTAGTCTATGAACGTCCACGAAGAGAATTATATGCCCATTAAGAAAAAATTTCCCTTGAAAGGAATTCCCCCTCTTTGTGTAGAGCTTCATTCACAGCACTGAGCCAGGGATTGAAGTGGGCATCCTTGGGGGTCCTGAGCATTCCTAGTAGAATAGTTCTCATAGTGAGCCATTTAGAAACTGCTGTTCCACAGCCAACAAGATTTGCGTAAGGAGCCTCCTGAGTAGGAGAACTCGGGCTGCTGGAAGCACCATTTCAAACATATACCTTCTATGAACCATATGAATCCTGTCCCAATAAAAATTAGATATTCCTAAGCATTACACAATAAAGTTTGATAATCGGAGGTCCAGGCTTTCCTAGCGATTGTTTACAAAAATTCTTCTTTGTCACATGCATTTTCCAAAGGTTATTTGAATAATAGGGACGAAAATTCACAATTACTAAAATTAAAGACATTATTAAGGTGTTTATCCTGTTATTGGGTGTAACGTTTTGCCTCAGTTGGAGCGCACCTTCAGTTTTGGTATTGCAACTGCCTGTTTTTTCACTCATATATATTATAACTCTTCTCATAATTTTCCTTTCATGACAAGAGTTTTATCCCTAGCTAGTCTCTCACCAAGCATCATATCATCTGGAAAGGAAACCATTTCTTTCATTGATAAACCATATTTTCATACTAATATTCAGGATGAATGTCCTAAATTTGCTGAATATATAATAATATGTCAGTGATTGATGGAAAAACTTGAGACATGCTATAATGACAGAACAAACCAAAGTATTTTAAAAAATACGGTCCCATGGCCAAAATACTCAACGTCTGCTTTGACCAAGTGTAATGATTGATTGTGCCATCATTTTCCCCTAAGAAATAAGCAATTGACCACTATTGCTTTTTCTTTGAATAAGACTGTTGTGCTTTTATTCACAGCAGTAAGTTGTTAAGGGCAAAGTCATCATTTTAGTTAATTGAAAAGATATCTCTTGAGGGGCAGTTCTGTGCCAGATGCTGTGTAGGCAGTGAATATAGAGAAATGAAGGTAGCACAGTCCTTGGTATGGAGTTAAGCCTAGAGGAAGGTTTGCCCATGAACTGAGGCTAAAGGTAAATCTTTAATGAGGGCCAGGAATTGCTGGGGTGGGGGACGTGGGGATTGGACAAGCTTCCCGTGCAGAGAGGAACTGCATGTGTGTGCCTTGTGCATATTTACATTCTCTGTGCTCACTTCAGCAATGGTTTTAGAGTAGCAGTTGATTATAACTTTGCTGAGTACAATTAATTCAGTAAATATCTAAATAACTTACCTTTGCTTGGTCTTGGGTCTGCTATCTCAGTCAGTGTTATAGAAGTTTCAAAGCGAGTATAAAGTGGCTTGTGTAAGAAGGACATAGGCTAGTTGGAGTGATTTTACATCCTTACAATACAAGTCAAATTATTTTCAATTACATGCCAAAATTAATGGTAAGTACAAGAAAATGTGTTTCTTCATTCAGTAAATAATTAATTGACCATTATGTATGAAGAACTGCCTTTTAGAGGCACAGCATAATTTATCTCTTATATAGATGGTCGATTTTATATAGGAAAACACAAGAATGGTCCTTGACAGAGTTTTTGGTTGAAAAGGCTCTGGTTCTGGGTAGAGCTGTCATAGCACAAGTCAGTACAAAGGAACATCTGACATGCAATGCTTAATAAAGTGGAAGATGAGCACAGTTTTGGTAGCCATGGATGAAGAGAGACTGGGCTACTAGAGAAGAGAAATTCAGAGAGAAAAATTATGAGGAGTATCAGTAGACAGAAGGGATTCAAGAAGCTGGCAATAGGAAAGGGCCTGAAGAAAACTTACCTCAAGGAAATCTTTATGTTGGAGAGGCCGAGACTATGAGGTGTGTGTTTTGCACACTTGGATCCTCTGTGCTGTGCTATCCCTCAGGCTCATTTCTCTCATTGCTTACAAAGTTTGAGGAATAGTCTAGCACATGGTGACATTTTGTTTTTATGAGGCAGATTGTCCCTGAGCTAACATCTGTGCCAATCTTCCTCTATTTTGTTTGTGGGATGCCACCACAGCATGCCCAGGATCTGAACCCCCAAACCTTGGGCTGCTGAAGTGGAGCACGCAAACTTAATCACTATGTCACTGGGATGGCCTCCCATGGTGACATCTTAAGGGGCAGTCTATACCAGAGAAACAAGACTTATAGGAAGAGAAGAGTTGCAGGAGCCAAGAGCTACATTTTGGAGGTAAAGAACTCAGGAAAGCAAGTTGCCACATGGTCCAATTTAGAATTAGATGTGAAAGAAACATTCTTTCTCCAGATTATACTAATGAACTATAGAAGGGGGAGCAAACCATTGCCCGATTTCTTCCATATCAGGACTCATGCATACATATGATAAGAGACAAATAGATTAATACAATAATTATTACCAGGTTTCAAGCAAAGGATATTTTTAGGTTGGTGTTGTCACTTTCGGCTAAAAGAGGAGATTCCACTGGAGAAGGAAATTGAGAGACGATAAGAATAAAGTGGGAGTGATGGGGATTCATCCCAGAGAGAATTCAGGAAACAATGACTGTAGGTGTTTAGACTGGACTAGAGGCAACCCGGTAGAGTGTTTGGGGATGAACTTTGGAGTCAGACAGGCCTAAACTGGATCCTCACTCTTCTACTCCTCAGTTCAGTAACCTGCAGCACTTTTGTTAACATGTTTGTATTATGAAGGGAATTAAATGGTAAAATGTCTGCAAAATTATGTCCTTAGTGCTTGGTATGTCATAAACCTTATCAAATGAAAGTTACGTGGATTAGAGTTAGACAAAAGACAGATGACTGAGTGATGACCATGGGTGAAGAAACTACAGGGAATGACTAGGGTTTGTGTCTGTGGAGAGCTTGAGTAAGAGCTTCTGTTTAGTAAGGATCACTTGAGTAAGGGCAAAGACAAATGTAAAATGAATCCTGGGGAGAGGTGCCCCAAGCAGAGGGCTCATGTTGCTGATTCAGTAATAGTCCAAATAAAATTTCTGTAGGAACCTTGGACACCATCTTGAAACCAGACACGGTGGCTGCCTAAGCAAAAGCTAAAGGGGTCGACTTCGTGACAGCATTGAAAGAGTTTGGACGCAAACTGTGCAATCTCTGGCCTAAGTTTTTATGCAAAACTTGCACTTGGGAAAGGAATATCCTTCTCCAGCTGGAGTGAAGCTCTGACCCATAAGGACTCAGCATGGCTGAGAGAAACTGTGCCCGGGGGCTCTTTCTCTTGTGGACACCTGTGGCTGACCCAGGGTTGATGCACTCTGTTGGGAAGGGAGGGCAGAACAAAACTCTGGGACTCACTTTGTGCCTTCAGAGAGTTAGTGGAGGAGAGGTTGGATGCAAAGAATGGTTAGAGGCAATTAAAGTATTCAGGTAAGTACCTGCTCTGTTGATCTCTTTTTGCATCTTAATATCCGAAAGAACAGTCTGCATAACTATGCAATAATTTGAATTTTATCAGTTTCCCTTCTACAGAGAGTCTAAAATTTACAAGAAAATGTTCTCATTAGTCTATTGTACAAATTTTCAATGGGTTTTAAAGTAACAGAAGTGATTATTTTTATAGGATACTGATGTACATCCTTATGAGGCTAAAGAGACTTAGGAGTGTATTAACCTTATTGTAACAAAAAATCCGTCAATAACTTGAATTATAAAAAAGATTCCCAAAGGTTATAGAAAGAAACTGCCATGTTTTCATTGGAGCACATGGATGAAAAAGGGAACGTAGCTACTGAAAAAATAATCAGTCAAGACTTAGAAACCAACTACCTAGACAAGAAGATATAAATAAACATTCAACAATACCATACATACTTTACTTTAAGAAATTACAACTTTCTCATAAAATGTTATTATTTCTTTTTTCTTCACATATCCCCTCCGATGATATCACAGTACGGTTATAACTAGTCAGCAACAGAAAAGCCACAATCACGTCTATACTTGTAACAAAGTTTTGTTCCATCTCTGAAGGTTAGAGTTCTTGAGAGCGCTTCTCAGTTTGAGCCCCAATTAATTCAATCCACAAACAAGACAGTCACATCTTAGGGAGGGAAAGGAAAGGAGAATGGCTCTAAGCATGTCGACCTCATCAGGACTCAGCCCAACGAAGACCACACCGTGACACCTGTGCATACGTTCGTGGGCTGATTAATAGGCTGTCACCTGAGTTGTTGACTGGTGAATTATTTATACTTATAAGCTGCTAAATAATTTAAAGCTGGTATCTTAAATTACAGCTGAGAGTGCCAAGGGGAAGGTGGACTTAAACTCCACTTGGAGAGATCAATGCCATATTTTTGGGGCACTGTCAAACACCATTTCTGCTGATTGTCCTCAGAAAAAAAGATGGAAAACAAAAAATATGTCGATTTGGTATAACATGTTAGAGAGAATGAAAAGCTCCAGCAATCAAAGAAAAAGTTTCTTTAATCAAAACAAACACAATATAACTCCGGAGGAGACGAATTTCATAGAAAATAAAAATATTTGGCTTCAAAATTTAATCAGGAAATCTAGACCTACTGTTATGTTTTAAACTTTGCATCAAAGTTTACCATGCTTGGTGATCATAGAAGGTCTGGACACAGAGTTATTCTTACCCGTGACTGTTGCATTACATTTTGTTTCCTTTTCTAGTACAGCAGGGGCAGTTTAGAAATAAAATAGTTCACATGACATGGGGGGACAGGGCTGCAAAGTGATCAAGTTCAGATATTTTAAACTGAGAAGAGCAAAAGGAAGGGAAGTTGAGAAGGAGAAAAGTTAAGATTCTTACCATTTTATTAGTGCCACAGAGAAATTTCAGAATAACCAAAGAAACAGAAAAATTATCTTAAAAAGTGGTTATTGTGTGCAGTTTGAGGAAAGTAAATGCACAGTGTAGAAATAAGAGGTAAATATGTTTTAAGATTGTGTTGCAATATTACAACCATAGCTTTTCCATTAACTTACATGAGATTTTTTTTTTTACTTTTTAGTTGACTTAAAACTCGTGTATTTTTTGTTTTGTTTTGTTTCGTTTTTTTGAGGAAGATTAGCCCTGAGCTAACTACTGCCAATCCTCCTCTTTTTGCTGAGGAAGACTGGCCCTGAGCTAACATCTGTGTCCATCTTCCTCTACTCTATGTGTAGGACGCCTACCAAAGCATGGCTTGCCAAGCTGTGCCATGTCCGCACCAGAGATCCGAACCGGTGAACCCCAGCCGGGCTGCTGAAGCGGAACGTGCGCACTTAACCGCTGTGCCACTGGCCGGCCCCTCGTGTGTTTTTTTAAGGTAGTATATCACAGAAAAGTGGAAATATAGGCTTGTAATTCCTCCGATTGCTATCTTTCTTCACACATTTTGTAAAAATCTCTTCTCCTGTTAGCTTTTTTAGGAGTATTCTTTTTGTTAATGCAGAGTCATTTTAAAATACCCGTTTACAATGACTATTCAACAATTACGTCTGTTGTGTTGGCTTGCTCTGAAATTACTAGAGGCTTGCCTTTCACCATAAGCTTCTTACAAAAGCCTTTTAACAATATTTGATTAAAATTGGACAGGCCCAGCTTCCCAAAGGCTAGTTCTTTCTCTGAAAGGGAAAAGTAGAACTTAAGTTATGCTCTTTCATTTTTATAACAGATACTGCACTACAGTGGCAAATGAAGGAGAGTGAGTGGGTCTTGGGACTGCGCGGAGTCTGGGGTTTGCTCTAGTCTAGGGGCAGTCCTACTACTTTATGACTCTGTGTGAGATAACTGCCTGCCTCATCCTTTGCCTGAACCAACAATGCTCAGTGTCACTCTCTTGTTTCCAGACGGCCTCTTCTGTATTTTTTGTCTCCTACAATAAAATGGTAATTTTGCAAGTCTGTTCCTGATTTCTCATTTACTCTTCTCAGCACTTTGAATAGACATCCACTGTCATTTTGACTAGGAACAGGGGTGAAACTCTGGAGTGAAAAAGTTCTAAACAAGTTAATCTCCTCTCCCTGGATTTAATAGAATTGCTTAGTGACACAATTATATTCAGTTTCCAAAATTAGACATAATTATCCCCATCCTTGTAAAGGTTAATAGACACTTAAAGACAACAGCAAGTGATTGGATAGGCTTCTAAATTTGGGATACCGAGATGAAATACCTCAGCTAGGTGTGATCACATATACACAATATTGAAATATTTACTATTTTAATATTATATTTGCCACATACATGCTGCCTTCAAAATTTATTTATTTAAACAAGATTCCTACCATGAGCTCTAGATTCATGTAATAATCTGCTTATTTACTCCCTTAACTTTGTTAAGCGATAAGTACCTAAAACAACATGTACAAACAAAACCTTTAATGTTCATCTAGCCTAGGCACCCCTCAATTTTTCACCATCTCAATTAATGGGCCATTATTCATCCGGTTCTTCAGATACCAAATTGAGTTATATCTGATTACTCTCTTTTCTTCAAACTCCGTGACTAATCATTGAACAAGTCCTATTGATTCATCTTCAAAACATACCTATAATCTGGACTTTCTATTAGGGCATGATTTTGATGGCATAATAGCCTGTATAGTATCCCCAAATTCCATACATATATATAAAAACCAGACTTCTGGTCCATGCAAAATTACGTAGGGGCCAGCACAGTGATGTAGTGCTTAAGTTCTTGCACTTGGCTTCAGCGGCCTGGGATTCGCCAGTTCGGACCCTGGGTGCACACTTACATACCACTCATCAAGCCACACTGTGGCAGGCGTTCCACATACAAAATAGAGGAAGATTGGCACAGATGTTAGCTCAGGGACAATCTTCCTCACAAAAAATATGACATGGGCCTTTTTCTCCCTGGTCCTGTCTACTAAGTACAACTATAAATACTTGAAATAACACAAGAGACAACCAAATGAGAGTTCTGAAAGGTGGTGAGAAGAGGAATAACTGGCTTGGAAGCCCAGGACTGGAGGGAATGTGGTCCCTCCACCCAACACAGAAGATGACTCAGACCTAGTGTTTCTTGACCCCTGACCTAGCGACAGAGGACAATACAGGTTGGCTCAATTTGCCCTTGAATCAAACTGAGGTCCCTCTGAAAACATCAGGCAAGCTAACATTCCAACAGCCAGGGGAAGTGCTCTTCCTCTGCATGGGGCCAGAGACCCCTCCCCACAGACAAATATGAGTTTGGAAGGTGGAATCAGCCAGAGGGATCCAGCCAGAACAAGAGGACCAGCCAAGGAAGCTCCTTGGGGTCTACAGGCCTGAGGCTCCTGTCCCCAATCTGGAGACACTAGGGGCATGCGGAATATCACCTCAGCAAGGCCCTGATTGGACAGAACCCTCTGTCCCTAACATGCATACGATTCTGCCACAACAAGTGCTCGCCTTGTTCTGATGGGCCTGAGACTCCACTTCCCCACCAGCAAACATCAGGGCTGGTAGACACAGCCACATGAGCTGCCTGCCTTGAAAAGCCTCTTTGTCCAGGCAGGCCTCACTCCCTCCCATGCTGAGAGATATCTAGCAACTTGGCAGGCAAATCCCATCTATCTCCTTCCACAGCACCAGCAGGGACCAGTGGGAGCCCTAGCAGCATCCAATAAACCATACAGATCAAAATAAAACCATAAAGATACTGAAGATTAAATTGTCATTGGAACTCTAGCCCGCAGAAGTGTGCTAAATATAACAGAGTGATTTCCTGCTGAAATACAAGGTTTAAATAGGATCCAGAGACTCATAACATAATAGACAATATGTGAAGGATATAACTGAAAATCACTCATCATACTCAGTACATGAGGAAATTGCAACTTGAATGTAAAAAAGCAATGATCTGATGCCAACCTCGAATTGAGTCAGATGTTGGAATTATCTGACAACGATCTTAAAGCCTTCATAAAAATGCCTCAACTAATAATTTCAAATTCTCTTGAAACAAATGAAAAAATAGAAAATCTCAGCAAAGATATAGAAGCTATATAAAAAGAGCTGATTAGGAATTATGGAACTGAAATATATAATAACATAATTTTTTTTAAAAAAACCTCTCTGATGAGTCCAATAGTACAGTGGAGATGACAGAAAGTAAAATAAGTAAACTTGAGAACTTGAGGACAGATGAATAGAGCTCCCCCAATCCAAACAACAGAGAGAAAAACAGACTAAAGAACAAAGCCGCAGGAACTCACGAGCCAAATAACAGACTACTTAAAATCTCAGAAGGAAAGGAGAAATAGAATGGGCTGGAGTAATATTTGAAGATATAATCACCAAAAATTTCTGAAATTTGGTGAAAAACACAAGACTACATATTTGAGAAGGTAAGCAAATCCCCAAAAGAATAAACTCAAAGAAATCCACACCAAGACACACAATAAATGAATTGCTGGAAGCTAAAGACAAAGAAAAAAATCTTAATGTTAGCCAAAGGGAAATGACAAATTATCCATAAGAAACCATGTTGATGACAGCAAATTTCTCATTTGAAAGTGTGGAGGTCAGAAGGAAATGGTACAACACTCTACCACAAAAACAAACACATGTTTTTTTTCAAGTGTCCATGGAACATTTACCAAGATAGATCATATCATGGGCCATAAAACAAACCTCAATAAATTTAAATGAATTGAAATTATACAGAGTATGGTCTCTGAGCGTAGGCGACTCAAACTGGAAATCAGTAACAGAAAGAAAAGAGGATAATTTCTGAACACATAGAAATTAAACAACACACTTGTAAGCAATTCATGGGTAACAGAGTAAGCCTCTGAGAAATTAAAAATACATAGAACTGAATGAAAATGGAACAAAATATGCAGGATGCTGCTTGTGCAGTGCTGATGGGGAAAATCATTGCACTGCAGTGATTAATTTTATGTGTCCCCTTGGAGGGTGTTTTTGGATGAGACTGACATTTAAATCAGTGAGCACAGAGTAAGCAGATTGCCCTCCATAACGTGAGTAGGCCTCATCCAATCAGCTGAAGGCCTGAGTAGCACAAAAATGCTGGCTCCTCTGAGTAAGAGAAAGTTCTTCAGAAGATGGCCTTTAGACGTCATCTCTACCGTGGGATCCCCTGGGTCTCAAGGCTAAGGGCCCACACTGCAGGTTTCAGACTTCCCAGCCTCTATTATAGTGTTAGCTAATTTCTTATCATAAATCTCTCTCTTTCTCTCTCTCTCCCTCTCCCTCTCTCTCTGCATATGCGTATATATACTCCCTCTCTCTATATATATGCATATATATACACATATATAACTGTAAAATCTCATCAAGGTTTTATGTAGACATAGAAAAGCATATTCTAAAATTTATATGGCAAGGCACTGGCCCTAGAACAGCTAAAATAACTTTGACAAAAAGCATAAAGTACAAGGAATCCCTCTATTTTATATCAAGTTTTCTGATATAGCTGTAGTAATCAAGACAGTGTAGTATGAGAGAGAGAGAGGCATACAGATCAATGAAATCAAATAGAAACTCAGAAACTCACCTACACAAATATGCTGTGCTGATTTTTTTTTTTTGGTGAAGATTCACTCTGAGATAACAACTGTGGCCAACCTTCCTCTTTTTATTTTTGGCTTGGGGAAGATTAGCCCTGAGGTAATATCCATGCCAATCTTCCTCTATTTTGTATGCAGGATGCTGCTGCAGCACGGCTGATGAGTGGAGTAGGTCCAGACCTGGGATCCAAACCTGCGAACCCGGGCCATGGAAGCGGAGCACGCAGAACTTTAACCACGTGGTCACAGGGCTGGCCCCTCAACTGATTTGTTGAGAAAGATGCAAAAAGAATTTAGTGGAGGAAAGATAGCTTTTTCAACAAATCGTGCTGGAGTAATTGGATGTCCATAGGAAAAAAAATCAGCTTTGAGCTAAATCTCACATCATATACAAAAATCAGCTCAAAATGGATCATGGACTTAAATGTAAATGTAAAACTATAAAACTTTTAGGAAAAAAATAAAAGAAAGTCATTGGAACATAAGACTAGAAACAGTTCTTAGAGTTGACACCAAAAACACAATCCATCAAGAAGTAATGTAAACGCAAAATAAAACCTCTAAAGTATATCGCTGTAGCTATCAGAATGGCTAAAATAATACAAACAAAATTAGCCACAGTGTCAAATACTGGTGAGGATGCAGTGAAACTGGATCCCTCATACATTGCTGGTAAGAAAGTAAATGATAGATACATCTACTCTGGAAAACAGTTTGGCAGTTTCTTATAAAACTAAAGATAACATTACCACACAACCCAACAATTGTACTCCAGATCATTTGTCCCAGAACAGTGAAAAGTTACATTTTACAAATGTTCATAGGAGATTTGTTCATAATAGCCAAAAACTAGAAAAAGTCCAGATGTCTTTCAACAGGTGAGTAGTTAAACAAGCTGTGTACATACATATCATGGAATACTACACAGTGAGAAAAAGGCATAAACAATTTGCAACAAGTTGGATACATTTGCAGGGAATTATGTGCGTGAAATAAGCCAATTTCATACTGGGTGTACAATTTATATTATATTTTTGAAATAATAACATTTTAGAACCCATAGTGTAAGAGGGTAGGGACATAAACTGGCCCAGCATGGCCATGTGTGGACTTAGCACCTATACATAAGTAGTAGAGGGAAGAGAAAGGGAAGTTCTAATAGTCCTGAAACCCCACAACATGGAAATCACCATCAGATAATCACCTTCAAAACGACAGAACCCATCTCTGAGTTGCATCTTGAGCAAGAATATCTGAAAAACCTAGAGAAACTGGGATAGATATCTTTGGCTGCAAAATGCAGATAAATTCAAAACAGATTATGAAGTGCTCCTATGGGGTCATAGGATGAGTGATGATACTTGGGGTGATTCTCAAGGACCTCAAAAATGGCCCCATATGAAAAAATAAAAACCATCCCATTTAGAATGACAAAAATCCACCAAGAAGAGGGTGGGGGGGAAAACCCCGGGAACGGAATTAATATTGGGCAGAGCTGGCATTCTAGGGACAAAAGGGAGAGAGAAGGTTCATATATTGCAGATTGGGATAGAAAGCAATTCAAAACGGTGGAAGTGGCTAACAAAGACAGACTTTTGCAAAAAGGAATTGAGATGGCAACAGAGGTAGTAGGCCTCAGTGGAGAAGCAGGGATGCTATGTTGCTCAACCCAAAATCTGTACACAGCAATCCCCTAAGGTACAAGGACTTATCTCATTTAATCATGACAACAGAAAAAAATTGCAAGTGAGCTCCAAACCACAGGTATTGTAGTAGTACAAGCTGCATAGTGAACCAATACATAATGGAAACATGGTAAAACACATTTTAAAAATTCAAAACATGGTAAAATTTTTTAAAAGATTAAAATTGTTACCTGGCATTACAAAAGGAACTTAAAAACTAAGGAAGCTATAGATGCCATAAAACACGAAATAAAACAGACATAGATGCACTCAGGAATGATATGCCTGAAAAAAACACCAGCAGATGAAAAAAGAGCTGATAGAACTCAGGAAAGACTTTGGGAAAAAAATAAAAATACTTGCAGAAAGGAAAAACTAAATTAGAAGTAATATGAGAATGGAAAGCTCATAAAAGAATACAGAGGATAAAAAAAATTAAAACAGGACACTAAAATTATCAGAACAAGTAAAAGTAATTCAATCTAGATATAGGACAAAATGAAAGAAGATCTAGTGTCTTTGCCAGAGTCAACTGATAAAATAAAAAATCAGAGTCAAAGAATTAACTGAAAAAAAAAACAACCCAGAAACGATGGGAAAATTAAAGGTAACTTTATTTCTTGGGGAGAGGGGAATTGAATCTAGTTTTAAATGGGCACATTGTTTCACTGGAATATTTCACAGTCAACATCAAACATATTTTAATAAAATTATTTGATTTTAGGATAAGAAAATAACATTTTTGACATCCAGGCAAAAAATACCAGGCCACTAATGAGGGAAAGAAATCAGACTGACATCTTACTTACCCAGAGCGACACTTCCTATCCGAAAAACAGTAAGAATCATGTTTAAGATATTCAAGGAATAAAAAAGCCAAGTGTTTTATCCCTAACCAAATTGATATTCAAAATAGAGAAAAATTTGTGCAAGAACTTGAAGTATTTTTCCCACAGATTCTTCCTGAGAAAAGGGCAAGTGTCAGACAACCTATGATCTTGTGAAAAGCACAAATACACTTAACTGCAGAACTAAGACTAACAGGTGGGAATAAACTTGACCGAAGAGCAGGTAAATGTTATGTATTCGACAATATAGAAACATTAATAATAAAACTAACAAAATGGAAGAAAAACTGAGAAGACCAAATGGAAAGTGGAAAAAGTTCACTGATAATGTCCCACTATTAAGCAGATTCACTTTTAATTTGATAGTGGTGAAAGAAAGAGGAGGGGTAAGAACAAGTTTTGGGGCACCAATGGACAGTGTCTAAAGAAGAAGAGACAACCAAATGTCTCTTTATAAACTCATTGTGTAAACATAATCAATAGAACAATAACACATAGCTTTATAAATACCGTAATATCCACCCAAACAAAGAGTCAGAATGAAATATAGTAAATACAAAAAGGAATCAAACATAAAATGGTATGTCACGTCAACAAATGCAATTGGCTTAACTCAACGATTGCAATTAAAATGCATCCCTAGCTAGTCTCTTGCTGGTTGAAGAAAGAATTCAAATATAAGTAAGAGGAGAATGCTAGAATGGACACCGTGATGCTGGATTAGAGTCAGGATGCCAACATAAACTTGTGTTTATTTAATAAACAGATATTAGATATAACATAGATATGTGTGTACACCTTGGTTTATACATATGTATATTTAGGTGTTTGCTGAGTACCTAGAAACAGTGCACTCCAGTAGTGAAAAGAACACCCAGTGCCCAGATCTTGGTTTCTTAATGTTGTTCTCCGATAAAAGGAACTAGGACTTCTTGGAGAGATTGTTGGTTCTGGGACTGGGATAACGAAAGTACAAGATGGAGCATCTGTGGTGCCAAAAAGTACAGAAGTGTACACAGTCACGCACCGCGTAACAATGTTTCAGTGAGTGACAGACTGCATATACAAACAGTGGTCGCATAAGGTTAGTAAACATATAGCCTAGGTGTGTAGTGGACTGTACCATCTAGGTTTGTGTACGTTCACTCTGGTTTTCGCACAACAACAATATCACCCAAGGGCACATTTCTCAGAACGTATCCCTGTTGTTAAGCAATGCATGACCGTGTATTTATACGTGCATGTCAACAGGACACAGAAGTCAACCCAGAAAAACTACCCATGTCCAAGATTGGATCAATCTGAGGAACAGAATAAATAACACTGGTATTGGACTGTAACCCAAAGAATAAATATCCATGAGTCTGTGTTGATATAAACAATGACTGAATAAATAAATACGTGGGGATATGAGGCAAATCTTCCTTACAGAAGAATTACAAATATTATAGGAGATATGCCCTCCCAGGAGATAGAGCTTAATTTCTCTCCCCTTGATTGTGGACTAGACTAGTGATTCACTTCCAAAAAATGGAGTAAGGAAAGGGAAAAATAGTGACTGTAATGTATAGAAACCTGTGGAAAGGGAATGCATCTGTAATCTAACCACTTTTTACCATCTTTACCTTATCATCCACACTTCTCCAAAATGCAATGGGTGGTAAAATAAAACGGAAGAAACTTGAGTCCTGAATGACTGTGTGGAGCAAAGCAGCCCACATTCTCACCTTGGACTATTACATGAGAGAGAAATAATGTCTTTGTTCTTTAAAACACTAATTTCTAGGATCTCTTGGTTATTGTACCTTAGATTTTGGTTTTTGCTTTTTGGTTTCCTTGGTGAGGAAGAGTGACCCTGAGTTAACATCTGTGCCAATCTTTCTCTATTTTGTATGTGGGTCACTGCCACAGCATGGCTTGATGAGTAGTGTAGATCTGTGCCTGGGATCTGAACCTGCAAACCCAGGCTGAGGAAGCAGAGTACTCCAAACTTAACCACTACACCACCAGGCTGGCCCCTGCGCCTTGGCTTTTTAATCTTATTCATAAAATCTGATTAGTGAGCCACTTGCCCTTCTTATACTCTTTCACTTTAAGTTTCTCAAATTTCTTCTACTCAGCTCTGAAACTACATGACTTGCTTCTATCAGACAATTAAAGAGACCTGATAACCACTTACAAGGTTATGTTCTTTGCTCAGGAATAATTGTATTTTTAAAAAAGAGTGAATCAAGCACATAGTTTTGGATGAATTAATCTCTGTAAATGGTGAATTTAAAAAGTCATTATTGGAGGATGAGGAGAGAGCATTGGAGGTTGTTAAAAATGTATTTGTTGAGAATAGGCACCAACAAATGAAATCAGGTGAAGATTCTATAAGATGCCACTACCGTTGTTTTGCATGTGTCTGCTTTCACAGGGAAAATGGTGTGAGAAGCTACAATGTAGTCAACAGCAATGAAATTGATTCTTTCAGGACTTTTATTTGAAATTTTTGAATATGTAAATTTAAGAGTAAATGTGAATAAACCGTGCATGTATTTGCTGCTTGAAAATAACCGGGAGATTTCTATTTACCTTTAAACAGAAGCGTCCCCTGAAAATAAGTCATACAAGTGCATCAAGAACACAGACCATCAAAATCCATGATTAATCATTTGTACAAAGAAGTCTGGCCATGATAGTCTTCAAAGTTTCTAAAATTTCATGTCATGAGCCAACATTTAAAATTGTGAGACCTCGGATTCTTACTTTAAGCTCAGCAATTTTGTTTTAAATACTTAGATGGAATCATAGACTCATGGAATTTAGAATTAGAGAAGTGGGGAGGGTGTTGGAGAGTACATCGTGGATCATTCTGAGGTGCCTAAAGTACAATGCCAAGATCCCGATTCTCCTCTCTTTGCTGGCTGGAGACAGTGCCGCTTCCACACCTAGAGTCTCTTGTCAGGAAGGTGGCTCCAGTTCTCCAATTGCTTAGCTGTTTTGCAAAACACATAGACACAACAGGATTTCCACACTAGCTGCTTTCCTCTGTCTAGATCAACTGATATTTTCTTGTCTCTTGGGTCTTGTTTTATGCCTCTTCTGCCCATGCAGAGCAAATACTGTTTTCCCCACTTATTCTTATTAAAGTGTTCCCTGGTAATTTTTTATTTAATTGGTCCTATGAATCTTGACTGTATTGCTTTCTACTCGCAGTGTTGAGAACAGGAGCTCTTTAATATTTGGTTAGATGAATGTTGGAAGATTCGTTTTAGTAACTTTGATAACTTTATCCCTCATTTGAATTTCTGTGTGTAATCTGATGTGGAAATCAGGGCCTGGCAAATTTTTTCTGTAAAGGAGTAGATCGTAAATACTTCAGGCTTTGTGGGCCATACAGTCTCCATTGCAACCACTCAACTCTGCTCTTTTAGCACAAAAGCAGTCATAGAAAATATGTAAAGGAATGCATATTGCTATGTTCTCATAAAACTTTATTTGCAAAAACAGGTGGTGGGCCACATTTGGCCCAAGGGCTGAAATTTGCCAACCCCTGTGATAGATGTCTAGATGTGAGGCTGTTTTGTTAATATATCAAATTTGAACTAACCACTCCTCTAAATATTTTGGAAATATATTCAATATTTGCCCTGCTTTCATAACTAGATAATAGCATTCTTTGTGCATAAAGTATATCCCAACTGAACAAAATAGCGTATCTGCAGAGTTTGCATCATTCACAATTACCTTATTTGGCAATATAGGTAGACTGGTTGAGAAGGCTAAAAGCAGTCAGGAGACTTGGAAGCTATCATTTTTGTTGCTAGCTCATTTTCTACTTATGATATTATCTTGGGCAAGTCAAAGGATATTTCTGCTTTGCAATATTTGAAAATGAATGCAATACTATCCACATTGTCCTTGATCTCATGTTCATATGCTAGGTATATTTCCATTGCCCATGACTTTTAGAACAATCTTGAAGAGGTAACACAGTGGCCACTAGAGGGTTATAGATTTAAAGTTACCGTAAATAAGACGTGTCCTAGGTGCTAAGAAAGAAGGGACCTTGGTCAATATCAAATTGGTCAGTCTTGATTAGTAGTGATTGTGGATAATACATATATTTCAGCATCAGTAGACTCCTAAGAGGAGAGACAAAGCTAGCAGAAGAATACTTAGGAAGGAATAAGGAAATTATAAATGTGATACAATTGGTTTACTTATCGCAGAAAACAGTGATTATTTTTCTGGGAGACTGAGCAAAACCGGTCAAACATTTCAGATAATTAGCAAGGGTAAGAGTCTGCATCAGAGACAGCCCAAATCTTTGAGATATGAAGGCAAGATGTGCATTCTCTTGTGCTTCACTACCCACCTCATCTCCCACCGGTGCAGACTCCTCTGACTTCATTTAGTCTCTGGAGCTGTCCTTGACCTGTTTTATTCCTCACTTTCTACACACCCTTCATGAAAACTACTAATTTACAGCCTTCAGCCATACAAATTGTCCTGTTGTTTTCCGCCTGGTTTTCATTCCCCTATTGTGAAGCCTGCAGACACCATAGACTACTATTTATTTTGCATCCTTACCCATAACATCTTGGCTCCAAATTTAGGTCCCTAAGCTATCTAAATTGTTCTGCTAACCAAGTTAAATCCCAGAGCTTAGAGCAGCCACAGGAAAGGTTTCCTACATCTCCTCCTGGTGCTTTAATTGAAATTAAAGTAAATTATTCACACAGTGCACATTAATGTTGGCGCAGCTCCTTCTGCCTTCTTCCCAAATGACATTATGAGTTATGCCAAACTAAACTCATTTCCATTTTTGATATGGTTAACGAGTGGTAGATGAGGGGAATGCCATTGACAGAGTATAACTTGATTTCAGTCAGGCATTTAGGAAAAACAATGACTCTCAGACTTTTCTTTTGGACATGACAGATAAATGTTAATGCAGGATACAAAGATATTTAAATAAAATTGCCAAGACATGATGAATTGATTGATAAGAATCAGAAAGAAAAATGCCATTCCTAGTTGCTTTCCTCTTTGACCCAGCTCTGTGGATCAGAAGCTATGCTACCATAAAAGCATGTTTTGAAGGTTAATGCCATAAGACAGTATTTTAAAAAGGGGATAAAACTATGTGTATATATATTGTGTGCGTATATAGCATGTGTGTACATAAAAAATGACTGGATGGAAACATACTATCACTTCAAATGGTGTCTCTGAGTGACAGGATTTGGGGTATTTGTTTTCCTTTTATTTTCTAATATTTTCTAAAATTTAGGCAGCAAATAATATTACCTCCCCAATAATAAAAATATGTATGAGTTATGGATAGATTAAAAACTTGGTCAAATCCAATTTGTAAAATTGAGCAAGGATGAATGTAAAACCCTGCATTTCCCTTCCAAAATCAGTATCCTGTGCCTGGGATGGAAGATGTATCTGTCATTTACTCAAATAGATCTAGTGTTTTAGCTAGCCCTGGACCCAAAAGGAACCAGTGTAAGGGACTCAACTGCTGGAAGAACCAAGAGATAGCTGATCTTGCAGTCAAAAGTATTTAAAAGAATTCCAATCTCTATTTTTCTCGGAATACCAATTCATAACCCATATCACAATCCTCATGTTCCTTCCTCTTTGCATCTAAGATTTTCTCTTCTCACCAGCTACTCCAGAGTTCCCCCCTGGCTGAAACCACAAAACTGTCCTTGTTGATTTGATTTCCCACAGCTCACCCCTAACCCCACTTTGGCTCTCTCTTTCCAGTTCCAATCCAATCAGAATCTGAATAGTGATTGTTGCTACACTCCAAACAATGGGCTACAAGTGTGTTCATTAATACATGTCACATTTTATTTTCCCAAAGTCACAAAGTTGGAGTGAATTTTTCAATACTTAGAACCCTGTGAAATCAGAACTAAGGCCTTATGTTTGAGATGTTCCCCACAATTTTATTAAAGTGTCCAGTCTCTCATTTAGTGTTAAGATTAGTAACTCTTTTCAAAGAGCAGCCTTTTTGTCCAATTGCAAGATCTTTGTTTTATATCCCATTTCTTTCTTTATATTCACTGGTAAAACATCACTGTTTTTCCCCCAAACAAGGAGATTCACTGAAAGTATGGCAGTATATTGAAAATAACATATAGGATAAAAAAATTTTTTAAACTGCTATCTCGTTGTAAAAAGGGAACAATCATAATATTGATTTTCTACTTTTTAATGAGATACTTAGATCACATATAACCAAGAGGACATCTATTATTTTAGATGATTGAAAGTCTCCAATAAGAGGGGTGAAACATAGGATTCTAAGAAAAAAGTTCCCATTGTCTCCTTACCCTCCAGGCTCCATCTCCTAATTTCAGTATTTCTTTCCTGCTCTTAACTAAAAGAGGATCGAAAGTCAGACAAACATACAAGTGACTTCTCTTTGTCCTTTTAAGGGTCACATGAAGATGATTCTTTGAAGTTCATCTCAAACTAGGATTTCATTTTTTGGTTAAAAGACCCCACCTAAATTCTCTGTAGCTGGATTCAAGTACCAGGAGGTCACATGACTTTCAGGATGCAGAACAATAGTGGAACCTTGGTTCCGTAAAAACGGATGCCAGGAAAATTTTGAAAAGTTTGTGTTAGTTTTCTTTTATATCCAGAGTTCACTGAACAAACCATATACTGGATGGTATTTTAACAAAGAACAGAATGCCTAAGACAGACAGTGAGATGAAATTCCACCATTTAATGACAGTAATCAATTGGGTCCTCTTTTTAACTCTGCTAAATGATGTTTTCTTTGAAGAGAATGTGGTACAGTAAATAAAAGAAAGTATCTCTCTGTCTAAAAATAATAATGATTCTTTCCTTTGAGATACGAAGTTTGAGATTTGTCCTGCCAATCTTAAGAGTATCATTGAGAAGTTAGTGGTTTTAGCCAACATTCTACTTTATTCATGTGTGTATCTACCTCATAAATGTTGAGGCTCATATGCCGAACAGTGCTCTAGGTCAGGACTGAAGCGGGTACATCAAATCAGCACGCTGACAGGATGCTAACTAGGAAACCTTCTGCAACTAGAAACTTGAGAGCCAAAGGACTGACTCTTGGACATCTCACTAATGAGATAATTACAACAAACAAATTGTTGACTGGAAGCACTATGCTCAAGTCATCCCAGGAGAGTTAGGATCGATTCTCAGGATGCCTGGGACAGTTCACATTGTTTCACGTGACTCCTCCCTCCAGTGGCAATGCCTACTTTTCTTCTCTCTCCCCTAACTTCTAACCCAACCAACCTGGTGGTTCTGGGGACAAAAAGGAAAAAAAAACTCTGGTCTGGTAAATTATTTGTAACTGTTTGAGAGGCTGTCTTGGTCTGAGGTGCATTGTATTATTTATCACAATGTAGAAATATTTATTGTGTATAGCATAATACCTTCTCTCCAAAAAGGAAAAACATCAACAACAAATAAACCAAACTCTAAACTCTTTTTTGAACACTACAAAACTAAATATTTCTGTTAGATTACAGCTTTAAGCAGCAGACCACGGATTAAACGTTGCACCCTTCAGACGAGCTGAACTCTGGTTTTACTCAGGACGACTCTCATTGTATTTCTAGCCCTATGTGTATTTAGCACAGCTTGTGTCCATAAAACCCAAGAGAAACGTCCAGAGAGCTCTAAACAGATAGATATTTCAGTACAGTACTTCAAAAGCACAAGCTTTTCAGAAATTCAGCTCTTCATATCCCTGGTTGTAATAACAGAAATGTCAAATAATTATTAAAGTTAAATCATTTAGAGGAAAAAATTAACTCACAATTTTCCATACTTATTATGCACTAATGATCCATTTTTTTTACGTAATTTCCTTAAAATATTTAGTTCAAGATACTCTAGAAGCAGTTTCATACTCTCCCAAAATCCCTGTGAAGTAATTCTAATGCCTTGGTTGGCAAATAAAACACACAAATAATTCTTCTGTCATGTCAAGTCATTTGTTTCATTTCATTTCTCGTGATTATATCTTTCTCTTCATGGGTTCTGGAATGATGGGTCAACATTAGTCAAGTTAAACATTTTTTAAAAGTTCCTGCATCTGTGAACCCTTTCTGTGCTGTTCTTTGTTATAGCTCTGATGGTCTTCTTTAAGATCTTATCAAGTAAACACACACATATACACACTTTTTCATACTGTTCCTTTAAAACAGCTTGAGTCTCAAGGACACTATGTACTACATTAACAGGGTAATGTTGTTTCTCACACCACATTAGCTAAAAATTTCAGAATGGAATCTATAAAATGAAATACAGGGTAGTGTGTACAAAATCAGATTAAACTAGACAACAATGTCTTGACTTTGATTTGAAGCTCCACGAGGGAATGGCTGATGCCTGTGTGTTTCAAGGCTCTACCCCTGCTCCCTGGCACAGCAATTGACATAGGCATTACAGAATAAATGAATGGATGACCAGACAAATGATTAAATTAAAAGTTACATTCAATGTTTTAAATTGATGACTAAACAATTAATTAAAATGTACCTCTAGTAAATGCTTGTTTCGCTATTAAATATTGGTAATTTGGAAAATATGATACTAAGCTGTGAAGAAACATTCTAAAATTAGCATGTGCTTCAAAATTTCTGTTACTTATTAGTTTTTATTACTGAAGCAATCCTACTCTAGTTGTAATAGACCAGCCAGAAAATACAGCATGCAAGACGTAATGATAATTTAACTCTGGAAAGTAAATAATGTTAAAATCTTTGTGTGTCTGCTTCCAGATTTACTTCTGTAAGTCTGTGAAATTTTAGGAAAGTTATATTATGATGTATATATTGGCTTTTGTAACTTGCTTTGTCCAGGTAAAAATATATTATGAACACCTCCCCATGTTCATAAATTTTGTCATCCGCAACATCATCTTTAATGGAGGCATACCATTTAATTTATGCTAACATCTTTATTTTTAAATTACCTTTAAATTAGTCTGTTTTTTATTATTTCCAAAAATTTTTGTCCTTTGGCAAACATTCTACTTTGAAGAATCATTCTGCTCCACATTTAACCAAGATTTAGGGCTGATGAAATAAAAGTGAGTTCTAGACCCTTTTTGCAAAATGCCTTGCCTGCTGGAGCAATGCATTCCTTGCATCTGTTGCTCTGATTCAAAAATCTACTGCAACGCCTTGAGCATGAAAGGAGCTAGAGATGAGACTATGATCTTCATTTTTCCTAAAATCTCTGTAAAAGAGAAAAATGCCATTTGTTTTAGTTTATTAAGATATAAAATGTCTATAAAATGTAATGTATAAATATACATCATTTACTAGTGTTTTAATTGCCTTCCCTTAAAACATTTACTCAATGGTTCCACATTAAAATATATTCTTCAGTAATAGTCAGTCTCCTTGGGAATACATGAAACAGCATATTATAAAATAAGATACATTTTACATGTGCATAACTATCTTTGTGAGGAAAATCCTCCTTGTAAGTTGTGATATCATTAGCTGCAATAATTATAACAAAAATAACATTATGGATATGTTATGTTTTGTGTAAAAGCTGTAATTATATCCAAAGGGAAAAAAAATCTTTACATTAAGTTAAAACTCAGTAAACCAATTTGATTTTGCATGGATTAATTCTCTTGCTCTTTTTGTCAGTGACATGTTTTTTCTTTTCACAATAGAAAGTAGGATTTTAATCATAACAGCTATCTTGCAAATAAATATTTTGCAAAAAGTAAATAAAGCGAAGTCCCTACTCTACTTGATCACAAAGCTTATTTAACTCAAAAGAGTATTGCAAATAGTCACTCACCCTTTGGTCTTGGAAAAGTAATGATTTATGCCAAGCACAAGGCAGAAAATATACTTAATTTATTCATTGCACAACCTATATACCACCTCAGGGTGGGGTGGTGGAAAGGCTGGAAAAACATTGTGAGCTAATAAATTATTTCTCCTTGTTTAGAAGCCTGTCACTATGGTATACCGCTAGTAAGGCTTACAAATGATTCTTATTTTGGAGATGTTGATAAAAAAGGAAAAAAATAGGCTGTATGATTAAGATCTGCCTATTTTTCTTTATGAAATTTTGATAGGAAAATGGATAATTAATTGAGCTTTCATCAGAAAATTGTGGACAAGGAATGACCATAAGAAAAATAATCTAAAATTTCCATGATTTTTAATTTTCCTCATGTGTGAAAATACGTTTTCCTGATTTCTGTATTCTCTTCATCTGAGTATTCTCTGCAAATGTCAGCATTTGAATAAACTTCCCAGATTCCACTCCTAGGCAGACGTCTACACAGTTGACATAATCCAGATAATTCATGCAAAATACACAAATAAAACGACTCTTCTTATTGCATTTGAAACACCCTTATTTCTTTTTTCTTGACCTGAATTACCCCATATTAGCCCTCTGTAGAGCACCAATTCAGAAATAAATATTGACCCAACACTTTATTTTGTGTTATGTAGACTTGGCAATGTACAGCCAATAAAAGCTACGTTAGAGCGTCTGAACACTCCATTTAACCCTGAAAATTTGCATTTATAATTGATGGTTATGTTTAGCTGATTAACAGTATAGAGAAACACTCTGAAGATTACCAGTGAATCCCACTTATTTTGTAAAATAAAACCTAAGTAAGACACTGGTTGAATATCAATCTACCCCACGATGAGCTGGATTATAAGGAATTCCATGTGTAGATTCCTAAATTCATTTTTCAAAAATAACATAAACATCAAGAGATAAAACATTAAAGCAATAAACAGAGCAAACATAATGAAATGTGAAAAGATTAGTTAGTCATATTTAAATAGCTCAAGTGCTGTTGCTAAATATCCTCAAAGACACGTAATTTAATGTCATGTACATACAAGTTAAAGAAAAAGAAAGTGGACCTAAGAATGTTGACGATGCTGAGTGGATCTCAAAATAGCAAAATTCAAATAACTTAGCGTTAAACAATTTAAGACTAAGAAAAAAAAGAAAAGCCCTCTGAAGAAATATTTTCCTTCAATTTTGTGTCATCCTATAATTTTGGGGGGAAAATCTCTCCCTTATAAAAGACTGCCTGAAATGAGATTTAGTAAAAGATAGTAATCAATAATTTCATTATTATTAATTGGATTTGATTTAAATTTTATACAGAAAAAAGTAAAATTGGTTTTTTTACCATTGCTGAAAGCTTCCAATTTTATCATAAAATTTGAAGAATGGGGACAAAAAAACTCTGCTCAATCATTCCCTTTAATTGAAAAGTAAGTCATTTGATCAGAAGTGATGAATGAAACTTCTGTTGTTGTTGCTAATGATAACATTGTGAATGATCACAGATTTTGGAGGAAGAAATAAGAAGAGAAAGTCTATCCACATAGGAAGCAGGACCATGTTGGTAGATGGGTGCCAATCAGAATCAAATCATGGAGGGTTTCTCTAGATCAACAAGGCATACGTGGTTTTTCATTTATTCAACATACATTTATCGAGCTCTTAATAAGTACTAATCCTATGCAGGATGCTGTGGGTGATACAAAGATGACTATCAATTTTTTTTTTTATTTCTTTATAGCTCCCCTTTCTTCCAGGAAGAATTTTAGATGATACAAAGACACGAGAAATATGGTTGGCTTAATGTTGCTTAAAATAGATTTTTTTTACATCTTTTCCCCAACCCTATTCACATAGGATTCCAACCCTTTTTAAAATATGAGGGTCAGGATTTTTGGACTTGAGAGAACAGGGAGACAAGTGCCTTGGAGTCTGGCCAATGGGCTGTGATGCTCTTAAAACAGGTGCAGCCGCTGCAGGGTCAGGCTGGGTGGAAGTTGTAGCAGTGGTGATGGATGAATCTGCCTGCCCTACGCAACCCTCACATGTTGGCTCCGGGCCCCAGCAACGCTGCCCCCTTCCACACCACGAAGGACTTTCAGTCACTGTCTTAATGCTTAACTAATACCAGCCTGGTCTCCGTCAACCACACTACATCTCGAATGGTTAGATTTTTCAGATAATTTGCTTTTTGATGCTCCCCACAACATCTACAACAGTTGACAATCAACAAAAGTTATTGACTCAAAATGGCCTGATTTAAATTGAACAATAATGGAGTCAATAATACGCTAATAGCTAGCAAAACAGAATAGATTTTTTAAAAGTTTTGGCTGGTGCTTTTGTTTCTTTCACCTTTGAAGAAGAGAAAACAGAACTGGTTTGAGAAAGAGAGAAATTAAGAATTTGAATGTTCATTCATGTTATGACCTGTCCTTTTAAAAATATGAACTCGTCTCACAAAGACCGTGTCTATGAATCATGTTAAACAAGGAATTTTTTTTGCTTTAATATAGTTGAACATCAGGGAAATGGAGAAAGAATATAATACATGTAATGACTAGATAGAATTTCACAATTAAGAAATAGATGTAGGGAGTAGGTAAAACAGCCTCAGGATGTCTTGAAAATATTCACTTATTTTAACAGTCTGAGCTGGGCAAACACAGACGCTTCTCCATGTTGAGCTTAACTGACCCCTTGGGAGGTCAGAAGATTTCAGGAGCATTCTAAAAGGGTCTTTAGATGTATGCACAAGCTTATATATATTATATAAATATATATTTACATATATAAATATAGAGATATAGAGATATTGATATATAGATAGATATATATCAATCACTTTCTAAAATAATTCCCTTTGACTCCCAGAAGAAAATAAACATAAATTTCTAATAAACTTTCAGATATATCCACAGGTCTTCCTTACTTATATTGGTCCCACTCTAACTTTCTTCTGGTATAACTTCAATATAATGTTTCACTTTCGTTAGTTTATGTCACTCCTATATTCACACAATTTTATATATGTTCCTTATTGCTAAGAACGTTCCACTAATTTCACAAGGAGGCATTTCCTCTTTCCTTCTGTCTTTTCCTATTTTTTTCAATTGTCCAATAATGATACATTTCTTTTGTGTAAAACTAGTGCTAAAACAAAATAAAGGACTAGAGATGACGGAAATGGATTTCGTGATATTGTACATTCCTACTCTCTGCCTGGTACTAGTACCCAGCTTTCTCGCCACTTCGCAAGCTTAGCATATTTGTCAGTTTCTTGACTTGAGATTGTGCGCCTACAGGGCAAATGTGATGTACTGCTCCATCATTCTGCATGGCTCAGAGCAGGATGTTGGTGCCTACAGAAATGCTGAACATAACACCAATAATAATTGTATGTAGTGCATTCAGAATACATTCATTAAATAACAGTTAATGCAGGATCAGGCTTTGTGTCTTCCCAAGAATATAGATGAGTGTGTTTGTGTGTCTGCATGTATGTGTGTGTGTGCATGCATGTGAGCATGCACCCAAATATGTCCTGACACACAAAAGCTAACTTAGGGCAAGTGTATAACCATTTTTCCTTTATTTCCATATGCCTTTTTACTGTCCTATTGAACACAAAATCTCTCCTCCTTCCTTACACCCTCTCAACGTGCTCTGTGTTTAGTCGTGTGTCTAGCTCTCTGCAGACAGCACAGGGGGATGCTTTGGGAGGTCAGTTCTGTGTAGAGCTAGCTTTATCAACGTTTGTAAAAATAATTTGATTTATAGTTTTTTTAGTTAACCAGATTTAATTAAAGGAAAAATAAGCACGTTCTCATAGAAATCACTTACTAATTAGTGAACAATAGTGAACTATGAAATGTTTTGTGACATTTGATTTTTGCTTTTCTTGTAGAACTCTCAACATGTATCATGGGGAGCACAAGCACAGCTCTTCACATGGCTCTCCAAGCCTATCTGACGGACAGTAAAAGCCAAATCAGAATCAATTTGCTATATGACTTAATGGGAAAAAATAAAGCTAGTTTACAAAACCTGGAATGCATTAATTAGACCTTGTGTATGATTTTGGAAGGGAAAATGTGCAGGTGGCATTGTCTACCTTCTTCACAGAATTGGCATTTTTAAAATGATCGGTGATAAATTTCCATTTCTGAGGCTTCATGCTGCCTCTATTACAGTGAAAAGATAATTGAGGCTTTAATATATATATTCTTTTTTTTGCTATTTACCTATCCCTAAAAGGCAGCCCTGCCCTACTTTTACCTTAACATGACTCTTCACATTTTATTTTCACATTCAAACAAAGGTTGCTGCACATGGCGGTTCAGTTGCTCCGAAGCAAATCGGTCTGGTTCCATAGAAAACAGACCCTAATTTGGTCTGAAAAGAAAATTAACTCCATGCAAGAATTCAGAAAAAAAGATAAAGAAATTAGGCTTTCTCTTGAGTCCTCAGGTGAAAGAATGTAGACTATTATGAACACGTATGGACATACAGAATATTAGGAAGTCTTAGGATGCAAAATTTGGTTCATTTAAAAAGTGTTTACGAAGACTTACCATATAGAAAATGTGGTTCTAAGCATCCCACTTGAATTATTTCTCTTAACTCTCACAACACTCCTACAGTGTCAGTTTTATTTGTCCCAATGTTACAAAGGAGGAAGGCTTTAAGGCTCAGAGAGGGTAGACGTTTTTCCCAAGATCACCCAGCAACTAAGTTGTAGAACAAGCATTCAGACCCGGGCAAGGAGAATTTCATTTACACTTAACCACTTCTACTGACTAATATTTATTTATCAATTTAGCCAAGAAGAGGAATTTGACATTTATGAATGTTGTAGACAAACTAAGATTTCAATATCCTAAATGAATATTGAATATTTTGAGGTATGATATATGAATTCTTTCTCTTTTGCAGTAAAATGCTGATTAGTAATCTGTGATAGGATAAGGCAAGAAATTTCAAATCCTCTCCTTTAGTTTTTTAAATGCCTTTGATAGAATAAAGTTTGAAACAACTAAGTGAAAAGGTGGGAAGAGTCACAGATCAATTGATTAATGGACCTGTTTTCTCTTAATATACATAATTAAAAATTCATGCAAAAAAGGTAAAGTTATAAAACTATGTTTCAGTTTCTCTTATACTAACCACCATTTTGTTGTACTTTTTTTTTCTTTCCTTTATAGCTAGTGGGCAGGAAGCATCCTGCTTTGCTTTGCTGGATGATGAGACAACAGCAATGGCAGAGAGAAGAATACTGTGAGTATTACTATAGAGTAATAATGTCCGAGACAAATCATAGCTGCACTGCAGATGGTAGCTCCTCTTCAGAAAGTCCTTCTTCCTTTTCCCACTGCAGAAATGGTGCACTGCTCTAACAGAAGATGCTGAATTATAGAAATATATCTAGTTCAACTCTCATTTGAGCACAGAAGAGAAAAAGAAAGCTGAAATATATTTTAAATAGTTTGGGGAAAAAAAACTCTGCCAAAATATGGCTTGCTTCTCAGAATTTCAAAACGCTCCATCCATATTTACCATCCAATGTCATCCTTAGACTTTTTCTATATCCTTGTCTGTCTCTCTGTATTGTAAGTCTATGTGACTCTCTCTGAATGTATCAAATCCACACAAGACTACATTCAAAGGTATAAAATGAGCAAACAAATATAATTACACAAAACCAGGACATAACAGGAAATGACACAAGTCATAGGAATGGACCACAATCTAACGTAATATCTGCTCTGTTGATATTTAATGAGCCAGCCCTTGTTGGTGAAGGCTTATTTTCATGTCCTTGACCGCAGTCTCAGACTTACAAAATTCGTGTCCCACACGTTAGTTTGGAAACTAAAGTTCATTTTCATTCCATTCAACATAATGAAGGGCAATTGAGTTCCATAAATAGAGCATAAGTCTTTAAGTGACAGAAGGTTGATATTAATGATAATCATTTGTGTCTTATTTTATCTGGCAGCAGGGATCAAACGGAGGAAGAGAGAAGTGAGGACTTTTCAGCTTCAGAGGCAAGCTTTTGAAATATTTGTTTTGTCTTGAGCTCTCTTCCACTTCTTTTTCCGTGCCTCAATAGCTGATTGTCTTGATATTTTCCCAACTGTACTTTCCTCAGGGAACCCATCATATAAGAATTAACTACTTATGAAAATGTGCCAAACCCTAAACTTACAAAATAACAATTTTAATGTTTGTAATAATAACAATAAGAAATATTGATTGAGTAGCTTCTATGCATCAGACACTCTTCTAAAGTGTCACAGCTATTTTCTCTTTTATTTCTCACTGTAATATATGAGGTAAGTAGTTTTATTGCACCATGTTATGAATAAAGCAACTAAAGCCTTCCTAGAAAATGACTTATGGAAAGGAAAATAATAAGTTCACATAAAATTGTAAATGGCTGATAACTTCCAACAATATCTGCAATGAAGAACACAGTTGCTACTGCAGAACTTTCCCTAATTAATGAATTTTTATTCAAAAAATAAATAAATTAGAGAAAATTTATTCAGTGGTCAGAGAAAACGAATTTGAAAAAATCAGCATCCATTTATGATAAAAAGTCTGAGCAACAAAGAATACAAGGGAACCTCCTCAATGTGATAAAAAACACTTACCAAAAACCTACAGCTAACATCATGCTTAATGGTGAGTAATGTATTAGTCAGATTTCTTCTGGAAAAATAGAATCAATAGGATAGATAGATATACAGATTGATTTATTATAACCAATAGAAATGGGCTCATGCTCTTATGGAAGCTGACAAGTCTCAAGATCTGTAAGATGTCGATGACCTGGAAATCCGGGATTGTCAATGGGTTAGTTTCAGTCTGAGTCCAAAGGTCTGGAAACCAGGAAAGCCAATTCTGTAGTATGTGTCCAAAGGCAAACAGACCCAAGACCCAAGAAGAGCTGATATTTTAGTCCGAGTAAAAAGACAAGGAAAATCCAATAGCCTAGTTTGAAAGCCATCAGGCAGGAGAAATTCTCTCTTGCTTGGGATACGGTCAGTGTTTTTGTTTTATTCAGGCCTTCAACTGATTGGATGAGGCCCACCCACATTGGGAAGGGTAATCTGCTTTACTCAGTCTACTGATTTAAACGTTAATCTCATCCAAAAACACCCTCTCAGAAACACTTAATATAATATTTGACCAAATATTTAGGCACCTTGTGGCCTATTCAAATTGACACTCACAATTAATCATTACAGGGAGAAACTGGACACTTTCTCCCTAAGATCAGGACCAAGGCAATGATGTCCCCTCTCAACACTCCTATTCAACAGCATACTAGAAGTCCTATCTAGTTTAATAGGACAGGCAAGGAAAAAAAACACATATAAATTGGAAAGGAGGAAATAATATTGTGTTTATTCACAGATGACATGATCATCTGTGTAGGAAATCTTAAAGAATTGATTTAAAAAAAGACTCCAAAAATTAATACGCGAGTGTAGTAAGGCTGCAGAATAAAAGGTTAATATACAAAAGTCAATAGTTTTCCTACATGCCACCAATGAACAGTTAGAATTTAAAATTTATAAAAATACCTTTATGATAGCACACACAAACACAAAGAAACAAATACATGGGTATATATCTAACAAAATGCATATAGCATCTACATGCAAAAACATTTTGATGAAGGAAATCAAAGGAGATCTAAATAAATGGTGAGATAGTACATGTTCATGAATGGAATAAAGTCGACATTGTTAAGATGTCAAATTTTTCCAACTTGATCTATAGACACAACACTGTCTCCAACAACATCCCAGCAAGCTATTTTGTAGCTATCAATAACTGGCTCTAAGGTTTATGTAGAAAGGTCAAATACTGAGAACAGGTAATATATCACTAAAGAAGAGCAAATTAGATGACTTACACTATCCAATTTCAAGATTTACTAAAAAGCTACAGTAATAAAGACTGCATGGTGTTTACAAAAGAAGATACTTGCATCAATGTGAAAGAATAGAGAATCCCAAAGTAGACCCATACAAAAATAATCAAGTGATATTTGACAAAGAAGAAAAAGCGTTTATTTTCAATAAACGGTCCTGAAACAATTGGAAATCTGTATTTTAAACAATGAACCTAGACACAGACCTTACAACTTTCACAAAGATTACATCAAAATGGAACATATACCTAAATGTAAAATGCAAAATTATGAAACTTCTAGAAGAAAACATAGGAGAAAATCTATGTGACCTTGGGTTTGGTGATGATATTTTAGATGCAAAACAACAAGCACAAGCCATGAGAGAAAAAATTGATAAGTTAGAGTTTATTAAAATTAAAAATCTTTAAGGGGCCAGACCGGTGGCACAGAGGTTAAGTTCATGCGGTCAGCTTCAGTGGCCAGGGTTTTGCAGATTCGGATTCTGGGCGTGGACCCACACACCACTCATCAAGCCATGCTGAGGCAGTGTCTCACATACTAAAAATAGAGGAAGATGAGCTCAGATGTTATCTTAGAACCACTCTTCCTCACCAAAATGAAAAATTACAAATCTGTGTTCTGTGAAAAACACAAGAATCAAAAGACAAGCCACAGGTTCTAAGACGAGACTCACAAAGCTTGTGTTTGATGAAGGACTTACATGCAAAATATACAAGGAACCTTAAAGGAACACAAGAAACAAGCAACCCAATTTTTAAAAATGGGCAAAAGGTCTGAACAGACACATCATCAAAGATATAAGATAGCAAATACACACATCAAAGATGCTCAATGTCAGTTGTTGTTATGGAATTGCAAATTAAAACAATAACCATATGCCAGTACACACATACTAGAATGACTAAAATCCAAAACTGATGGTACCTAACGTTGGCGAGGATGTGGAGCTCTCATTCTTGACTGGTGCAAATGGAAAATGTACAGCCACTTTGGTAGCCAGTTTGGCAGTTTCTTACAAAGCTAAACATAGTCTTTCCATATAATCCAGCAATCAGCTTCCTAGGTATTTGTCTAACTGATTTGAAAATATATCCACTCAAAAAACCTGCACAGGAATGTTTATAGCATCTTTATTCATAATCACCAAAATTTGGAAGCAATCAAGATTTCCTTTTATAGTGAATGAATAAACAAACTATGGCATATACATACAATAGAATATTTATTACTTTGCGTTAAGAAGAAATGAGCTTTCAAGCCACAAAAAGATGTGGATAAATCTTAAATGTATATTGCTAAGTAAAAGAAGCCAGTTTGAAAAAGCTATATACTGTATGATTCCAGTTATATGACATTTGGAAAGGCAAACAATAGAAACAGTGAACAAATCAGTGGTTTCCAGGATGCTACGGAGAATATGACAATAGAATCTAACTACAGTCATGAGTTGCATAAGGACATTTCGGTCAATGATGGACCATATGTACCACAGGGTTCCCATAAGATTAGTACCATATAGCCTAGGTGTGTAGTAGGCTATACTATCTAGCTTACCAGGTTTGTGTAAGTACACTCTATAACGTTCACACAGTGACAAAATCGTCTAACGATGTGTTTCTCAAAATTTGTTCCTGTCGTTAAGTGATGCACGGCTGTGTATTAAAAAATGTAAGAAACAACCTCATTGAAGGAGGTGGGGGAAAATGGTGCTGACCTCAGTAACCTCGGACATGAGTAGAATTTATAAGACTAAAGGCAAAAGGAACTATACATAAGCCCTGTACTGTAGTTGATAAAGTATTTTATCCATGGGTACATGGGTGACAATTCCAGAAGTCACTATACGTGTACTGGAATTGAACATTTCAGTAAATGAATGGATAGTGGTGGGAACCAGGGCACTCACTGTTGGAATGAAGGACACAGATAAGCCAAGGAGTGGTCCAGTTTGCCTGTCCCTGGCCCCCTCCCAAGAAGGGGGACAGCTACTATGGGCTGTTTCTAAAACTTATAGGATTTTTTTCAATTTTTAATTTCTCCATTCATAAACCCTATAAACAGTCTGCTTTCCTTTATTACTATTGTTAATATTTGGTAAAATAATAATATATAGTAATCTTAATACTAGCAGCCACCATTGTCTAAGTACTTTATAAATATTATCTCATTTTTTCTTTTTAACAGCGCTGTAAAGAAGGCAGTACTCTAATTCTAAAGATGACAATTCTGAGGCTTACCAATAATGAGGAATTTGACTGTGGTCTCACAACTTATTTAGTGATTCATTAAGTTGACAGCTATTTTGAGAAACTACTGTGTATCAGTCCTTGTGTGATTGTCAGGTGTATGATGATGAGCAAACTTGCAGAGACCATGTTTCCAGAGAACCTGCAGTCTGTGGGGAAGAAACACGCTATGCCAGGAAACATACCAACATGTAATTAAAGTGACAGTTTATAAAGGAAATTGACCAAGTGGGGTTCTTTATTAGTTAAGTGGAGTTAGAGGGCCTTTCTGAGGATGTCACAGGTAAATGGAAGGACAAAGGATGTGGAAATCCCAGAGATGACAAGAGTGGAGGGAGCTATGTAAATATTTCCCAGCAGAAGGAACAGACTATGCAAAGCCTCCAAAGCAGAAATGTGACGTATTCTAGAAACTGATAGGAATTAGTAAATGGGAGATCCAGGGACTGTTAAACTCCACGGTCCTCCCTTTCACCCAAACCAGCACACTGTAGAGTCTTTCTTTTCAATATCTTGTCTTAAATATAAAGGATGTTTATGTAGAAAATCAACAAAAGTCAGAAATGTATTAGAAGACAGCAAAAATAATCAGTAATTTCATCGTACATGGAAAAAAAATATTTTAGCCTCCATTCTCCTGAATAGTGACTTCATAAGAACAGATCTGCTTTCAGGTAACATCCTTCCACTTAGTTGTTTAAAACACTTATGAACATCATTTTAATACTATGGTGTATGCAAAAAAACAGTAGAAGATAGTTGCCTCTCAATTTCAGTGTCCCAATTTGCAATTATCTAAAGCCTCACAGATTTCGATCCCATGATAAGCTAGTGAAACTGGCAGAGAAAGAAGCCAAAAGGAGAAGCTTAAAACAGGCCACACGGATCCTCTGCCAAAGCCTGCAGACCCTTCACCAACTTTACAACAAGCTCCCCAAACACCCCAGCTATGAGTCACCCGACTTCTCACAAAAGGCTGATGGAGGAACTGAGTAAATTACTATGATGATTACTCATGCATAGTAACCCGTTTAACTCTGTACCTATGATCATGAGACTTTGGTCTGCCTTAATGGGAACAATACGTGCACGGATCATATAGTCTATGTGAAGTCCAAGAACGATTCCTTCCATCTGATTTTAGCATAAGAACTCAGCATATATAAAATTATTAGGTAGACAGACTCAAGGAGGGTGAGGTTTGAATATGTGATCAAAAAGCCCTGGTCTAATCTTAATGTTTTTAGCTTGCAAGCCATCAATATATTCTACCTGATGGAGAGGAAAGAGAGAGACCTAGAGGTTACATTGAGAGAGCCGTGGTGAGAAAAAGAGACACTTCTTTGCCCCTTCTAGCCTCTGCAAAAAAGCTTGAAGGCTGGTTTGCATCACCCTATCAATCAGAAGTAGAACATTAATCATTAACTTTGACTGTAATTTCTCTGTGACTCAAGTTAGCCTTCTAAATAAACCACGTCCCCAAAGTCCTGACTGGAGGGTCTTTATAAGTCTTCCTCCCCTCCTTGTTCTTTATTGCATTTATTCCAAGAAGCAGGCTGAAAAGCGTGGTCACTAAATACTGATTTGCCCATTCAGTAGTTCTTAGAGCTGTCCTGGCCTTTGAGACGCTGTCCCCTCCCAGCTTGAGAGTGAGGCCCTTGGGAAGAGGCAGGGAGCGAGATTGCCTTATTAGACAGAAACTGACAGTCGTAGAATGAAGGGCATGGGGGACCCCTCAGAAACTCATGTGGACCATTGTGGGAGGATTAGCAAAGGAGAACACACTTCAGGAGGCCTGTGGGCATATCTCCACAAAGAATAAGAAACAGGAGGGAGTGGGAGGTGGGTGGAAGGAGTCCATACTTTCAGTTACATGTTTTATTAGTTCTGATTTGGCATTAAGAGTCTTTTTTCAATATTGTCCTCTCAACTCTTTAATATTTATACCATTCAGGGCATCATATACTCTACGATTCGTTGGCATGGGCTGTGTTCAATCTGGAGTAATCTGTATGCATTTATATCGCGAGCTGCTCCCTAATTGGTTTTCATCCAAGTAGTCCCACAGAGAATAAGGTTACGTGCTGAAAAGGGCCGAGGTGAGAGAGTGGTAAAAGGGGGCTGCGAACTCTTGTCCTGGCCTTATTAGGAATGCTGCGAGCATCTGCAGTAAAGAGGAAAAACAGTCCACATTTTGGAGGTTCTCCTAAGTCCTGAATAAGCATACAGTGTGCCCCAGAGTATGCCCAACAAGCTGTAGAGACAAGACAATTTTGAGGTAATTCCATCGATTTCTGCATCATGCAATAGCTGGTATAACATAGATTGAATATTAGGCTAAAAGGGAACATATGAAGAGAATTATTGGAAAAATAATTAAAATTGAGAAAAACCAAGCATTTGTTTTACCTCCATATACCCGGAATTTTGGAAGGAATAAGCTCCAAGCATGCATTTTTCATCTGTGTTTAAAAACAAGAGCAACCAAAATCAACTATATTTCTGATTGCTTCTTTTTATTATTGTTTTTATTTCCCATAGGTCCTTTGGATATTTTTATTCATCTTTAGCAACACATCTATGGTGGCAGTAATATGTAATACATGTGTATTTTTCTGAGTATAGTCTGTCCCGTTGGAAAAGGGAAGGAAGCTTTTGCAGGTCCATGAATATATTTTACCACTATGATTTAAAGGTGAAAATACTGAGACACTATTTTAAAGTTTTAAAACACGTGCCGAAAGTTTACCTCTTCAAAAGAAATATTACATTTCAATTTACATAAATATTGCAATTGTCTTTACTTGCTAAAAATAATGTCCATTTTTCATTTGCCATTGTTAGCTGGGCTGGTGCCTCAATTAGGGTAATTTGTTTCCAGTGCACTACGGTATAGCTAGCAGATTGCATAAGGAAACTGGTTGTTCTATATTTTCTGCTATAAAATGAGAATACCATGCTTGGTCATACTGCTTGTTTTAAAAGTAATTATCATTTTCCAAGTCCAATTCACTCTCAGAAAAGGAATCTGGAATTAGTCTTTCTAAATCAGAAAAAGAGACAGTGGTGTAATTGTTCTTTCTCCTGGGAAATACGCTTTTCCTTAACTACACACAGCAACACAAAAACTTCTATAAATAATTACAGTAACAGCGTGTTATGCCAAGTAAATAAAAAACACACTGTATATTTGGAATTAAACAGAGTGTTAAAACAACACTTTTTAAAACTCTGCATCAGAACACGAAATGAAAGCACCCAGAGAACTTACAGGAATAAAAAATGGTGTAATCTTGTATGAAATCTCACTTTGAATTATCTTGTTCTCCTGCTTATATGTCAAGTGACTTATTTTATGATGGTTTAAATCGAAGAGACGTATTAAAAAAGAAAGAATATTTTTCTATGAAGAATCTTATAGGCTCAAAGGCCGTTTAACTTAGCTCAGTCATCTAGTTTATTTTGCATTAGAGGAACTTCTCATTTAATTTACCAGTCCATAATAGGTAACTTTTTCAATATGGAGCTAAAGGTCACTATTATATGTAAGGAAAATTAAGCCAATGTTCTTGGTTGCCTTACAGTTCTCTTAGTTCAACTACTCCAATAAATGAACATGTACAACAAGCCGAAGGGCTTTTTATTACAAATTTAATTCATTTCTCTAGACAACTGTGAAATTTGCCATTGACATTAGTCATTACCCCAAGGCGAACTAAAAGATGATCTCAGTTAATAAATGATCCTTAACAAGGAACGCTCCTATCTCCTGTGATATTGGTACAGGCACATTTTATTAATGCAGGACTTGCTTCCTGCCAGAACACCAGCGTTCACGACTATTTGGTGTGCTTGTTTCCTCTTCCTGCTCCTGATATTAATAATTATGCAACGGGATAATTAGCAACACAAAGAGACAGTACGATGAGCTTGAAGCTAGATTTTCAGCACGTTAGCCTTCTGGGAAATAAAGAACAGAAGCGGAGAGTCTAGCCAAATAACCAATGCAGGTTGATTTCACAGTGTGTAAAAGGCTAATTATCTGTGAAAAGTCTGACCTCAAGTAACAAAATTACAGAAATGTGCAGGCATTTTATTTTAAATAAAACTCAGAGCCCCTGCTTCATATTCTAAAGAAATCTGATTAGCAAACGTGCAAAAGGAAAGATTTGAAACTTAAACAGAAAGCTCTGAAGGAAATGATGGTATCTGGAAAGAAACGTTAATGATCAACCTAGACACCTGAGAAGGTAGGGTAAAAAATAAACCCCTGCTTCCTTTCCCTACCCCCAACACACAGCCTTAACAATGAAACACACACACACACACATACACTCAGTATGTGACAGAAGTAGGTTAAGTGTATTTTGTTTACTGGAGACAGCCTACAATAAAAAACAGAAAATATTACTACTTCTTTACAGATACCATATGTAATTCATTCTGATATAGGAATATTTATCCACTAGCAGTAATAACAAACCACAATTTTTGTCATGAAAAAAATAAATTGTATTTGCAAAAAGCAAACACATTACAGAGTGTGTAAAAATGCAATATTCCCATTTTCTAGTCAGAGTTCCAATTTATTGAAGTAACAGAGCAGAAAATGCACTGACAGCTGTTACATTTTATTGCGAATTAGTATATACGTTTTATATCCAGTGAGCAAATGCATGATACATTGTATTCCAGTAATTGCCACTGGCTTTCCAAATGGAAACCGAATGATCTTAGTGCAATTACACTCGGGAGAGTACATAGAACAGCCTCCAGTTCTATGTTATAGCACTTTAACAACACTAATATTAAGTATATTTTCTTTTTTTAAAAGGAAAAATAAAAGATTAAAAAGGTCAAGCTGGATTTTAAATAAATCAAAAAATAGTGCTCAAATAGTATATGTGGTCCCTCGTTAATCCTGGATGGCTATTTTATATTTGTTACACTTGTTAAAATATTGCAATTTGGAATGTTCAGGGAGGTTAAACAAAGTTTCTCTCTCCCCTCTCCTCCCACCTTTGTTTACTATATCAATGTTCCACTTTCCTTGATGTCTTTTCTCTATCCTTCCTCTTAGCGAAAGAATGTGAGGATTTAAAGTGATAGGAACAGGGGGCAGGTGTTGGAAGCCTTTAGAAAATGAGCTGTATGCTGAATTTTCACTTTACCCCAACAGCCCAATCATCTTTGATTCCCTTCCTCACGCTGCCCGGCTACTCCTCCTAGCATATGTGTGCATTAGCTACCGTCCTAAGGAGAGAGCCATTTGTTTTCATAAGGGTTAACTCTGATTTCATAGATCATCTTGCTAATGCTAAGGACTACGGGTTAACAGGCACTCACACGCCAACATTCTAATTGTCTTCACAGTCAGTTCTAATTTATTAGAGGCAAATTTCTAGCATACCTTAAGGTGTCTATTTTTGCAAATCTTGATAATACACTACCCCCTTTCTCTTGGCAGCCCGTCCGCTGACAGCTTCTCTACTATGGGACTCTGTGGTGAAGCCTTCAATAAAGCCGGCTGTCTCCTCCCCTCTAGTGGTTACCAGCCTGCCTTGCAACAGGGAGGGAAGCAGAAGCCTACAGAGGATCCACAGAGGGACATTTGTGCAATTCTTTTGGCTTAGAGAGAAAAGGGAAACAATATAAACCAAGCAGTCTACCACTTCAGAAAATAAAGTTTATCGGGCATTTAAAACAATATGCTAGTGGCGGCTACAGCTTAATCAACACCAACCTGCTGACACAGAATTGCAATTTGAGCTAGTTATTAATGATTGAATTAACAGCATGTCACAACTTGTATCTCAATGAAAAAAAAAGAGGCTAATGCCAGAATTGTAAAGAACTTGCAATGAAACTTTTGTTTTCCAGGTGGAAACAAAATCTCATGTAATTAGAACAATAGCGAGCCACGGCCACTCCACTTGTACCTTGGAGAGCTGTCCCAAAGCAGCTCAGGATTCCCTCCCATGGCACTCAACACTTGCTCAGTGCAGCGGCCCCTCCATAGAAATGCCATAAAAAACAACAACATGAACAATAGCAGCAACATCCACAAAATTAACATGTCTCATCTAGATGTCGGAAACAGTTGTGTAACAAAGAAACCACATGGTAACACCCTTTGCCTTATCATTGCTACCTTAAAAACATGAAGCCTCAGTTTACAAAAATCCCTTACAACTATTTCTAACCCCAAGCTTGTTCAGAAACCTATTTGAAAGAAAATGTGTTGAGCCTAGTACTGAAATTCAAAGCATGTGCCTTTCTTGTTTTCCTATAAAAATGTATTAATGCTATGAATTTATGAGTTTTAAAGTCTCAAGATGTAAGCTTAGGAATTCGCCTACATTCAATGCAACACTAAAGTAAACTTGCTATTCTAGAAAAAATTTTGCTTTTTTTAATCAGAAAAGCAATATTAAGGCTTAATTCTGGTATTAATTAATTAATTAATATGCCTAAAAGTATTAAATTGTCTTCATGTTTCATGAGGAATGACTAATGTGGACCATGCCCTAGCTATAATTATTTTGATTTAAGATTCCCACACAACTCATTCGGTTCTTTGGTAAAGGGAAGATATAAATGTATGTATGATTTCTGTGCTCTGAACAGCTTAGTCCCTCTCCTTTTTAGCGGTTGATATTGTGGAGAATTAGTTTAAATTAATACTTAATGAAATGAAGAGCAACTCAGTTCTCCCTATTGGGGAGACTTTAAGTATTGATTAAAATGGATAGAATGATTTCCTTTAAAGGACATTTAAATACTTTTTTTAACTTTTAAAACTTGATATTGGTATTATCAATGTTAAATTGATAACCAAGTATTTTTTCAATAGTATAACAAACAATATGCAAATATAGTCTACAAATAAGACAGAAGTCTTCCTCTGTAGGCTAGTCAGAGTCCTAGTCTGAACTCTTTCCAGGTGTCTGTAGGCAGCTAAGTAGGGAACCTCAGCACGCTCATCTCCTGCTTCACTGAAGAGGGATCCTGCAGGGGCTGATCTGATCTCATCAGAGACAGAAACAAGGCAGCTCCTTGGGGATCGCATTAGATCTGAGTGAAAGTTTGGAGTTGAAGCTTGGGGGAAATCAAATAAATCAGTTATGGAAAGATGTACATGATCTGTCACAATAGACATTTCTTCTTTTTTTAAGTAAAATCAATGAAAAATCTGAGTGATGATAATTTCCTTTCAAACACATGTAGTGCAATGAGCAGTCTACTTAGAACAATCATTTTGTCTAACCTTATTTGGTTTTGGTGTGTTTTTATTTCCCCCACCCAACGGCTCATACAGTCTTGAAGCACAGATGAGGAGACAGCCACTCAGGAAATGAGGTGATCAAAGAGTGACAGAAGGCAGATCACATCCCAGGTTTCTGTTGCTCTTTCCTGATATGAGAGAAGATTTTGAGTCTCCACAAGGTATTATGTGATGGTTATCTGAGTGGATTTCTAATGTCAGGATTTCTCCAATACCCAATATGCATACATTCTAGCTAATATTCGTTGGTGTATGAACAGAAAATCTAAACTGATTTTAATATTTTCTTTAGTAGAACAATTAGGAAGATATTTCTGAAACAAGTAAACTAAATTTCAAAGAAAAAAATAATTTGCATTACGTATAGATTTGGATAAAATACATTCTCTTTCCATTATCATTTATCAACAGGAGTTCAGTATAAATGCCACTTCATTAGGTTAATTTTTTTTTTATTTAAAGATTGGCCCTGAGCTAACATCTGTTGCCAATCTTCTTTTTTTTTTCTTCTCCCAAAAGCCCCCCAGTACATAGTTGTATATTCTAGCCGTAGGTTCTTCTAGCTGTGCTATGTGGGACTACGCCTCAGCATGGCCTGACGAGTGGTGCCATGACCACGCCTGGGATCTGAACCCACAAAAACCTGGGCCACTGAAGTGGAGCAAACTTAACCACTCGGCCATAGGGCCAGCCCCACTAGGTTAATTTCTAAGGGTAAAATGTTTTAAATCAACTAATTCTTCCTCACTTCTCCATGTGTGCAATAAAATTATATTATTGCAAAATTTTTTTATCATCCTTTGTGGAATATAAGAAAGAAATGTTCCAGGTATCAGAAAAGTACATATTTGTGAAAATTAATAAATTAACTCAGTTACCTCTCATCATACCTTGATTCAAAGTTGTCCAATCCAACATCACAGGGAAAGTGGCCATTGCTTAATTCTTTTTGGCAGCAGATTGAACCTTTCTCAGAAGTAAGTAGGAGAGCCTCAACTCCAGATCAGGAGTTTATCAGAAAACATGATTAAATGTGATACATACTTTGGGGACCCACTTTTGTCTCAAATTTATTTGTTCAACTAATATTTATTGTCAGGTGATGGTACTTGTAACTGGAGACGTATTGGTGAGTAAAAACAAAGTCATTGTTCATGAGGATGTTACCATTTAGAGGGGAGAACAGTTATAAATCAAATAATCATACAAATACAAGTAGATGTGCTTTTAAAAGTGTCATACTGGTGGGGCCAGCCTGGTAGCATAGCGGTTAAGTTTGCACACTCTGCTCCAGTGGCCTGGGCTTTGCAGGTTTGGATCCCAGACATGGACCTAGCACTGCTCACCAGGCCATGCTGTGGCGGCATCCCACATAAAACAGAGGAAGATTGGCACAGATGTTAGTTCAGGGCCAATCTTCCTCACAAAGAAAAAAAAATGTCATGCTGGGGGACATAGAGTAGTGCTATGATGTATTATGAAGGTGGATGTGTGTTAAACCTGGTTTCAAAGATTAGGTAAGGATAATATTATGAAGTAATCAGATCCTCAAGATGAGTAGGAATTACTTAGGGGGAGAGGTGTGTGTGTGTGTGTGATGTGTGTGTGTGGGGGTGTGTGTGTGGTGTTTGTGTGTGTGTGACAAGGCAGGTACAGGCAGAGCATTTGGGCAGCGGGCTCTGTGGGACAGCACAGATCAAGAGAGATGCTGCAGTGGGACAGCCTCTGAGGAACTGAAGGAGGCAGGTGGGTCCAAGGCACAAAGGAGAGGAGGCCACCAGAGGGGACACAGCCCAGTGAGACATGGGACCTGGCTGGGGATGTCCTTGGAGGCCTTTCCTTCTCAATATCCTGCTCTTCATTCACAGAAAGGTGGAACACCCTGAGGGTCCTTTAAAGTGGGGAGATCTCGCCACTCTTCTGTGCTGGGAAGAACAGCAGAAAGGAGCCAGGCAGGTGCAGGGAGGCCAACTGATGGCCAAAGTTAATCACAAATCCTCCACAGGATTGCTGAGCACTGATTAGCGCTTGCAGAGCACATTCTACTGTTTTTGTGAACTGGTTTCTGTTGATTTTTTTAAGGCAATTTGGAATTTACAGCAAACTTTTGCATGTGTTTGATCTTCATAACAACCCTGAGAGGCAGTCAAGATGGACCTGATTATTCTCTACAAAACAGACAAATCAATGGAGTCACTGAGATTGGGACCCACAACATCAAGCTCTTACTAACTCTCCACCATGTAACAACTTCCATAAAGTTGACATTTAATTAGTATACATTGCAAAAAAATAAAAAGAAAGATGCACCAAAAAGAGATAGGTTTCTTATAAAACAGATTTTTCTCCATATTTTGATAGATTTAATGGTTTATCATCTCCAAATTCTGAAGCTTGGCCTGGTAAAGGGATTAATGAGAGAATGTTTATTAAAGATTTTTCAAATCTTCATTGGAAAGTCTACTTGAGTACAAAGCTTCTATTTGTTTTCATCATCACAGTGTGGTTTCAGGAGCGCCTAAGCTTGACTTGAGTGCTTTCACTTCAAAAGGTTGGATACGTATCATTTTTCTGATGCAAAAAGAAAAAAAAGATTCTCTAATACCTAGAACCTGGTTTAGATTAAATAGCGACAAAGGGAATATAAAATGCTCATCTTCACATACACATTTTAAAATTAACTGTCATCTAATTTCGTATAAATAATCCACCATGTGATTCAAAATATCTTTACCACATTTTAGTGAAGTGCACTTATAGGATGAAAATACTGGAAGAGTGGAATATTGCAAAACTCAGAGACGTAGTTAAAGTTACATAAATATTGTTGGCTGAGACCGTTGTGCTTCCAACACAGAGGTAGTTTTACTCTTATTGACTCACTTGGAAGTAAGATCGTAAAACTCCCAAAGTGCAATATCTGGATCAGAGGAAGATTTAAAGATGAGTAAGACTCATCTTATAATGAAAGGGTTTTTGAGGTATCTTATGTCATATTTAAAAGCAGAAGATTTATCCATTAGAAATATATTTTAAACAATAGCATTGTCAAAAATTATTGATATAAAGCTGAGAACATATGAAATTATGTCTTTATAGAGTTCTTAGAACAGGCATAAAATCTTTTCCTAAACATGGAGCATATTTCTTATACTAATTTTATATATAATTACAAATAAGTTTTTACTTTGCAAATCTTTGGTAATTTTTGAAGTATCATGATTAGCAAAAACTCACAAATCTGTAGTGATTTCTTTTTTCCCCCCAAATTATCAAAAGGCCAGAACTGTGCATGCTTTCCCTCACAGTGTTATTAAAGTCAGTGAATGTTAAGTGTTATCATAAATGGAGATGGGTGAGAGCAGGGTGGTTGACAGTGATCAATCCCAGTGGTCGGATCTGGGTTTTAGGTTTTCAATCTTGAAGAACACTTTATATTCCAGGCTCTCTTTTCTCATTGATTTACACTATTATCACTATCAACTTCCCACCAAGTAATGTTCCCAAATATTAGCAAAATAACCATACTGAAGCATGTGAAATTTCATAGAAACTTAACATATCATTGTCATCTTTGCAAACATAGACAAAAATGCTATATTGATGCTCTTTTACAAACCACAGCAATGTCACATCGTATTACTTTTACCAAAGTAATAAAGAGAAAAATTAGCTCTGCTCTGTCATTCATTTATCATTCATTCCTTCAGGACTTAACTTATTCATTCATTTAGTTAGTCAATGACTATCAATAGATGTTCAAAATGTAGCAGGCACTATAGGATCACTGGGTGCTACAAGGATGAATATGACTTAATGTTTATCCCCCAGGAATTCGCATCCTAGTGCATTGGTAAACAAATAGTTACAGTGCAACATGGGGTTTTAATAGAGCTACAAAGCATCATAGGAGGTTTCGGGAGAAACTTTCTAACTGTGGGCTGGGAAGACTGATGATCTTGAAAGATGGGCAGACATTCTCTATTAAGAAAATAAAAGGGTGGCTGAGTCAGCCAAGGTATATGGAAGAGCATAAATAAAAACACAAAATTACAAAGAACATGGCCTCTTTAGAAAGAAAAGCTGTTTTATTAAGCTAGTGCATGGGGGTGCGGGGTGGCGGGGGTATAACCTGATGGTTTTGAGAAACTGTAGCCAGCCACAAAATTATTTTGTCCCAGGGCAAGATTTTCCAGCTCTATTCTTTTCTTCTCTTTTTGTCATCTATAACTCCTTCTAAATCAAGCTTATCAAGATTTCACCAGTTTACTTTGCCTCTAAGACCCTGGAAAAGTGGAGACCTCACACCAAGGTCTTAGAAGCTCACAAACAGCCAACATGAATGAAGTTAAACAAAACATTTCAGAAAGAAAACACTAGGCAAGAAGTGAATGAGAATGGCAAGTGAATGCAGTGGAATTATGTCCATGGGCATTAAGAGATTATCCAACATTTAAAAAAAATGTATACTTGGAAACCATCTCAAACATACAGTAATACTGCAAGTACAGTACAAAGAACAATTTTCTCTGAATCTTTTGGAGACAACTTGCTGACATGATGCGTCATTACTACTGAATAGTTTAGTGTGTATTCACTACAAGTAAGAACATTCTCTTGCATAATTATAATGCAAATCAAAATCAGGAATCTAACATTGATGTGGTATTAGCAATTAGTTGGTAGACTCCATTCAGCTTTTACCTATGGTCCCCCAAATCTTTTTCACAAAAGGACCAAGTCCATAAACACTTGTGTGGTCATACTCACTTAACAATGGGGATACCAGCTGAGGATGTGTTATAATATGATTTCATTGTTGTGGGAACATCATAGAGTGTACTGAAGGGGAACAAAATTTGCCACCTCAAAATATGTCTCTTTAAGGTTAGGATTATTTTAGGCTGATTATTTTTAAGAAACAAAAAGCTGAGAATATTTTTCTCACTACTTCCCCTTAATGATTTTCTTGTTACCCACCTACAAGAGTTCAGACAGAAAAACCTGTCTCAGGAAGTGAGCTATCACCTTAGCATAACATGAATTAGGTGGTGGACAGGGAGGAACCTAGAAAAGCCTGTTTGTTGGGGCCCCTGTCTGTGTTCTTCTGTTTCTGTGTGACCAATAAAACACTTGTTTTCAAACATTTGCTCCTTTTCACCTACTTGTGAATTGCTTTCCTTCACTGAGGAAGTCTCTTGACTCTCGCCATCCCAAAATTTTCTTTTGTCTTTAGCTGAGAATAGGATTTAAGGAGAGGGTTTCAGCTGTTTTGGTGAGTTATTCAGTTTTCCTGGGTTTCTCTCATGTATACCTGTTATTCAACTTTTGTTTGTTTTCTCCTGTTAATTTGTCTCATATCCATTTAATTCTTAGACCAGCCAGAAGAATCTATAAGGGTTGAGGAAAATTTCTTCCTTCTCTACAGTACTTACACAAACCTGGACAGGATAGCCTACTACACACCTAGGCTGTATGGTACTAATCTTAAGGGGCCCCTGTTCTATATTCGGTCCATTGTTGACTTCAATGTCGTTATTTGGCACATGACTATAGTCAGTTATTATGCTTTTCAGGTTCCTTCAGTATGGAACAGTTCCTCACCATTTCTTTGATTTTCATAAGCCTGACACATTCATATATTATGTGGCTGTGGCTGGTTATTTTGTAGAATGTCCTCAGTTTGGATATGTCTAATGTTTTTTCATATTTAGACCCAGGTTGTACAACTTTGGCAGAAGGGGTGTAGTGTTGTTTCATTGCACCCCATCAGGTGGCACACAATGTCAGTTTGTCCCATTATTACTAAAGTTATCTTTGATCACTTGGTTAAGACAGTATCTCCAAGACTCTTTCAATGTAACTCACCCTTTTTCCCTATGTGTAATTTAATAAATGTTCTGTGGGAAGGTATTGTAATATGCTCCTCATCAAAATGTCTATTTATGTATTTATTTGTTTGTTTATATCCATAGACATATTAATTCCTCATTTAATCAAATGGTTATAACCTTTGATGATCGTCACTTCTTTTGATAATCAACCTGTACCATATCTGGCCCATGAGAGACATTTCTGCATTTTTTTTTACAAGTCTTAATCATTTTTTGAGCACTTTCTTGATTAAAAGTGCTAAGATGTTTTAAGTTCATTTTGTACTTTTTCTGCCTCATCACTTGATTCAGTCATTTCTCCAATAAGCCTGGACCTGGAACAAGATATTTAGAAATCAAGATCTAGGAGCTAGGAAGCACATTGGTCTTAAGGTTATACTTCTTCCAGGTTCTGTCACTGGACAGAAAATAAAAGTATGTATATACACACACACACATACAGACACATGCACACACATGTGCACACACTTGCTCATATCCATATCTATATATCTCTATATATATTCATATCAAAAATAATCATTTAACAAAGATATTTCCATTCCAATTCAACATCCCAAGATTCATCATAGTTTTCACTCCTTATGTGCAACTCCCTTTTCAGACAGTAAGGAAATTGCTCCTATTGTCCTCAATATACTCATTTGATCTATCCTCTTGTATCTAACCTATCTATTGCCACCATCCTCATGTTTCTCCTTTCCCTGCTCTGACATTTCTGCCTGGTTTACTGCTGCCACCTCTTCCCTACTGTATGGTTGCTCTTCTTATGCTACTCAAGTTTCAACACCCTCTGTCATCATCAATATCTTTAAACAAGGTCAAAATTGTGTTTTGGCATGGTGAGTAGGGCAGTAAACTGGCTAAACTGAGGGGAGCAGAGATTGACACCTGCAGCCTCAGTAAAATGTTTAAGGCAAACATTCAGGCAAGAGATGATGAAGATAGTAAGGAGGATCAGATTCAAGATACAGATCTCTGCTAAGAAGTGATTGATAAAAATATTAAGGTTCATAATTTGAGGGACCATATGAATTTCTTGAATTTGGGAATACAGGATAGAGATAAGACTACCATTTATTTCATAGCATTTTGTTTTAGATGTGGTAAGAAGATAATTCTAGATGTGTACATGTTGGGTATCACATGTTGACAAGAACATTTTTTCTATTGGAGTGGTCTGGGTGGAATCCTGGTTGTGTTGAGTTGAGGAACAAATGAGGTCCAGATGTCTTGTAGTGGCAAAGTAAAATAAAGAGTATTTGTTTTTGTTCTTTTAAGGTTTCTTCTTGTTAGTTTATTTGTTGATTTCATGACTTTAATTTCTTCTGTTGTCTCTTAGGTAAAGACAGCTACAGAATATTCTCCATACATCCAACAAAATTTATTTCTCTTTTGTTCTCCCTCACTCTCCTCCATCTTAGCTTACTGTCTCTCTCTTAGGTGGGTGGCCAAGGACATAAGGAGCTAGTATTGAATGGGGAAGAACAGATATTAGGGAAAAAGATAGGATTATGAGGGCCATTCTATTTGTAGTTTTCCTTTTCCAATCCTGCATATTTCCAATTGTATTAGTTTCCTATTGCTGCTGTAACAAATGACCACAAACTTTTAAGGCTTAAAACACCATAAACATATTATCTTTTGGTTCTGGAGGTCAGAAGTCTTAAATGGGTCTGTTGACTAAAATCAAGATGTTGGCAGAGCTTCACCCCTTCTGGAGTCTCTAGGGGAGACTCTGTTTCCCTGTCTTTTCTGGTTGCTATCGGCTGCTCGCATCCCTCAGCTAGTGGCTCTTTCCCCCATATTCAAAGTGTATCCCTCCAACTTCTGCTCCCTTCATCACATATCTTTTTATGACTTTGACCTTAATGCCCTCCTCTTATAAGTATCCTGTGATTACCTTGGGTCCACTTGGATAATGCCGGGTAACCTCTTCTTTTCAAGATATTTATCTGAATCACACTTAAAAAGTTTCTTTAACTATGTATGGTCACATATTCACTAGTTTTGAGGATTAGGACATGACATCTTTGGGGAGGGCTATTATTCTGTCTATTAACTACACTCACCAAAGTGCTCAACACTTAGCACTGTAAAAAAGTGCACAACTACTTAGCAATGTGTTAAGTACTTCAAGTGAAATTTTTTGTTAAATCTTTAAAATAAGCTTGTGAGATAGATGCCATTACATGTCATTTTATGGATAAATACTTAAAGAATTTAAATAACTTATCCCAGGTCATACAACCTAGCAAATGCTAAAACTCAGAAATTCACCCAAGTATATGACTCAAAAACCTATATTTGTAAACAGTGACTACACAAACTAGACATGGTAGATGTTATTTTCATTTCTATATTATAGATATTGACACCAAGGATTTTTTTTAAAAATCCAGTCATCCAAGAACAATAACAACACAAGGTAGGTAGTAGTAGCAGAAGAGTGGCAGGATATAACTTGTAGGATCTTACTCGTGGACAGTCATCCTGGTTATACTTTGTTCCACTTTCTCTCCAACAAGCCTCTGGCATTTGGGGTAGACCGTGGAATTATAACTCAGACAATGGAAAAGCCAAAGAAGGGTGATAATCACACATATGGTAAAGTGAAGGAAAATAAGATAATAGAAAAGAGAATGAAGAGGGGAAAGAAGAAAGGATAGAACTAATAAAAGAAGAGAGAAGAGATGATGCTCTTCTTGACTCTACAAATCATTTGTGATCTTAATATTTGTATAACTGGATTTGATGATTTGGAATAGAATGGGTGACTTTTGTGGACGGATTCCTCAGAGAGTCAATACTGTCAAAGATAACTATCAAAAATCTGTTTATTTCTTCGCACATATGAGATAGTAACAAATATAAGTGGAATGCTTCCTTAAGTATTGCTTTTGTTCTCCAGAATCTGTATTTTCCTGAGTAGTTACAATGATAACTTAGGGGTTTCTAAAATTAAATTCATCAATTATTTCTCTCATCAGGACACATCAACACACTGATGAGATATACGTAAAATTAAGACAAAACATAGCGAAAACTAGAGATGGTTTCAGTGTCCTTTTTCCTTTGAAGACCGCAACACCTGCCTTTCTTGGAGAGGATGCCTCTTCCTCTCCTGCACATAGATTTCTTTAACACCACCATCTTCAGCACCAACTCCTGTGCTGTTTTTTGAATTCCTACCACATGGCAGGCAGCTTACTGAAGCCAATGCAAATTTCTTCCCTTCAAATGCTGTAAGTTCTTTGGTGACTTCAATCTGATAAAACATCATACTATAATATGTTCATATGATTTCCTAAGACTTTGATTGGACATCTTCTGAGAAAAGTAACTACTTAGGCAAATGTAGAATGACTGGTAACCTTAAGACTAATGTCACCTAGGGCTTTAGCAAAATTTGTGCTATTCACAAACTTCAATTTATAAATTTTAGATAATGTGGATTAATGTAAAAAAGCACTAACCTCTGACACCTTACCAATATCTGGCTGGTTAACCTTTGCTTGTTAACTCTTCTATTTGTTAGCTCTGGGACTGTAGACAGACAATATAATTTCTATGAGCTTTAGATTCTTCATAATGCTGGTTTTATAAAAATGTTAGATGGATTAAATTATATTAAAAAAAGCTTTTCTTCCTTCTCCATACTCTTCTTTCCTTCTTCTTCCCAAAGCCCCCCAGTACATAGTTGTGTATTCTAGTTGCAGGTCCTTCTACTTTTGCTATGTGGGATGCCACCTCAGCATGGCCTGATGAGCAGGGCCATGTCCGCAATCAGGGTCCAAACTGGTGAAACCCTGGGACCCCCAAGAAGAGTGTGCAAACTTAACCACTATGCCATGGGGTCGGCCCCTCCACACTCTGCTATAAGAAAGCTGTGTACAAATACTTTGGGAAAGAAGATTTGGAAAAGTATAGCAGATTTGAGTCTGCTATTTAGCCAATACATAGCTGTGTATTCTTGAGGAAGTATGTAACCTCTTTTAGCTTTATTACTCTGTGTGTGTGTGTGTTTGCATGCGTGTGTGTATAAAAGGGATATAATACTACCTTATACCTAAGTTTTATGACGGTTTTACAGTAGAGACAAATGGTGACTGGTCAACATATTAGTTCCCTTTTACTTTCTTTCCATTTGTCTTCCTTGAAGGAGGCGATGGCAATGGAAAGTTCGCTTGTTTTGCAATATTGAGAAATTTTGCCACTGGGAATGTGGAGATAAACGAAGGAATACATTTTGAGTTCATCCACCATGCAGCATCATGAAGAATGCAATAAGCTGGCAGTTGGCAACTCTCCCTGGAACCAAGTGGACAAGATCCTTAACTTTCTGAGCCTGAGTTTTACAATCTGTAAAAAGATGTGTAATGCTGGCGTATTCTACTTTAGAGGGCTGCTGAGTGCATCAAATGCAGGAATGTAAGAAAAACATCTTGAAAACTAAAGCATTACACAAAGATAAGACACCATTATCAATTTATTTTCAGTAACTATCACATTATTCCTAACGCACAGTAAACATAAAATAATTTGAGAATATAACCTCCACTGCACATATCTCTTTGTACTGAAAACTTTTGCACTGTTCCCACAATGCTCTATAATCCAGGTTACTTAACTAACCTTTGATTCTCTTCCTCCTCGACATGAATTTCTGCTGTGGCCAGTTCTATTTCCTCTGCATGCTTGATACATGTGGAGATGGTGGCTGCGCTTGACCCAGCCACTTCCCCGCCAGGAGTACCCATCTCTTTCCTTGAGCAGAGACACGTTCTAATCTGGTCTTCTGACCACACAAGACCTAATTGGACTGCCTTTCATCTGGACTGCTTCAGCACTTTGAGTCTACATCACATAATTTAACACAATTATATTTTAAAAGTGGAGTGAAAGACGGTGGCCAGACAAAAATTCCATTTATTTTAGTGATAAAGCAAGCAAGAAAAAGAGAGGAAAAAAGTGATTTCTATTAAGTGTGGCCTACCTCACCAGAAACAGACCATTCAACCATGCAATTTTTATTTATGTTTCCTTTTCATTTCCTGAGGGCAAATATATATTCTACCCCCTTGATGATGCCAAGTAGTGAGCAGTCATAAATCACTAGTGACATGTTGGAACCAAGCTTTTTAGGGGACCAGAAGAATGACTGGAGGATTATTTTCAGCAATATTCACAAAATAAGGTCACTATTGAGAAAAATCTAGAAAAAAAGAGGGACATCTTTTTCAGATAATATTTCAAGGGATGTTCAAGAATGAGTAGAGAAAATGCCAAAACATTTTTAGCATCTGAGATCATTTGATTAGATTAAATGACAAGCAACACAGTTTGAGTTTTCTAAATATTTCTTCTGTGTATATAACTAAGGGTAAAAATTTATGAAACTTTTTAAAAGTAAACATAACATAACTTAAACATCTTAGTAATTTTTTCCCCACCATTTGAGAGGAAGTCTAATAAACTGGAAGACTGGATTTTGAAATGCTGGCTTTTGCATTTACTAGTTGTCTGACCTAGAGTAAAAACTCAATTTTCCTAAATCTCAATTTCCTCACTATAAAACGGGAATAATAATGTACACCTCATTATTAGTGAAGACAAGTGTGGAGAATAAATGAAAAATTGAGCCTATCCTCTCTGCTGCTTCAGTAAGTATCAAATACATACTTGTTACTTCTTCCTGCTTCTTGTTGGGATTCCACATACAAATTTTGATGACGCAATCTCATAAAAAATTTAAAAATCCCTAATATTTAAGAAGAATTCATTATTAGAATTCATTATTTGGGATTGTCTTTTGAGTATGAAAAATATTACTTTGATTATCAACCATTGATGTAGCTTTTTTGAGCAAATGATTTCAGTAATTTATAGTTCCTTCACAAAGTAACAGACATCACAAAATAATAGTAAAAAAAATACTCTCTAAAGGAACATAGACTATAGAATCCCTTCCTTGAAAGGACCCGAGAAATGGCCATATAACATCCAGACATCCATGAGTTTTAAAATTAAACACACACAGACACACACACAGTTAGCTGTGATATACAGAGGCATAAAACTAATTATGATGCAAATTTAAGTATATTTTCAAAAAATGGTTGTCAGTGGACCCTGAGTTATCAGCGGTTCCAGTAGAAATGGTTTAAGTGACAAAGAATGTCAACAATTATCGATTTACAACTCCATGTGCAGACTGTTACTAAACACTAAAGACAGATACTTTTTAATTAATATTTTAATTGAGAAAACTAAAGATTCACATGCAAGTGTAACAAATAATGCAGATATTCCAAATAGTGTGTACCCAGTTTCCTTTGGTAATATCATACAAAACTATTATAAAATATCAAAACTAAGATATTGACATTGATACCATCAAGATACAGAACATCACCATAAGAATCCCTTACAATATGACGACACCCACTTGCATCCACCTCTTCTCCATCCTTAACCCCTGCTAGCCACTAATCTGGGGATTGGCTTTTTTTCACTCAGCGTCATTCTCTGGAGATTAATCCAGATTGTGTGTATCAATTATTTCTTTCTTTTTATTGCTGAATAGTATTCAATAGTCTGGATGTATCTTATTGTGGATTTAATTTGGATATCCTGATGGCTAATGAGGTTGAACATCTTTTCATGTGTTTGTCTTCTATCTTCTTATGTGAAATGCATCTTTATGTCTTCGCCCATTTTCCGATCAGACTGTTGTCTTACAGTTGAGTAAGGAATAAGTTTTTAGAGTTATTTATATCTAGTAGATACTAGTCCTTTGTCAAATACATAGTTCGTAAATATTTTCTTGCACTCTGCAGCCTTTCTTTTATTCCTCTTAATGGTGTTTTTCACAGTGAAAATATTTTTAGTTTTGATAAAGTCCAGTTTATCCATTATTCCTTTTATGAGTTGTCTTTCAGGTATAGTCTAAGAACTCTGCCTAGTCCTTTCCTGAAGATTTTCTCCTATGTTTTTGTCTAAAAGTTTTTATAATGTTATCTTTTATATTTAAGTATACGATTCATCTTGAATTAATTTTTGTGTAAGGTATGAGACTAAAGTCAGGGTTTATTTTTTTTTCCTCAAAGATTTTCGATTGCTCCTTCACTATTCGTTGAAAAGGCTATTGTTCCTCCAGTGAATTGTTTTTGCATCTTTGTTACCTTTGCCAAAAATATGCATTTTGAGCATATTTGAGTGGGTCTATTTCTGGAATCTCTGTTTCTTTTTATTGATCTGTGTGTCTGTCACTCTGTCAATACCACACAGTCTGGCTTATTGTGGCTATATAGTAAGCTATATCACAAACAAGTAGACCAACTCCTCCCACTGAATTATTCTTTTGAAAAATTCTATCACCTTTATGGTCCTTGGGTTTCTCATATAAATTTTAGAGTCATTTTGTCTTTATCTAAGGAATTGCGTAAAATTGTTTATCAGTTTGGGGAGAATTGACATCCTTACTATGTTGAGTCTTCCAATGAATATGAACATGGTACGCCTTTCCATTTATTTAGATCATACATTTCTTCCATCAACATTGTATCGTTTTTAGCATGCAAGCTTAGACATGTTTTGTTAAATTTATATTTAAGTATTATTTTCTTTTGTGGAGTCTGGCTTCTGGCCAAAATTCTGTATATGATTTTTCAGGCCTGACCATAGTCAATTACAAAAGCTTTACCTGGCAAGTCTCATGGGAAAAATCTGGCCTCTCCAAAGCAGCCATGCACAGCCAAGACTCTGCAGTCTCTGAAAAACGTTGCAGTCAAGGACTCAGGTCACTTTTCTAGCCCTACTCTTACAAATATCTACATTCCTAGTCCAGGTCCCTTCATTAGGAGCCCTCTTAATCGAGGGCCTTAGACAGAAGCCTTGCTTCGGCACCTTTGCCAAAACCTCCTTATCACTGGGAGGTGGGGGAAGTTGAAGACAACTATTCTCCACTTGGACACAGTATTCAGTTCTTTTCCATTCCTAGCCTCTCCCCATCACCCTGTTCCCAGGCCCCAGGTCATAAAACTGCAGGAAGCTTTTGCTCCGGACTACCTCAGCAGTGCGACAACCCCTACATCTATGCTCATACAACTGACTCTCCACCATGGCAGCAAAATGTAATGAGAGGAGTTTCATTTCATCTAGTTTATGCTCTTGCTTATAATTATGATGGTAAGTGATTAAGGGCTTCACCGTTACTTGCATTTTTGTCTTGTTGCTCCAATCAGCTTGTTGTTCTAATTGACTACTCCAATACTTGCTTGACAACTCGGATCTCTCCAGCTCAACTGAGTTTCACACATCTGTTATTTATTTTTTTTCCCTCAGTGATTGTAAATGATATTGTTTTATTAATTTTGGTGTCCACATTTTGTTTATAGTACATATAAATACAATTCTTTTATGTATGTTTATCTTGAATCCTTCAACATTGATGAACTCAACTTTCAGTTCTAGAAGGTTTTTTGTAGACTTCTGGGATTGCCTCCAGGCAATCATGTCACCTACAAATAGGGACAGCTTTACTTCATGTTCCCATCTGTGTGACTTATTTGCTTTTCTTGCTGTATTGCACTGGCTAGCACTTCTAACAGTCTTTTGAATAAGAGTAGTGAGAGCCAACATCCTTGCCTGACCTAAAGAAAGTGTTCAGCATTTCACTATCATATATAATGTTAGCTGTAGGTTTTATTGCTAAGCGTTCTTAATCAACTTTTGGAAGTTCCCATTTATTCTTATTTTTCTGAGAGATTTTATCATTTATCAGTGTTGAGTTTTGACAAAGGCTTTTTCCTGTATTGAGTGGATTACATTGACTGATTTTCAAATATAGGAATCAGACTTGCTTTCCTGGAATAAACCCCACTTGATCATGGTGTATAATTCTTTCTATATTTGAATTCTATTTGCCAATAGCTCACTAAAGGTTTTGTGTCTATCGTAATCCAGGATATATCAGACCTGTAGATTTCTTTTGTTTCTTCTTTCTCCCTCTCTTCCTCCCTCCCTCCCTTCCTCCTTCCCTCTCTCTCTTTCTTTCTTCCAGTTGTCTTTGTGTGATTTTCATATCAGAGTAAATCTAGCTTTATAAAATGAATTTGGAAGTGCATTCTCCTCTTCTACTTTCTTAGAGGGATTGTATGGAATTAATATGAATTCTTCTTTAAATATTTAGGATAAGTCTCCAATAAAATCATCTGGGCCTACAGATATATATTTTTTTAATTTGTAAGTTCTTAAATTACAAATTCAATTTCTTTACTAGTTAAATGGCTATTCAAATTATCTGTTTCATCTTGGATAAGTTGTTGTAGTTTATGTTTTTTGAAGAGTGGTCTATTTCATCTAAGATGTTAAACTGATGTGTATAGATTTGATTATAGTATTCTCTTATTATCCTTTTGACTATTGAAGGTTCTAGTAATATTCCTTGTTCCATTCCTGATATTGGTACTTTGTGTCTTTTCTGGTTTTTTTGTTTTGTTTTGTAAGTCTGGCCAGAAGTTTGCCAATTTTTTTGAGCATTTCAAAAAACCAGTTTTGGGTTCATTAACTTTCTCTATTATCTGTTTTCTACTTCATTGATTTCTTCTTTAATCTGTATAATTTCCTTCTTTCTACTTGCTTTGGGTTTTCTTAGCTCTTCTTCTTTTTTGTTTTTTTTTAAAGATTGCCACCTGAGCTGACAACTGTTGCCAACCTTCTTTTTTTCTTCTTCTTCTTCCTGTTCTTCTCTCCAAACCACTCACCCCCCAGTACATAGTTGTCTATTCTAGTTGTGAGTGCCTCTGGTTGTGCTATGTGGGATGCCAGCTCAGCATGGCCTGATGAGTGGTTCCATATCCATGCCCAGGATCTGAACTGGCAAAACCCTAGGCCACTGAAGCAGAAGGTGGGAACTTAACCACTCGGCCATGGGGCCAGCTCCTCTTTGCTCTTCTTTTAATTGGTTCTTGATGAGGCAACATAGTTTGTTGATTTAAGATGCTTCCTCTTTTCTAAAGTGTACATTTAGTGCTATAAGTTTCCCTCTCAGTACTGCTCTAGTTGTGTACAACAAATTTCAATACGTTTTTTAAAAATTTTCATTTGCTTCAATATATTTTTAAAAATTTCCATTGAGAAGACTTCCTCTTTGAACCATGAATTATTTAGAAGTGTGTTTTGTTTCCAAGTGTTTGGAAATATTCTTCATCTTATCACTTTCTAGTTTAATTTCATTGTAGTCAGAGAGCACACTCTGTATGATTTCAATTCATTTACGTTTTTGAGGCTTGTTTTTGGCTCAGGTTATGTTCTAGTTTTGTGTATGCTCCGTGGGCACTTGAAAAGAACGTGTATTTTGCTATTGTTGGATGGAGTGTTTTATAAATGTTGGTTAGATCCTGTTAGTTGACGGTGTTGTTGAGTTGTTCTATATTCTTATTTCTCCCTAGTTGTTCTATAAATTTATGAGAGTGCTGAAATCATTAACTTTAATTGTAGATTTTTCTACTTTTTTTCTATCAATTCTATTATTTTACTCCACATATTTTGAAATGCTGTTGTTTTTGCACATGTATCTAGAATTATTATGTGGGTTGAGCCTTTTACTTTATATAATGTCTCTTTTTCTGTAATTTTCTTTGCTATGAAGTCTACTTTATCTGATATTAATATGCCAGCCCTGCTATCCTTTGATTAATATTTCAATAATATATCTTTTTCCATCCTTATAATCCAATCTGATGATACCACTACATTTTAAATGAATTTCTTGTATACAATATATAGCTGGGTAATATATTTTTATCTACTTTTCTAAAATCTACATTTCACTTGGTATATTGAGACCATTTAAATTTAATGTAATTATTTACATTTTTGGGCTGAAGTTTGTCATTTTACTTTTTGTTTTCTGCTTGTTCTCTCTGATATTTGTTTCATTATTTTTTTTTCCTTATCTCACAGTGGGTTACTTGAACAATTTTTAGAATTCTATTTTGATTTATCCATCTTATTTTTGATTGCAGATCTTTGTACATCTCTTTTTTAGTGATGTCTCTATATTGTATATACATATCTCCTTGCAATCTACTAGCGTCATCATTTTACCAGTTCATGTGAAGTATAAAAATATTACCTCATTTTATGTTCCTTTACCTTCTGCTGTTGATATTTTAATTATCTTAAACATGTCCTTTATATGCATTTAGAACCACATCAGACAATATTATGTTTTTTATTTCAATCATAAAATATAATTTAGAAAACTCAAAAAATGAACAGTTTGATTTATTTCCCCTTATTTTTTGCTCAATACTTTCTTTCATCTTCCTGATTTTCTGAGGTTCTTTTTTCCAAATTATTTATTTTCTGTTTGTAGCACATTCTGTAGTCCTTCTTTTACTGTATGTCTTCTGTCAATATGTTCTCTTAGTTTTCCTTCATTTGAGATTATTTTGATTTTCCTTTCATTTCTGAAGAATATCTGTGTTGGATATCGTATTTGGGTTGATGGTTCTTTGCTTTTGCCACCTTAGAAACATCATGCCACTTTCTCCTGGCCTCCATGGTTTCTGATGAGAAATCTGCTGTAATTCTAATATTTTTTCTCGAAAAGACAAGGTTTGTTTTCCATTGCTGTCTTTTCTTTGTCTTTAGTTTTCAGAAGTTTAATTTGATGTGTCTCAGTATGGATCCCACTTTGAATTTGTTCGTCTTCTTGAATCTGCATGTTTGTTTGTCTTGGCAAATTTGTGAGGTTTACAGTCATTATTCACTCAAGCACTTTTCAATCCCAACCTTTTCTTCTCCTGGAACTCCGATGATACATGCGTCAGATCTTTATTTATAGTCCCACTTGTCCATGAAGCCTTGGTTATTTTGTTTTCTAGTCTGATTTCCCTGTTGTTTTGATAGGGTAATTTTTTGCTGTTTTATACTTTGATTCAATGACTGTGTCTTGTGTTACCTCCATTCTGTCGTTGAGCCCATCGATTGAGGTTATTTTAGGTTACTGTATTTTTCTGTTCTAAAATTTCCATTTGATTTCTTTCTTTTTATTCTTCTTTTTCTACCTCTTCTTTCTGCTGCTTCTTAGAATTTCTATTTGCTGAGGCTTTCTATTTTTTCATTTTTTTCAAATATGTTCATAACTGCTTGTTTTAGTACTTTTATCACAGCTGATTTAAAATTTTTTTGAGATGACTCTAACATCTCTGTCATCTCAATATTAGCATCAATTAATTAACTTGTTTCGGGACTGGCTCCATGGCTGAGTGGTTAAGTTCGTGTGCTCCGCTGCGGCAGCCCAGGGTTTGGATCCTGGGCGCGGACATGGCACCGCTCGTCAGGCCACGTTGAGGTAGCATCCCACATCCCACAACTAGAAGGACCTGCAACTAAGATATACAATTATGTATGGGGGGAGGGTTGGGAAGATAAAGCAGAAAAAAAAAGGAAGATTGCCAACAGTTGTTAGCTCAGATGCCAATCTTTAAAAAAAGAAAAAAGCACCTCAATTAAAAAAAATTACTTGTTTCATTCAGTTTGAGATCTTTCAGGTTCTTATTATGGCAAACACTTTTGCAGTTGAAACCTGGATACTTTCCTATTATGTTATGAGATTGAATCTTGTTTAAATCTTCTGTTTAGCTAGTTTTTACTGATACCACTCTGCTGGGGGAAGAGGGGACATTGCCTTATTTCTTCCAGGTAGAAGTAGAAAAGCAGTTCCTCCCTTTGGCATCTTTTGACTCCTAAGGTAGGGAGATACCTTGTTACTGCTGGATGGGGGTAGAATTTCTGGATCCCCACTGATCTCCACGGACATTATGGTGGAGGTTTCCTTGTTATGAGGAGGGGAGAAGTGTCTCCTTCTTGCTTGATGAGGATGGAAGTTCAGGCTTCTCCTGTGTCTCTACTGTCACCATAGGGAGAGAGAAAGGCCTCGTTACTGGCTTATGAAGATGCATGTCCCAGTTCCCTACTTGTCCTTCTGTGACACCGTCCTTGTGGTGGGATTAGGGCACTTAGTTATAGCCTCATGAGGGGGAAAGTCGAGGGTCTCCATTTGGCCTTTGCTGGCTTGGGTAGGGTCACAGTTTTTTCTGTGTTGTTTTTCTGGTATAGAGTGGTTATTGTCTAGACTTTTTTCATCTTGCTAGTCTTCCCCTTTCCTGGTCCTTTGGTTACAGAGAGAGGAGGCTTTTGTTGGAACATTTTTGTATGTGCCTGTTGGCATTTCAAGGCTGCTGGCATCTTCAGTTTCATGTCTGGGATATATGTAGTAAAAAGAAAATCCAGGGGCTTAATCACCAAGTCTGTCCTCTGTCCTGAGGTCACTAGACTGTCTGCCTTATTCTGTCCCCATTCAGAGTCTTCTTATGTTTGTTTTACATATAACACCCAGAGTTTTTAGCTATACTTAAATGTATCTTTAATTCTTTGTCCTAGAAGTCAAAATTAAGCATATATTGGAAAGAGTCCCTCAGAAAGCATTTATTTATTTAAGGTGACATAATGTATAGGTTTTTAACATCACTAAAGTCCACTGGAATCATGCAGTATGTCTCAGTGTTTCTTGTAATGCTTCACCAGATTTACCTCTGCATTATTGCATGTAGTAGAAAGATTGTCCATTTTCATTGCTATATAGGACTTTATTGTATGAATTCACCACAATTTATTTATCCATTCTACTGTTGATGAATATTTGTGATGTTTCTATTTTTTGATTACTGTAGAACAACGTTTTTACATTTCTTCATTGTGAATACTTGTATACTTTTCTATTAGGTACATACCTAGGATTGGAATTGCTTCTCCACAGAGCAATAATATGTTAAAATTTAATTGATATTGCTAAATAGTTTTCCTAAGTAATTGTACCAATTTATAGTCTTACCAGTAATATCTGGAAATTCCAGTTCTTCCCCATTTTTGCCAACACATGATATTGCCAGTCCTTTTCATTTCAACCATTCTCCTAATTATCTCATAATTCATATGGCATTCTTCTGCTGATTAAATAAATTGATTGTCTTTCGATTATTCATAGTAAAACAAAAAAACAAGAGCTATATTAAGAATCTGAGGAACACTCCTTAAGTAGAGATATTAAATGAATATGCCCGTTGAGTGGAATCTAATGTAATTAAGCCACTTTGTGAGTCTTAGGTTTATTGAGTTGTGAGTCATTACAAGCGTCCTTTTAAGACCTTGGAGGAGATTACTCGTATTTTGGCACGGGGTGAAATCTCTTCTGTGAGAACTCTTGATGTCAATTATTCAGGAGAGAGATTGAAACTAAAGTTGGAGAGTAAAATATAGGCAGGTAGTGACGTTGGCTCTCTTACACCTTCTCCTAGGTCTGGACTGAACAGAATCTAGTCATGCATGAGAGCTGCAATGAAGTGGGGAGCAAGACAGATGAATTTCTACCTTCATGAGCATTAATATAGTATATAGTGTCACTGTACTGTATAAAGCAGTGTTTTCTATGTGCATGTTTTCTTTTGTTTATTTTGCTTTGGCTTTCTGCTTTCAGTATAGTCACACTTAAATCTTCCAACCTGGTTTTGTATAATCCACATAAATGTAAGGAAAAGTAATATGCACACATAGGCCAGAACTCTTTTCCTTTGAGGCCGTTAATGTGACAAGACTCAATGGTTGACCTTCACTCATTCTCACAGGTGGTAAAACATCGCAGTGTACAAGGTGAAAGATTTAGCTGGCCTTCACGAATAGTCTTCTTTCTCCATTAGAACCTATGTGTTCTCTGGGTTTGTTTGTTTGTTTTCAGAGAAAGGACAGTTTTCCTCGGGATAAATCTTAGATAGTACCCTTGTAGGAATCACTGTCAGGAACATAAAATTGAGACAACAATGGGAGGTTTGTCAAAGTATTAAGACAAAGAAAGGGACAGTTTTGGTTTACTTTTTGTTTATGATGCTAAAATAAAATTAAAGTGTTAAGGCAGAGATTCTGAACTTGGGATGCGTAAATAGATTTTGGTATATTTGAAATACAAGCAGTATTTGTGTGTGTGTGTGTGTGTGTGTGTGTGTGTGTGTGTATCTCCATGCATTTATGCTTGTATGTGTACATTTTTCTAGAGAAAAGGGCTTTTGCTAGACTCTTAAAGGATCTGTGGTAGTAAAAAGATGCAAACCACTGCAGAGAGGGAAAATACTGAGAATAACAGTGAGCTGCTAGCGATCAAAGCTTTAGAACAATGAGTAATGCTTTGGAGGCAAACCATACACGATTATGGATATGTGTTCTCCAAAATCCTTATTTTCATTATTTTCAAAGGTATATACTTACTTCCTGTAGAACTAAGAGTTATTTAGAGGAGCAGTTTTTAAGTTATTTTCCTTGCATTTAGGAGCATTTGTTAATTTCTTTAATTACTTACTAGATGAAATGAATTGTGATCAGAAGTTGTACCCTGCAAAATTTTTACCCTGGGATATTTTTTGGGGTATTTTTTCATCCATTACATGATTAATTTTTCAGGAAAGTGGGAGAAGAAGCTGTGTTCTCCACAGGATACAAACATATTAGTCCTATGCTATTTATTATCTTGTTCAAATCTTCTGTGTCCTTATGTTTTGTTGTCCATCTGTCAAAGCCTGAGAGGAGTACGCTGAAGTTTTATATTAACATTGGATTTATGTCAGCTTACTGCTCTGTGTGTTTAAGTGCTGTCAGTCATCTTGTCTGCCCCCCTGACTTCCTCCTGGGAGGTTCCCCTTTTCCTTTCCATTGGATTGTTAATCAGAGCTCCTACCTCACAGACCACTCACACAGGCCAGTCAATGAAGTACTTCATTCCAAGAAACGTCATTAAAAATAGGGAATAGGGCCAGCCCCACTGGCCTAGTGGTTAAGTTCAACCTATTGTGCTTCAGCAGCCCGAGCTCTGTTCCTGGGCACAGACCTACACCACTCGTCTGTCAGTGGCCATGCTTTGGTGGTGGCTCACATGCAAAAGGAGGAAGATTGGCAACAGATGTTAGCTCAGGATGAATCTTCCTCAGCAAAAAAAAAAAAAAACCATATATATATAAAATATATATGATATATATTTATTATATAGTGAATAACTTGTGCAGCACATGAACTGATCTTTCAGACTAGGTCACCACCCAAAGAGAACAGATACTAGTAATAAACAATGAATAAGTTAATGCACACCAGTTGAGTATCTATCCCACCATCCACCATAGTCCATGGGAGACTTTGTCCAATCTTTGTCCAATATAGTACCACTCAGTGCCATTTTGAGAGGTTGGTCTTAATGCTTTACCTCTTTGTGAGATAGTGAGATGCAGAGGTCTTATAAGGGGGAGGCTGCCTGGGACCATCTTTTCCATTACCTTGACAGAGCTGGATAAGATGAAAAAAGACAAGGAAAGCTGAGATAAAAGAGGAAGAAAGAAAGTACGTGAGGGCAAGACCCAAGAACAGAATGAGAATGAAAGAAAAAGACTACTCCCGATATTATTTGAGCACTTGGAACCATCTATGACTGCTGCCTGCTGCCTATGAATTTTTCCATCACACAGTCAATAAATTTTCTACTAGCTTTAATTAGTTTGAGTTTTATTTATCTCACTTGAAATCCAGGTCCTGCCTAATTTAATTTAATTATGGCAGATATTTCAAATATACTGAGAATACAGAAAAACGATTAAATGCTCATGTACCCATGCAATGCAAACGTATATATTCTCCTGTATTTAATACATAATCATTGTGGACACAATTGTTTTAAGCATCTTTTGTATCTGCCTCCTTTCTTTGAGGTACATTTTCCAAAGATGGTATGCATCCATCCAGTGCATGTTTTATCTTTAATGCATGTGTACGACTCCACAGAATATAATAGTATATTATTTGCTTTTCAAATTTACATAATTAGTATCACACAGAACTCTTCATTCTGCAACTTTTTTTCTCTCAATATAGTCTCTCAGATTTATACATGTTGTTGCCTTTAGACATAGTCCATTCCTTTTGAGTGCTTTGCAGTATTTCTTTTTATGAATAGACGTGATATATTTTCCCTCTTGTGTTTTGGACGTTTTTTGCAGTTTTTTATTAAATGCAATGTTGCAATAACAATTCCTGTGCCTTTTCGAGATTTTAGTTAGGGTAGATACTTTGAAGGGGAGTTGCTGAGTTATATGCTATGTTCATTTTCAATTTAATTATATATTGCCAGTAGTTTTTAAGCCCACCAACAGTGTATGAATGTTCCATTTTCCCCACATGCTTTTCAAAGATTTTTATTGCTAGATTACATGATTTTTGCCAATATGATAGTTATGAAGTAGAAAATTCTTGATGCTTTAATTTGCACTTTTCAGTTTCTGTTTACTGGAGAGGTTGGGTTTTTACCTACATGTTTATTAACCATTCAGATTAGCTCCTTACAGTCTTTGTTCTTTTCATCCTCCCATTTATATTTAGGTTTTTTAACTTTTTTATTCTGTGACTTTTAAAAATTTTTCAAGATGTGAATCAGTTTTAATGTGTGTAATTAATATCTTTCTCCAGTCTGTGGGGTTTTTTAAATACCTGATTTATGTTGTTTTATGTAGACAGAATGTTATTGACTATTATTATTGTTGTTGTTTTATGGGTTGTGATTTTTCTGAGTTATTTAATCACTTTTATCTGAAAGTCATAAAGAAAACTTTCTCTAATTTTTTTCAGAAGTTTTGAAGTTCCCTTTATTCATCTAGCTCATGAATGAATATGAAATTAATTTTGCAGCTGGTGGAAAGGAAGGAATTAATAAATAGAGTTATTAAACATGGTACAGAATCAAGGATGTAGAAATAGTACAGAACAGTTGAACCTGGACAGTTTTCAGCTTCACTAGTAAATTACAAGAACATTCATCTTGACTAAAACAAGTACAGAATTTCTCTTTTTTGTTTATTTTTTTGTGAGGAAGATTGGCCCTGAGCTAACATCCATGCCAATCCTCTATTTTGTATATGGGACACTGCCACAGCATGGCTTGATGAGCAATGTGTAGGTCCATGCCAAGGATCCGAACTTGTGAACCCTGGGCCACTGAAGTGGAGTGTGTGAGCCTAACCACTAGGCAATCTGGCCAGCCCCAGAATTTCTCTTTATTTTAAGGTCGCTACAATATTTAATAGTTTTCTCTCCTTTATAATTCCAAAGTTGATAATTCGGCCACTTTCTTCACTGTTTTCTTGATCAAATTTGTAAAATATTATTATGAGTCTTTTCAAAAAGTCTGTTTCAGGGGTGGGCACCATTGAGAAGTGGTTAAATTCACGTGCTCCACTCTGGTGGCCCAGGGTTTCATGGATTTGAATCCTGGGTGCAGACATGGCACTGTTCATCAAGCCATGCTGAGGCGGCATCCCACATAGCACAACCAGAGGCAGTCACAAATAGAATGTACAGCTGTGTGCTGGGGGGCTTTGGGGAGAAGGAAAAAAAGAGAAGATTGGCAACACTTGTTAGCTCAGGTGTCAATATTTTAAAAACAAAAATCTGTTTCAGTTTTATTGATCTTCTGTGTAGTTCTTTTTCCCTCCATTTTGTTAATTTCTATTTTTATCAGTATTTTCTCTTTTCAATTATTTTTAGATTTATTCTAGTCTCTGTCTACCTTTCTAATTTGAATAGTGAGCTCATTGATTTTGGTCTTTCTTCTTTTAAGATATATGCATTTAATGCTACAACTATACCCATAATTATACATTTATTTGCATCCTACATATTCTGATAGGCAATATGCTCCTTGTCATTAAGTTGTAAATAGCTCATAGTTTCTGTTATAAATATTATCAATAAATCTTTTACACATTTCTAACTATACAGTTTTCTTTTCTTCCTTCCTTCCTTTTTTTTTTTTGGTAGAGGGAGGCTGGTTTTTAAGACAATTTCAATTGCTTTGTGACCAGAGAATGTGACGTGGTCTCTATATTTAGATTCTTGTTGTCCTAGATCAAATCAGTTTTGGTAAATGTTTCATGTATACTTAAAGCAAATATATATGATTCTCTAATTGTTGGTTGAAATTTCTACAAATATTCACTAGATTGACCTTTTTAATGTTTAGATTCAAATTCTAACCATAATTATTATTAGTAATAATAATTTGATTTATGTATTCTATCAGCTGCTGTTCTGCATTGAGATATATTTCTTTGAAATGCTACACAGTAATTCCTACAGCAAGCACTTCAGATATTTAGAAGCTATCTTGTTGTGTGTTTTCAGGTTCATTATTGCAGTAATTTCCTGAAAAATTATTTCTGTATAATTGTATGATATCTCTCTATATCCATAGGAACAATTTTCTTTTAATATATATTTGATCTCATAATAATAATTCTTCACTAACTTCCTGTGGGTTGTCTGGTATAGCATCTTACCATTTATCATAAACCTTTTTGTGCTTTTATATTTTAAGGATGTCTATTGAAAATTTTATATGAAATTTGTAAATTCATATACAGCAGTTTGAAAACAGCATGCATTTATTGTCATTTTAAAGATACATCTGGACTTATTTCTACAATTTATGTTTGTTCCATTTTCCATTATTTTGATTGCGTGTCTCTATATTTTTTCCTCTTCGTATTTTATATTGAATTTACTGAATTATTTTTAGTACTCTTTTTACTGTTCTTCTATGTCTGTATTTTTTTTATTTTTGAGGAAGATTAGCCCTGATCTAACACCTGCTGCCAATCCTCCTCTTTTTGCTGAGGAAGACTGGCCCTGAGCTAACATCCATGCCCATCTTCCTCTATATGTGGGACTCCTGCCACAGCATGGCTTGAGAAGCAGAGCATAGGTCTGCCCCCAGGATCCGATCTGGCAAACCCCTGGTTGCCAAAGTGGAACATGAGAACTTAACTGCTGCACCACCAGGCCAGCCCAACTCTTCTTCCGTTCCTGAAATTATATTATATCCATTCTTTAAGTGCATGCACTTGTATTTTTAACATGTGTCTTTATTTAATGAATTCTAAATTTAAATATGTATGTTGTTCTACTGAAAATATTAGTATTCAACTTTGATATCCCAAACTGTTTTTAATTTATGAATGTATTGCCATTCAACAAAAGTCGCTATTGTTCTGAATATATATTTATATATGCGTAATAAACCAGTCAAGACATATTTAAGTTTAATGAATGATTACTATTCTCTTATAGATCCCTGTTTTTTTGTTTAAAGATTGGCACCTGAGCTAACAACTGTTGCCAATCTTTTTTTTTCCCTGCTTTTTATCCCCAAATCCTCCCAGTACGCAGTTATATATTTTAGTTGTGGATCCTTTTAGTTGTGGCATGTGGGATGCCACCTCAGCCTGGCCTAACCAGTGGTGCCATGTCAGCACCCAGGATATGAACCAGCGAAGCAGAGCATGCAAACTTAACCACTCTGCCATGGTGCCTGCCCCTATATCACTCTTTTTGCATCCTAATTTCATTTAGGTTCAATGTTCTTACTGGACTATATCTTTCAGTGAAGGTCTGTAAATGGTAATGTTTTTATGTATTTCCTAAGAAAAATTCCTTTTTTGGTTTAGATAATTTAGCTAGGTTTAGAACACTAAGTTGATAGTTATTTTTACTTTGTATTTTGAAAAATAATATCCCATTGGTTTAGTGCATCTTATTATTGTTGACATGGTAACTTCTGTCTATTGTTTTATTATTATAAGTACTCTGTATTCCCTAGTTACTGTGAGCATTTTACTTTTCTCTTTAACATCAGCTTTCCTGGGAGTGGATTTGTTTTTGCTTCCCTTGTCTTAGGGATTAGGGGCTTATTTCGAGACGAAGAACGAAAACACTCCTAATTTATGAAGTTTTTTAGCTGATATATATTTTAATATTTTCTTCCTCATTTCTCTGGATTTTTACTTATATAACTCCTATTACACAGATGTTTGAACTTCTTTTATAAATCTTAAATTCTCTGTTCTACTTTTCATATCTGTTTGCTACATTTTCTGTGATTTTCTCAGACCTATCTTCAAATTTACTAATTGTCTCTTCAACCTGTTTAGTTTCTTTTTAAGCAGTAGGTTAAGTTTTGAAATTCAGTTTGTTTACAATTAAATTTTATGTTTAATATTCTTTATTTTATTTCTTGATAATTGAAATTACTAATTTTATAGTCTCTTTCAGAATGTTCAATTTTTCTTAATGCCTTTTCTCAGACCTAGTAATACCTTTGTCATACCAACATGATATTTATTTCTTCATGTAGTTTCTTTCTTTTTAAAAAATTTTGGGCCTTTCTCTAGTGTGTTTTATGGTCCCCCTCTCTTTGGTATTCTGTGTATTCTGCACTATAAGGAAACTTTTCATTTTACTCTTTTTTGCATCTTTCTACTATACAGGTAATATACATTCAGAGTGTACACTAATAGAGTGTTTCAACTTTATGTTTCTGTTGCTATATTGTATAGTGCATACAGATTCATGGTTATTATATCTTTATTGTGATTATATCCTTTATCACTATAAAATAACCATCTACCTACTTTAATGCTTGATTTTAAATTTTATTTGTTTTTCTTTATTAATTACTCTGCATCTTAAAAAGACGATCAGGTAGACTTAGGAAATCCAACAATATCATGAAGAAAAGGTGTTATTAGAAAATCACAGAAACAGGAATATACTATTGGTATTGAAAATCCTGGTTTTGTTTCTTTCTTTTTTCCATCTGTTTAATGATCCCTGTTGTCTTTTCCAACTTTATGAACTAATTTTCCTCTAGGTTTTTTTCATATAGTGCCTCTGTATTTTGGTCATCTTATTTACCCCATTAAGTACAAAGTCTTCATTGCCCCCTTTTTGACGGACAAAGTTTTACCCATGCTTCAAATTTACCCCCACCCATGTATTCCCAATGCTGCATCCAGATGGAATTATTGTCTTTCCTAAAGAAGATTTCAACACCATTCACCACTCGTAGGCATTTCTAAATAATTGGCTACTCTATAAGATGTTAAACTCTGAGAGAGTAATGCTTGAGCACGGTTACATATATTTGTATCCTAATAAATATCTAATGAAAGCAACGCTTTATATATAGTACAATTTCAAAACATATGTGTTGGATAATAGAGTATCATATTCAAACAAAACAATAGGTTTAGGAACTTTATTTCTTTAAAAAGAGCAAAAATATCTTTTTAAAAGTTAAAATTCATGGCTAGAATAGGAAGATTATTATATCTTAATACATTTTTTCCACAGTTCCATACACATGGTAAATATTCTATAATTGAGTGTGATTTTATTTTGTAAAATACAATTACTAAATCGTTTTCTCTCTTAACTAACCCTATTTCAAGAGTGATTCTGCCCTCTGCTCCACCCTTTGTTGGTATCCCCGCTTAACTGATTCACAGAATAAACAAAACATTTGGTATTCTATTGAAATGATATGGGTTTTACTTAAATAATTCTTACCCTCACATTATTTAACGTAGGAACCCTGGAAATAGTTTGTCTTGAGAGTTTACCACTATCATCCAAATTCTTTCTAAAACTGGCAACTTTTCTCACTGAGTTAAGAAACTCAATTTGATTGGACACAAACAAGTGGCTACTATTGATGGAAGCACGATACAATGAAAGCTCCAATGTATTCAGTTGGCCATTCTTCCTTCAAAAGAAAGTTCCATCGATCTTTGGACAAAAGCTATACTTTAACCATGGAGTTGCAATAGTAGCAGTAAATTCTCCACTTTTCAAGAAAGAGTTTTGCAGGAAAAATAGAAAAAATTACAAGGAAATAGGATATCTAGATTTCTAACTCAGACACTTTATCTTCACAGTTTCAGTACACTGCATATGAATCACATAATGTCAGTACTTGCAGGCAATTCTTAATATATACAATAGCACTATGGTAACATGGCAGCAGGTGCTTTTTTTTTTTTAGGAGTTTATGCAGTCCAGCAAACTGAGAATTGTGCAACTTAATATGGAATAGAAATAAAAGAAGTTGAATCCACACAAAACATGATATGCCTTTATTTCACCCTTAAAAACGTAAACTTTATAACCATGCCATCTGTTAAAAAAAATACCCACGTTGACTGGCTTGAGTTTTATCTTCACTAACTTCCTTTTCCTGCATTCCATCAAGTTGAAGGGGTAATGAATGGAGTTTTAAAAGGGATTTCAGAAATAGATACTTGGCACAGAGAAAATTCAACAATATTTTGATTAAGCTGGAAGGATATTTTTCACTTTGTTCTTTCCTTTGTAACTAACAAAATATCCTACTATATCCTGTCATAGTCTAGCTTGAACATTTTGAAGGGAACAACAAAAATTGGATAAAGTTTACTGGTGGCCAACTCACAGTAGAATGACAGAAGCAGCAGATCCCCCGCAATTCTTTTTGTACTTTCTCCACACCAGCAAAAGCCTCGATATTGATTATTTTTCAATGAGACAAAAACTAGTAAACTCCTGAGAGTTTCTTGCATGTAGATGCTATTGTTCACAGAGTTAAAACTTCTGGTTGCACTCAATAACCATTTCACTGATCCCTTGAAGATCTTCTGAGGTAAAAAGGTCTCTGACTCCTCAGTCAGCCTCCTGTCCACTATCTTCAAACCTCCTGCATGTGAGAATCTTCTGTAGATATTAAAATCTGAAGATACGTGGGCTGAACCTTAAGAGTTTTTATTTAGTGGGTATGGAGTGATGTTCCATGTCTTCTTTTTGATTCAATCTGGTGTCCATAAACTTAAATTTCCTTCTTTCCAGCAATTGTCTTACCATTCAAAGTCAAGTTCTTATTATGTCTTCTAAAACTGTTCATCAACTGTTTTTCCCCATTCCCCCTTTTTTTTTGTTTTGCTTTTTTCTTCTTTCCTTCAGAATGTTCATAATTGGGAACTAAACTAAGATCCATTCATTTATTGAACAAATATTCAATAAAAATATACTATGTGCCAGCTACCAAGATAAAGGCTAATTTTATTATGATGAATAGAATAGACACGGACTCTGACTCGAGAAAGTTCACACCAATATATTTCTAATTACAAATTTTAACCATTCATAGGAAGAAAAAGCACAAAGCTTTAAAAATTTACTTGTTTAAATAGGAAAAATAAAGAAAGACTCCCATGAACAGTTGACAATTTATCTGAGATCATAAGACTGCATCACAATTAGCCAGATGGGATAGGAGTAGGGTGAGGTCTTCCAGGGAGAGGAGGAATTGAGATAGAAAAGAACTCGATTTGCTGAAGGAATTGGAAGGAAAGTAGTAAGAGTGAAGCACAGTGTGTGTAAAGGAGAGAAGTACACAATGACTTTGGAGGAGCCAAGGGTCAGATAATGGACAATTTTAGATTTTATTCTATGAACAATAGGAAGCAATTTAATAATTTTAATAAAGTAGTATTACAATAAGATTTGCATTTGAAATGGACCTCTCAGCTTGCTGTAATGGGAATGGATTAGAAGTAAGCAAAAGAGAAAGGAGGAGAGAGAGCAGTTAGGCATGAATCAAGCACTAGGCTTAATGGAAGATAAGACCTTGCCCCTGTTTTGAGAGAACTCATGCAAAACAGAGGGAGACCCTCATGTAAAAAGTTAATTTCAATATAACGTGGTAGGAGGGGGGAAAGGTCTGGAGAAGGGTGGTAAGTCACAACATCCCAGGAAGTGGAAACAGAGTGTGCAAATTATAAGAGAAACCAAGGAGCTCACAAGAAGATTGAGAAAAACTGGTTACTTCATACAAAGTGTTTGGAACTTAATGGTCATAAACACACCCATTCATTGGTAAGCATTTATTGAGTGCCTACTGTGTACTAGGCATATGCCAAGTGCTGGATTTACGTATTTTTTATTGCACAGAAGTCATTTTACTTCTAATGGCACTCTGAATTTCTATCTTACAAATTTCTTAAAAAAGATGTCATTCCTCCATTTGACTCATGCTTTACTCCTTGTGTCAAAAAATGATTTCCTCATATATCACTATGCTTCTGTGCATACTGTGTACTAAAACATCTTTATATTTATGTAAACTCATAATCAGCAGTTAAAGTGAAAATTATTAGATATTTGGGATTTTTGAAGGAATGATAAAGGAAAAAATATTTTCAAGGTAAGATATTGAAAATTTTGGCTAAAATTAATAAAAAGCCTGTGTTCTGAAGGTAATTTAAGGAGCTCTAAAACCTTTCTCAATGACTCTTAGACTGTGGCCCAAGGACAACTTACTTCTTAAGAGATAAATAATCTTAAGTGACTGCGGTTTACTGTGAAGCAACTCAAACTAAAACTTCGTTATAGAATTAATTCTAATGTTATATAACAACAAAGGAATTATTACAATAAATAAATGTGGTAGGTCCAGTTTTGTCTTTTTAGTCATTTAGCAATTTTTCCTGTAATGTTGTGAGTGGAACTTAGGGTTTGTAGATTTTATAACCATGAATCAAGGTATAAAGACCAAGAGAAAAATAAAAATGATAAGTAGTTAGCAAAAATGACAGTCTCAAAAACTATTACTTTAGTTATGAGCTCATAAAAAGAGAAATGATATTTAATAGTCTATGTTTAAAATCCATTTCATTTTCATAGCAATAGTCTAATTCCAATATTTTTCAACCTGCTGTTATATCCAGATAAATGTAACAGTTAGTTAATCTAAATATTTTAGTTTGGTAAGCAAGATGCATTTATACTGGTATTTCAATGCCTGTTTTGTTAATTATTGGAATTTTTAAGATGGCACGCTAAATATCCAGACTATACTGTCAATATCCACAGTACCCAGATCTGAAAATTGCCAGATTCTGTGAGAGAGGATGAGCTACGTCAGCTCTAAGATGGATGTAATGTTCAACTGACTTCTTGATACATTTACTAGGTTCTGTCTTCTATATGAAAGACACTTAATTCATTTTCTTATGAATAAATACTTTCCATGAGCTATGAAGGCAAGTGATTTGGTTAGAAAAGTTTTTCTTTTAGAACTTTCTAGATGAGAACAATAATTTAATTATGTCAATAAAACAACTAAGCAAAATGGATTAGAAAGTTTTAAAAGTAAGAGTTGTATATAGAGTCAAAACAGATCATTGAGATTTGGTGGTTAAAATTGGAAAGAAAGAAGTGAAACTGTCACTATTTGTAGATGAGATGATTTTATATAGAAAACCCTAAAGAATCCACCAAAAAACTTTTATAAATAATAAATGAATATGGTCAATTTGCAGCATACAAAATCAACGTATACAAAACAGTTGTGTTTTTATAAACTAACAGCAAAGTAGCAGAAAGAAATTAAGAATACAATCTCATTGACAATTGCAACCAAAAGAATAAAATATCTAGGAATCAACTTAACCAAAGAGGTGAAAGATCTGTACACTGAAAACTATAAAATACTGTTGAAAGAAATTGAAGAAGACACAGAGAAATGGAAAGATATGCCATAATCTCAGATGGGAAGAAATAACATAGTTAAAATGTCCATACTTCCTAAAGCAATCTACAGGTTCAATGCAATCCCTATCAAAGTTCCAACAAAATTTTTCACAGAAATAGAACAAAGAATCCTAAAATTTATATGGAACAACAAAAGATCTTGAATAGCCAAAGGAATCTAGAGAAGAAAGAACAAAGCTGGCGGTATCATACTCCCTGATTTCAAAATGTACTACAAAGCTCTGGTAACGAAAACAGCATGGTACTGGCACATAAACAGATACACAGATCAATGGAACAGAATCAAGAGTCCAGGAAGAAACCCACATATCTATGGACTGCTAATTTTCAACAAGGGAGCCAAGAACATACAATGGAGAAAAGAAAGTCTCTTCAACAAATGGTGTTGGGAAAACTGGACAGCAACATGCAAAAGAACGAAAGTAGACCATTATCTTACACTATACACAAAAATTAACTCAGAATAGATTAAACACTTGAACGTAAGACCTGAAACCATTAAACTTCTACAGGAAAACATAGGTACTATCCTCTTTGACATTGGTCTCAGCAGCACGTTTTCAAGTACCATGTCTGACTGGGCAAGGGAAACAATAGAAAAAATAAACAAATGGGACTACAGCGAACTAAAAAGCTTCTGCACAGCAAAGGAAAGCAACAACAAAACAAAAAGACAACCTAACAATTGGGAGAAGATGTTTGCAAACCATATATCTGATAAGGGGTTAATATCCAAAATATACAAATAACGCATACTTCTCAACAGCAAAAAAACTAATCACTCAATGAAAAAAATGGGCAAAAGATCTGAACAGAGATTTCTCGAAAGAAGATATATAGATGCCAACAGGCATGTGAAAAGATGCTCAACATCAATAACTATCAGGGAAATGCAAATCAAAACTACAATGAAATATCGCCTCACTCCTGTCAGAATAGCTATAATTAACAAGACAGGAAACAATAAGTGTTGGAGAGGATGTGGAGAGAAGGGAACCCTTGTACACTGCTGGTGGGAGTGCAAACTGGTGCAGCCACTATGGAAAACAGTATGGAGATTCCTCAAAAAAATTAAAAATGGAAATACCATACAACCCAGCTGTTCCACCGCTGGGTATTTTCCTAAAGAACATGAAAACACAAATGCAAAAATATACATGCACCCTTATGTTCATTGCCGCATTATACACAATTGCCAAGACTTGGAAGCAACCTAGGTTGCTTCAAGAGATGAATGGATAAAGAAGATGTGGTATAAACACACAAAGGAATACTATTCAGCCATAAGAAATGATGAAATCCAGCCATTTGTGACAACATGGGTGAACCTTGAGGGTATCATGCTAAGTGAAATACGTCAGAGGGAGAAAGTCAAATACCGTATGAATTTACTCATAAGTAGAAGACAAAAACAATGACAAATAAACACATAGAGACTGGATTGACGGTTACCAGAGTGGAAGTGGGGAGGGAGGAGTATGAAACAGGTGATTAGGCACATGTGTGTGGTGATGGAGGGTAATTAGTCTTTGGGTAGGGGACATGATGTAATCTACACAGAAATCAAAACATATAATGATGTACACCTGAAATTTATATACTGTTATAAGCCAGTTACTGCAATAAAAGATAAATAAATTTTTTAGAAATTAAAAAATAATTTTTTAATTTAAAAAATTAAAAAAAATTTGGTGGTTAGATTTGAATCACCAACTGTTGTTCATACTTCTTTTCTCACATATTCTTCTGTCTTTGTTTTCCAAGTAGATCTACGTGATTCAAACAATTCAATTTCATTGTCATAATCAAGTATCCTGTGAAAAGGAAGGGATTAAAACTAGATCCTTGAGTGCCTTTCTATTTATCCAGCAATCCGCTCACCAAGCCACACTTTCTCTCCCCAACACTCTCAGGTGAATCTGCAGAAAATAATATCTCCCATGTCTATTTCAATACAATTGCTTTCAGGGAAGGGAGGGGTGTGTTGTGGCATATAAGGGAAGGTGGAGGGAAAAAAGCTAGCTAAACGTTTTCAGGTCTGAAAAAGATCTAAGTCCACTTGCGTTCTGATAAAGGGCTCATCCTAGTCATTATCTCAAAACAATTTATTCTGCTCCTACATGTGTGGTTCAAGTTATTCTGAAAGTAATTTTGAGTAATTTTAGTTATTTGTAAAATCTCTGATTTCTTTGAAATAAAGAATCTTTGGAAGAGTGAATAAAAGAAAATTTAAATGTCCACAAATGCTTCTCTTTCCAAATGGTATACAGAATTGTATTATTTAAATTGTCATTTTCAACTAAAAAAATAACGTGGGTTTAAGTGAAAAAAGTATGAGTACTTAAAATGTGTACCAAATCAATATTAGCAGAAAAATGAAATGCTTTTATTTATTTTACTAGTACAAATATGAACCACTAATCAAAATACTTTGAAGAAAATTAAGCATGATGATTTTCACCTGCAATTATATGCAATTTTCAACTTTCCTTTAATATTTATTTTACATTAGACCTTTTAGATTTCAAAAGTATAAATGAGAAACCTAGCCTTATGAGTATGAAGAGTAGATAACCCAATATTAAAGGTTCTAGACATTTTTAATATCAAAAATAAATGTAAGACTTAAAATCTGATGGCTTAAGCTGAACATCTTTGAATACTGCTCAGTTCCCTACCAAAATGTGAACATCACTAGGAGGAGACCACCATACTAAGTATGGATGAACTTCACTAAAGAGACGTAGTTAGGAAATTGGAGGAAATCAGGTAGTGAAAGTTGGAGAAATCTGACAAAGTCTCCCCTAACTATTATGTTAATTAATTAATGTAAGGCACATTTTCCTTAGGATCAACAAAATAATAATTACTGCTTCTCAAACTCATATGGAAATACATAAAATTTTATTCCCTTGCAGGCAGATGGATGAATTACTCTTTCATGAGGATGATATACATCCTCCTTTTGAGGGGGCACTTATAGAATTGTGAATTTCTTTGTCTTCAATTCTTTCTTAAGCTTTGTGTGTTCCACCATGGGTTAAAGATTCAATGCACTTCATATTTGCTATATTTTTCTTAATAGAATGTGGTCATCTCGGTCAAGTCAAGAAAAGAAAGCTCCAACTAATCAGCCCAGGCAACTACTTGTTAGTTGAGAGCATTTTCCAGTGGTCCTGTTGTGTCTTCACAGTAGGCATCTGATCAACCACGTGTCAACACTAGTGACTCTAACAGCAGACAGGCATTGGGGGGAGGTCCCTGTGTGATTCCAGCCATCCGAAGGGCAGGAGAGACGCTCTGTTGTGCATTAGTCACATGGTTTCTAAGATGAGTTCTCTGCAGTCCCGTTTGCCAAAAGTGATGTAATGTAGGTATACACTTTCTGCTATTTATTGCATTTAAATCCCATGAAGTAATGAAAATAAGCTTCTTTGTATGTTTAATTGCAAATTACTTCCCCAGAACATATTCATATGAGGCAAATATACCTATATCTATATCTATATCTACTATATCTATCCTTCAGATAAAATTTCTCTTTGCATTTTATGTAAGAGGATTTTTTTTCTTTCTTTTTCTTGTGGGAATATTTTTAATAACAAATTCAATCTCTTTAATAGATATAGGGCTATTTGGACTTTTTATTTCTTCTTATGTGTGTTTTAGCAAGTTCAGTATTTCAAGGACTTTTTCCAATTAAGCTAAATTGTTAGATTTATTGGCATAAAGTTATTAATATTTTTTCCTTTTTATCATTTTTTAATTTGTTTTTTAAATTTTTTTTAATTGCGGTAACATTGGATTATAACATTATATAGTTTTCAGATATACATCATAATATATTCCAAATTCTGTGTAGATTACATCATATTCACCACCCAAAAACTAATTATAGTCCATCCCCTCACATGTGAGCCTAAATCACCTCTTTTGCCCTCCCTGCCCCCCGCCATGGTAACCACCAATCCATTCCATTGCTATGTGTTTGTTTGTCATTGTTTTTATGCAAGAGGACTTTAAGGAACACTAATAAAATTCAAAACATTCATTAAATAAAAAGAAAATACCAATTTCTGGGTAAAATCCTCTTACAACTCAATTTTCAAAGGTATTTTCTTCCACATAACAGTGGCAATTTAAAAAAGTAAAAAGATCCATAAAATTTCTCCAAGGAAGTGTTTCCCTGTTAAGATATAAACACTACGAATTTTAGGACAAATTCAGAATTGGCAACTCAAAAATCATATTTGCAGATTTTCTCTCAAGAAATTATTTAGATGTTTCTGCCACTTAGCCTGTACTTGATCAATGGATAAATAGGTTTCTTTATAGACACTTTTACTACAGCGTTTTAGGTACACAGCCCCTCAAAACAGCCTTTTTTCCCAACTTTGCAGAGTTCGTCTGCAGTAATCCTACAGGATCCATAGTCTCCTATAAACGTCACTTCTTTTTTATGACCTCTCTCCTTTATTATTTCTTTGCTATTAACAGTAGAGTAAGACTACTTTTACTAAGGTGCGTTAGAACATTTTAATTTCATAATTAATACAAGTAAAGACAGCAGTTATTTTAACAGCTAATTTTAAATGCTTTCTTGATTTTTTTCCTGAGATAGTCAAGTGGCCAGCAATAACCATAGGGCACTTTAACATACAAAACATGTGCTAAATCATTAAATTTCTAAATACTGCCTAAATCCAGTCTTTTCCTGATTTGCCACGACTTTTAAAATATAGTTACCACAAGCTTACAGATTACTGGTTTCTCCTTCTTAGATATTGCTTCTCCCTAGTTTTTAACCTGGAATTATAACCTGGAATAATTATGGAATTATTTTAATCTGGAACTATATTTTCATTCACCACTCAGTTTTCCCATGATTTCTTTGTATTTTCTACATTTTGAATCACTATTTGGAGACTACGTGTGAAAGTAAAATATGTAGCTATACTTGCAAACAAATAGCAGTTATAAACTAGAAGATGCAATAATATATAAAAGATATAAAAAAAGAGCAGTTGTAACATACTAATATTGAATCATTGTGCTGGGAACAGAGGGCACCTACTTTGTCTAAAGGATTAAAAGTCAAATTTATTAGCTAGAGAAATGTAAAATACACAATAGCAATATTTTAAAAATAGACTTTTATGAATTCTCTTTATTTTTCTCCAAAATAATATCACAGATTTGCAAGTATTTTCTAGTATTTGTGGATGTCTATACTACATCAATCTAGATACTAATTAGAATACACTTGTTTTGGATCTGAGGCCAACCTCAAGTGTCTTACATCTGAGCTGGGGCAGTGGATAAGGTAACTTATAAATGTATTCACGTAAAATAAAATGTCACAACAAAGAATGATTGTCTAAGAAATAGCTTACCAGTCACTAAATGGGATTGCATTCATTCCCACATCTTTGTCAAGGTAAATAATTTATTTTGCAAGGAAAGTTTAGCTGATATTAATAACATTAATATTGGGAATAGATGGAAATCAACTTGAATTTCTATAAATATATTTTGAATTTCATGAATCTGCATTTTTGTGTGTAAATCTGTGTATTGCTGCCTCAAAATCAAGGCGTATATAGCAAATCTATATCACAAAGAATTATCCCTGAATAGAAGTAGAAATACTATCTTGAATAATGAATTATAAACATCAATGACAGCATCTTAAAAGTTACAGAATTCTTTGCTAGCCTTAATTGGGGTTCTTGAAAGATTCCTCAAGAGGAGTCAGGGGACTTTTGTGTTATCTTGCAGATGAGGAGACGAAGACTTGGAAAATGGTTCTCCAATGAAAATCCAGGTCATGGCAATGCAGGAACCAGATTCTCACTTTCTCCTGTAGTTCTCTTTCTACTAAACATAATATGCAGTTTGTCCCAGAATATTCGATTTGGTTGAGTCTTCACTGTAAGTCAATATCACGTAAGCCCTGTTTTTTATCTTGTCACATGAGCTTACAGAAGGGTTTCTGGTGCAAGGGAAGATATTATGGTGAGCATTTTGTAATAGAATGGAACAGCACTTTGAGGCAAGAGAGAGACAATATTTGAACTGCATGTCCTTATTTTTAAATTACATTTTTATTGTTTTATTAGTTTATCACAGGAACAAAAGGAGGAAGGAGAAGGTTTTAGAGGTCTCCGAATACAGAATTTATCCTCTCTGCTCTTCTTGACTTTCATTTTATGTTATGCAATTCCAGTCCTAAAAAAAGACTAGACAGCACTGGCTGCATTTTTAGGAGGTAGCTATTTTTGAGTCTTCAAAACCTTTTAAAAGTCATTAAAAGTGCCATTTCTGTATGTTCCAATGTTAATCCCCGGTATTTTAGTTAATATACAAACAGACACTTAAAACCCTTTTGCAAATCCTAAAATGAATATGAATAAATTGACAACGAACTTCATCAGAGCTGAAGACCATTCAAATGCATTGGGCTGTTGGGGTGTTTTTCCAGAAGAGCTCAGAAAGAATCCCGGTGTCAGACATGGGCCACGTGTGGTTGGCCCGGTGTTTAACTAAAGGGGACAAAGAGCGTGGGCTCACGTCGCTGTAATACGGGACCGTCGCACGAAGCCCGCTCCCACCACAGCCCCTGAGCACGCTGCGCGCGCAGCCCGCTGAGCAGGTGAAGGCGGAGAGGGGGTTTGGCGGCGGCGGCGGCGGGAGGACAGCCCCGGAACAACCTCTGCCAGGCGAGGTGGGCGCCTCCCGCTCTTTCAAAGAGGAGCTAAATACGCTCGTTCAGAGTGTTTGCGGTTCCCTACCTACCGCTCAAATCTGTATGATATCAACTCTTGAACAAAAGCAAGAAACCCAGTAGAGAAATAATAAATCCATTAAGTATTTTAAATAAGAATTAAATGTAAATTATTTTCATTATAAAAGATTAAAGACCAAAATTACCTCAAAAGAAACTAGACAAGCTGAATCCACCAAAGCCAGAGGATGTGACAAATATCATCAGAGACCTATCATCAAACAGGCACTTATTATGTTAATATAAAGGCTTACATGCATAGAAAAAAGTTTCCCAACTCATTCTAGATTGCTAGGAAGTCTGATTCTAACAGGAAATAAGGATAAAACAGAAAAGAGAACTATTTGTCAGTCTTACTTCAGGATATAGTTATTAAAATATTAAAGAAAACTTAAATTAATCAAGTCACTAAAAGAATAATCATAAACAGGTATGATTTATCCTAGTACTATACGATTACTCCAACATTACACAATTTTCTAATGTGTTTTAACTACAGGAAAAGTTTAATGTAAAAAATATATAAACTCAATAAAATAACAAAAAAAAGCATTTAAAAATTGATAGTCCTGATTTAAAAAATCTTAGAATAATTGGGGCCGGCCCAGCGACATAGTGATTAGGTTCACACACTCTACTTTGGTGGTCCAGGCATCCTGAGTTCAGATCCTTGGCATGGACCTACACACCATTCCTCAAGCCATGCTGTGGCGGTGTCCCACAGACAAAATAGAGGAAGACTGGCACAGATGTTAGCTCAGCAACAATCTTCCTCAAGCACAAAAAGGAAAACTGGCAGCAGATGTTAGCTCAGGACCAATCTTCCTCACCAAGAAAAAAGAAAAAAAAGTCTTAGCATAATTGTAATTTTTCTATATATGTAAATATATTCAGGGCATCTTTTTAAGTGAAAATAGCGATGTAACAAAAGTATATGGATTTAAAAAATAGGATCACAATATATTTCTATATCAAAATATGTATTGTATAATATTTACATGTATATTTATCTACATATGTATGTACTCATGTAGATGTATATATATACACATGCATATACATAGATTCTATAAAGTTACACATAAGTGTTCATAACCATTGACTGTGGATTAGGGTTTGCCAGCAATCTTAATTATTTGCTATTTTTCCCTTTTGCTTCTCAAAAGTTTCTATGTGAATATGTATTGGTTATAATTTAAAAATATTTCATAACATTATTTTAAAATGTAAAATTGTAATCATTATTTTCTAAAAATTAGACTATAAAGTATATAAACTAGTATTTTCAGAAAATTTTTAAGCCTCTTGATTTAATTTATCAAAAGTATGCACCTGAGATCTTTGAAAGCACTAATAACCATTTTTACCAGCAACATTTACTGATGTAAGTATTATGCTTAGTTGTCCTTAAGGTATTCATAATCTAGTTTGAGTGAAACAGATACATGTACCACCAATGGTATAACATTTTGATAAATGCTGAAGTAGATAAATCTGCAAAGACTTGTATGCTCTACCAAGGCTGATGTTTCTTTAGTTCCTCAGCAGGGGTGAGCTCTCTGCAGCCTCAGGACCTTTGCACATGCCAGCTTGCTTCCTAAAGTGTTCTTCTCCTCACTTTCACAAAAGATAATACCTTCTGTTCCCTTTGGTCTCAGCTTCAATGATCCTTCCACAGAGGCCTCTTTCCTAAGCAACCCAACTAAAGTCAGCCTCCTTTGTTGTTATTTTCAGCCCTGTCTTGTTTATTTCCTCCCAACACATTCTCAAATCTGCCATTATTAATATTTCCTTTTCTGTTCTTTTTCATTTTATCAGTCTTCTCAATGAGAAATCAGTCCTAGAAGAAAGGAGTAACTCTCTTTCATTTACTGCTGTGTCTCGGTCAATGACTGCATTATAGAGTGATAATTTCTTTCTGACCCGTCTGCTAAAAGACTGAAAATTATATCAGAGATCAGTTCAAAACTTTTTATGCAGCTTGTAACAGGTACAAATTACTTGTCTAGTTCATGCCCCAGGAAACTTCCTTTGCTATACTGATGACAAAGGTACCTGTTTTCATTTAATTTGGTAAGTGATTTTGGGTAAGTTGATTAGTCCCAGCCTGTGTTTGCTCCAGAGTAATGTGACCATAATCCTGTCCCCCTGTCCTTTTTCAGTCCTGTTCTCTGCCTTACTAGCCCTACACATCTACTAAATTTGAACTCAATTCCTAAGTGTAGTGTAAAAGTTTTTTTATATTACAAATAAAGATTATATGTCAGAGAGCACTACATTTAAAAAAGAAAAGGCTTATAAATTATTATTTTTTGGCTTTTTCATGTTCTGAATGAGGATACTGATCTGGAAAACATGTGACTTCATTCCGTGATATTATCTGGTAGGCTGCCTCAATGCTTTGTTCAAGAGGCTGTATACACTTACATAGGTGGGTAAGTAAATAGATAAACTATCACAGTCTCATATCTCCCCATAAGTATTTCGGGGAGTGACCAAGTCTTTTCCAATTGACAGTAATCTCTGATGCACTAATGCACGGTGCTCAGAATTGAATAGGTTCTCAATAAATATTTGCTGGATAATGATGAATGCAGGCATACTTCAAAAACTAACAAGTAAAATGTAAATATAAGGTGGTGTTAATGTATGTTTTTATCATGATAATGATTATGATGATCACCACGTGGTTTTATCAACTAAATGGAAAAACAATAATATTGACATCTTGCTAGCATACGAGATAATCAGTACTGGTATAAATGAAATACTAGTACATAAGGGTGTTCCACTGTTTTATTTTATCTTAAAATTGGGCATGATTAAAATAATGAGCGGTTTAACAGAAATCCCAATTCTAAAAAAAAATCCAACACAAAAACGTTTAATTCTTCTGTAACAGCCTTGAATCTCAGCTAGAAGTAGCATTCTTACATGTTTAGACAGAAAACAGCACTTCATTTATAAATAATGTTTTTATTTAAATAATCTGGAATTAAAATGAAACCTTTGGCCCTGCTAGTAATTAAACAGCAGTGCTTTACACTAGTCTTATTCTAAACATGTAGACGGGGAGAAACACTTTACAAATAAAAGTATACACAAGCTGCAGTGTTTTGGTCCATTAGGGAGGAGAACACCTGCAAAGCCCACTCACGCTTTCTTTTAGTGGCTGAAGTGTGATAATACTCTTGTCCCCATATGGGAACCAGAGATTAGTCCCAACTTAAACATCCAGCACACTCAGCTACCTGCAAGCAATTGAGGAAGCTCGGTTAACGGATGTGTAGAGCTGGAACGAGAGGCACTTGAAACAACTGGCCACATGGGGCACAAAGAGAGAAGGGCACTCACAAGTCCAAATACGCTATGTGCTTATTTGTCTCCTACAGGGGTGGAAGAAAAGTCACTACTCAGGGTGGCCTTATTCAGTTCGACGGAGCTGGTGGAACTGGCTGGGTCTCTCCATTGAAAACCCCATGGAGCTCTGGGCTCCATGGCCCCGGAGCCTGAGAGCACCATCTGAGCAGGACCCTTGCCGACCCATTCAAGAATAGTAGGAGGGAGATTTTCCTTTAACTGAGGTATAATTGACATACAACATTATATTAGTTTCAGGTATACACATAATGATTTGACATTTGTAGACACTGTACAATGATCACCACAATACAGCATGGTTTCTCTTATATATGGAATCCAAACAAAACCAAACACACACACAAAACCCAAGCTTGTAGGTACAGACAACAGATCGGTGGCTGCCAGAGGGTGGGGGCACTGGGGGTGGGCAAAACAGTGAAGGAGGTCAAAAGGTACAAAATTCCAGATACAAAATAAATAAGTCATGGGGATATAAACACAGCATGGTGACTATATTTAATAATACTGTATTGCCTATTTGAAAGTTGCTAAGAGGGTAAATCTTAAAAATTCTCACCACAAGAAAAAAATATTTTGTAACTAAGAGGGAGATTTTTAAGGCTTCTTAGCCTTAAGGCACAGTGACATATGGGAATGCGCAATTCTGTTTTCTCCTTGTGAGGTGGGGTTTATGTTTTGCTCTCTCACCTTCAGAAACTTGGAATTTATTCTTAGGAAAGTCCAGAAGATAAAAGAATGGTTATTTAAATTTCCCCCCCAGCGTCATAGCTGACCAATCCATTGGTAAATTGATTGCACGAAGCAAAAGGTGCTTAAAGTCAAATCTGAATCCTCAATGTCCTTTGAGCTGGAAGTGCACGCTCGGGTCCTCAGGAGCGTGCAAAAGCAATGATGCCCTCGCACTTTTCATGAAATGAGTACAGCAAGGTGACAGAGACTCAAAATGCAGGCTTCTGAAGCTGTGGCAACTGTGTGAAATAAGTGTTTTGTGAATTCAAAAACTCTAAGATTGTATTGTTCTTAATTTTAGATGTATGTTGTGAATTAAATTCCTTTAATCACAGAGAGATTAGAATTTGCATTGAGAGCAGAAGAGGGAAAGCTCAGAAGCAACTCCCTGCAAACACACCTCAGACACATCTCACAGGGTTTTTATCTTGACCCGCGGCCGCTGGCAAGTCTCCAAAACACATCCACTGAGCACTACAGCTGGCTTTCCGCTTATCGTCATAATTTATTTTCCGCGCAGCTGGCAGAGTGACCTTTCTCAGACTCTTACCTAATCAGATTCCCCCTTTCCTGCTTAAAATTTTCCAGTGGTGTTCCATTTATATCATTGTAATATAGAAAGTCGAAAAAATAGTTTTTCACTCCGTCCCTGCTTATTTCTACAGCTTCCTTTCTCTCTCTCTCTCTCTTTTTTTTTTTTTTTGAGGAAGATTAGCCCTGAGCTAACATCTGCTGCCAACCCTCCTCTTTTTGCTGAGGCAGACTGGCCCTGAGCTAACATCTGTGCCCATCTTCCTCTACTTTATATGTGAGACACCTGCCACAGCATGGGTCGACAAATGGTGCCATGTTCGCACCTAGGATCCGTACCGGCGAACCCCAGGCCACTTCAGTGGAATACCAAACTTAACCACTGCGCCACCAGGCGGGCCCCTACAGCTTCACTTCTTGATGTTTTATCTGAACGCCCTCCTCCTCAAGTAATCTTTGCAGCAGTCCACAAATGAATCTACGCGATGAAGTCGTTTACTCACCTTCCTTTAATATTTCTGTGCTTTTGCATATACAGTCGTGCGCCGCATAACAATGTCTCTGTCAACAATGGACCACATATATGACAGTGGTCCCATAGATTAGTACCATATAGTCCAGTTGTGTAGTGAGCTGTGCCTTCCATATTTGGGTAAGTACACTCTGTCATGTTCACACAACAAAATTGCCTGACAACGCATTCCTTAGTCATGCATCACACGACAATGAAATTGCACAACTGTACCGAGTCTTTAACAAATCAGTTATTTTAAATCCTGGCTGCAGAATAGAATAAAAAATAAAATAAGAAGATCCGTCAAGGATCTACACCAGAATTGCTTATTTGTTTGTGCAGGGTTGAGGCATGGCATTGGTGCTTTTTAAAATTCTTGGTGTATTTACCACTGAAACTCCCTGGTTTAAATATTCATATCTCCAAGCTCACCAGTATAATTTCGGTCATTCTGACTATCCCAAGCTCCCCCCCAGCCCATGCTAGAACCATCTCTATGACGTGCCTAATCACTCTGTGTTCACAGCCCCTGTGGCACTTATCACAACTTATTACATGTACGTGTCTTCTGTTTCTCTTCTCTCCTAGAATATTAATTCTTTGTATCCCTAGTACCTAGCACTCAATAATTATTAAAATTGTACAAATGGGGATTTTGAAAGTGAGCTCAATAGCAACATAAGGCACAAAAGAAAAACAGAATTTGAGTAGGTCAGTGAAAGTCTCCATAAAGAATTTCATTTTTGTGTAAAACTAAAAGATGTGTTAAGATTTTCGTAGATTTGGTAGAAGCACGAGTGTTCCTAGCAGCAGGGATAGGATAATATCTGTAGATTGCTTTAAGTACTATGTACATTTTAATCTTGTTTATTCTTCCAACCCATAAGCATGGAATGTTTTTCCATTTCATTCCATTTCTTCTTCAATTTCTTTCCATAATGTCTTGTAATTTTCAGTGCATAGGTCTTTCACATCTTTGGATAAGTTTATTCCGATATGTTTTATTCTTTTTGTTGAGATTGCAAATGGGATTGCATTCTTGACTTCTCTTTCTGCTAGTTAGTTGTTATTGTATAGAAATGCAACTGATTTTTGTAAGTTGATTTTGCACCCTGCCACTTTGCTGTAGTTCTTGATTATTTCTAATAGTTTTCTGATGGATTCATTAGATTTTTCTACATATAGAACCATGGCATATGCAAACAGAGTTTTATTTCTTCCTTTCCAATTTGGATTCTTTTTATTTCTTTTTCTTGCTTAATTGCTCTTGCCAATGTCTCCAGTACGATGTTGAATAGGAGTGGTGAGAGTGGGCACCCTAGTCTTGTTCCTGTTCTCAGAGAGATATCTTTCCATCTTTCAGGTGTACAGCACAGTGATTTGATATTATCATACATTATGAAATGATCTCCACAATAACTCACAGTAAGTGCTTACTGCCTATGTTTTCGTCTAAGAGTGTTATGATGTCGGCTGTGGGATTGTCTTATATGGTCTTTAATATGTTGAGGTACTTTCCTTCCATATGCATTTTATTGAGAGTTATTATCATGAATGGATGTTGGATCTTGTCAAATGCTTCTTCTGCATCTACTGAGGTGATCATGTGATTCTTATTCCTCATTTTGTTGATGTGGTGTATCACACTGATTGATTTGTAGATGTTGAACCATCCCTGTGTCCCTGGAATAACTCCCACTTGATCATGGTGTATGATCCTTTTAATGCATTGCTGTATTCTGTTTGCCAATATTTTGTTGAGGATTTTTGCATCTATGTTCATTAGTGATATTGGCCTGTATTTTTACTTCTTTGTGTTATCCTTGTCTGGTTTTGGTATCAGGGTAATGTTGGCCTCATAGAATGAGTTAGGAAGCATTCCATTTTCTTTAATTTTTTGGAATAGTTTGAGAAGGATATATAATATATCTTCTTTGAATTTTTGGTAGAATTCTCTAGAGAAGCCATCTGGTCCTGGGCTTTTTTGGGGGGAAGTCTTTGATCACTGTTTCGATCTCTTGTAATTGGTCTATTCAATTTCTCTATGTCTTCTTGATTCAGTTTTGGGAGGTTGTATGAGTCTAAGAATTTATTCATTTCTCCTAGGTTATCCAATTTGTGGGCATATAGTTTTTCATAGTATTCTCTTATAATCCTTTGTATTTCTGTGGTATCTGTTGTAATTTCTCCTCTTTCATTTCTAATTTTAATTATCTTAGCCTTTCCTTTTTTTCTTGGTGAATCTAGCTAAGAGTTTGTCAATTTTGTTTATCTTCACAAAGAACCAGCTCTTAGTTTCATTAATCCTTTCTACTGTTTTTTTTAGTCTCTCTTTCATTTATTTCTGCTCTGATTTTTATTATTTACCCCCTTCTGCTGACTTTGGGCTTTGTTTGTTCTTCTTTTTCTATTTCTGTTAGGTGCAGTTTAAGATTGCTTATTTGAGATTTTTGATATTTGTTAAAGTGGGCCTGTATTGCTATGAATTTTCCTCCTAGGACTGCTTTTGCTGCATCTCATAAGAGTTGGTATGCTGTGTTTCCATTTTCGTTTGTCTCCAGGTATTTTTTCTTTTCACCTTTGATTTCTTCATTGATCCAATGGTTGTTCAGTAACATGTTGTTTAGTCTCCACATATTTCTGACTTTCCAGTTATTTCCTTGTAGTTGATTTCTCTTTTTATGGCATTGTGGTCAGAAAAGATGCTTGACATGATTTCAGTCTTCTTAAATTTTTTGAGGCTTGTCTTGTTTCCCAAAACATGGTCTATCTTTGAGAATGATCCATGTGCACTTGAGAAAAATATTTAGTGTCCTGTTTTTGGATGTAGTGCTCTCTATATATCTCTTAAGTCCTTGTGATCAAGTCTTTCATTTAAATACATTATTTCTTTGTTGACTTTCTGTCTGGATGATCTGTCCATTGATGTATTGTGGGCTACTAAGGTCCCCTGCTATTATTGCATTGCTTTTAATTTTAATAGGTCTGTTAATAGTTTCTGTATGTTCTTTGGTGCTCCTGTGTTAGGTGCATGTATATTCGTGAGTGTTATGTCCTCTTTGTGGAAAGTCCCTTTTTTCATTATATACTGTCCTTCTTTGACTCTCATTTTCATTTTTAACTTGACGTTTTCTTTGTCTGATATAAGTATATAAGTATGGCAAAATATTTTTTCTTTTGTTTGCCATTAGCTTGGAGTATCATCTTCCATCCCTTTACTCTAAGCCTGTGTCTTTCTTTATAGCTGAGATGTGTTTCCTGGAGGCAGCATATTGCTAGTTCTTATTTTTTAATCCACCCAGCTAATCTGTGTCTTTTGACTGGAGAATTCAATCCACTTACATTTAGAATTTAGAGGGATTATTGACATATGAGGACTTAATACTGCCATTTCATCTCTTATTTTCCTATTGTTCTATGTTTCCATTGTTTCTCTTCCTTTGTATTTCTGACTGCCACTTCATTTTGATTGTTTTCTAAGGAGGTTTTCTCAGTTTTCTCTTCTTATGAATTGCGGCTCTGCCCTGATTTTTTGTTTAGTGATTACTGTGATGTTAGTATAAAAGTCTCATAGATTAAATAGTCTATTTTCTCATAGCTTCCTATCTCCATTAGCCTAAGTGGGTTCAATCCCTTTTCTCTTCCCCTTCTGAGTTATTATTGTCACAACTTGTTCTGTTCTGTGTGGTGAGTTTGTGACTAAGTTTAAGTGTTTATACTTTTGATTCTTTCCTTCCTTTTATCTTTTAATTTATAGTTGAGTATTTGCTTCTGTGTTCTGATAGAGAGCTGCCGTTTTCTGATTTTGTCTGTCTATTTATCTCCTTGATTAAAGATTTGTAGAGCTTTGCCTTGTTGTTTCTGGTGTGAGGGCATCTTTAATCATTTCTTGTAGGGGGGGTATAGTGGTGATAAACTCCCTCAGCTTTTGTTTATCTGGGAAAGCATTTATATCTCCATCGTATCTGAAGGAAAGTTTTGCTGGAGAGAGTATTCTTGGTTGAAAGTTTTGTCTTTCACAATTTTGAATACATCCTTCCATTCTCTCCTAGCTTGTAAGGTTTCTGCCAAGAAAGCCACTGACAGCCTGATAGGGGTTCCTTTGTAAGTTATTTTGTTCTGCCTTTCTGCCTTTAAAATTTTTTCTTTGTCATTGACTTTTGCCATTTTTACCATTTTATGCCTTGAACAAGGTCTTTTAGCATTGATGTAATTAGACGTTCTATTAGCTTCATGTATTTGAAAATCTGGTTCCTTCCCCAGGTTTGGGAAGTTCTCAGTTATTATTTCTTTGAATAAGCCTTCTGTTCCTTTCTCCCTCTGGAATATCTATAATCCTTATGTTGCTTTTCCTAATTGAGTCAGATATTTCTTTCTTTTATTTTGAGTGAGATTAGCCCTGAGTTAACATCTGCCACTAATCCTCTTGCTGAAGTAGGCTGGCCCTGAGCTAACACCCATGCTCATCTTCCTCTACTTTATATGTGAGACATCTGCCACAGCATGGCTTGACAAGTGCAGTGTAGATCCGCACCTGGGATCCTAACTGGCGAACCCTGGGCCACTGAAGTAGAATGTGCGAACTTGACAGCTGTGCCTCTGGACCAGCCTGGAGTCAGATATTTCTTGAAAAATTCCTTCACTTTTAAAAACACTTAGTTCTCCCTCCTCCACTTGTAGCATTTCTATATTTCTATCCTCTAACTCACTATTTCTTTCCTCCGTAACATCAGCTCTATTTTTAAGGATTCTAGATTATTTTCATTTCATTAATTGTATTCTTCATATCCAGAATTTCTGCTTTTATTTTTAGTTTCAATCTCTTTGGTGAAGTATTCCTTATTCTCATTAATTTTATTCTTGAGCTCATTGAACTGTCTTTCTATGTTTTCTTGTAACTCATTGAGTTTCTTTATGACAGCAATTTTGAATTGTCTGTCATTTAGATTGTAAATTTCTGTGCCTTCAGGGTTGGTTTCTGGAGAATTGTCATTTTCCTTCAGGTTTGAATTGTTGCTGTAGTTTCTCATGGTGTTTGATGAACTAATCTTATTTTGTTGGTGCATTTGTGGTAGTACTAGATCTCAGATTCCACCTGCTACTGCTAGGAGGAAGCAGGAGCTGAGTTTCTGATCCTAGCTCATCTGCTGGAAGTTGTTGGGGTACTATGGGTGCTTGCACCAGCCTGCACAGAATTTGGGCGCATGTGTAGACTGTGTTTGGTGGGCAGGGTTTCCTCATGGGATCCTATCCATGAGGCTACAGGGATGCAGTTGGATCCCCCACTGTGATCACAAGTAGGCTAAAGGCTCCCACTGCTTCTGCCTACAGTTACCCTGGAGTGCGTTCCTGCTATCTTGGCTCAGCAGTACTATGGACACACATGCAGGCTGGGAAGGTTCTTGCCCCAGTGCATAGCTCTGCTGTTGCTGCTTCTTGTGGTCCCACTGGCCTGTGCTTAGTGGGTGGGCTTCCTCAGGAATATTGAGCCAGGGCCACTCCTTGGGGCCCCAAGGGAACAGTGGGCTCCCCCACTGCTGGGAAAGAGATCATAAGTAGGCTAAGGGCTGCTGCCACCTCCTCTTACAGTCACCCCAGGGTGCATTCCTGCTTTCAAGGCACAGCGGTACTATCAGCATTCATGCCAGACTAGAAAACATTCATGCACATGCACAGGCTGCCAAGGAAGGACAGGGAGTTCTCACCTAGCTCCACCACTCCACAGAGGGCCAATCAATCCACCTTCAGATGTATAGTTGTGTGTGTCTCTCAGGTGTCCTGTTGCTCTGTGTGGGTTTCCTCTAGTGGTCAGTGAATATCCATTTAGTTGTAGTTCAAAGGGGTAGAGATAAAGGGAATAGCTCACTCTGCCACATTGCTGATGTCACTCCAGAAATAGGGTGTTATTAAAGTGAATTTTCAGTAAATAAGAAGGGGTGAGGCTACCAATATCAGCAAGGAATAGGTCACAGAGAGTCTCCACAGCTATGGTAAAGGCCACTCAATTCCATCCCAAGTATATTGAGAGGATGCATACATCATCAGGGCTCAGTCAGAAAACCAGAAAAAACTTCGAATGATTCAGACTGAAGGAATTTAATACTGGGATTTGATTACAAGGATTAAGGAAGAGTGGAGAAACCAAAAAGGGCAAAGAGATGCAACGTATAGATTTGGTACTGCTGGAAGACATTACTTACCATTAGGCTAAAGGGATGTAGGGAGGATGTGGTGTGACAGAGCTTCTGATACAAGAGAAAGCTATGGTTCTCATTCCTGGTGGAAACTGGGGCAGAAGAGGAAATGTATATTGGATGAAGTGGGAATTACAGCTGGAGACACTGACCTGCCATTTTCACAACCTACTGTTAAACCAACCAGAAGAAGGAAGCCCAGAAAATAGTTCCTGGTGATACAGAACAGGACAGAAAGGTTGACAATGGATCTAACAGCAAACAGGTACACCACAAAACTGTAACAAGCAAGACAGTTTTGTGAAGATGTGATCAGGTTTAATTAATTAATTACTGTTTTTTTTTACTTGTATATGTATGTTTTCTTTTTAAAGAAACAGAAGTCAATTTACAAATATTATTTAGTGGTTATGTTTTATGAAATGAGATTTTTTTTCTTTTTACCTTTTGATCCTCTTCATCTATTTCTCCCATGCACTACCCCTTGCCTCTGGCAGCTATCAAACTGTTCTCTGTATCTATGAGGATTTTTTGTATTATAAAAATGATTTTATTATTAAATTGTTAGAATCAAATTTAGTTTTTTAATTGAAGTATAATTGACATAAAATATTATATTATTTCAGGTGTACAGCATAGTGATTTGATATTATCAGACATTATGAAATGGTCTCCACAATAACTCACAGTAAGAGCTTACTGCCTATGTTTTCGTCTAGGAGTGTTATGGTTTTAGGTCTTACATTTAAATCTTTAATCCATTTCAGTTTATTTTTGTATATGGTGTAAGAAAGTTGTTCTGTTTCATTCTTTTGCATGTAGCTGCCCAGTTTTACCCACACCATTTAATTGAAAAGACTGTCTTTTCCCCATTGTATGTTCTCATCTCCTTTGTCATAGATTAGTTGACTATATAAATGTGGGTAAGTTATGGGGTCTCCATTCTGTTCCATTGATCTATGTGTCTGGTTTTGAGCCAGAACCATACTGTTTTGATAACTATAGCTTTGTGGTATATTTTTAAATCTGGGAACATGATACCTCCAACTTTGTTCTTCTTTCTCAAGATTTCTGTGGCTAGTGAAGGTCTTTTGTGGTTCCATACAAATTTTACAATTATTTGTTGTACTTCTGTGAAAAATGGCACTAGTATTTTGAAAAGAATTGCATTAAATCTGTAGATTTCTTTGTGTAGTATAGACATTTTAACAATATTAATACCTCCAGTCAATGAGCATGGGATGTCTTTCTATTTATTTGTGTCATTTTCAATTTCTTTCATCAACATGTTATAGTTTCCAAAAGACAGGTCTTTTACCTACTTGGTTAGATTTATTCTTACACATTTTATTACTTTTGATGCAATCATAAATGGGATTTTCTTAATTTCTCTTTCTGATAGTTCATTATTTATGTATATAAATACAACGGATTTCTGTATATTAGTTTTGCATCCTGCAATTTTACTAAATTCATTTATTAGTTCTAATAGTTTTTTTGTGTGAAATCTTTAGGGTTTTCTATACATAATATTATGTCATCTTCAAATAGTGACAGTTTTACTTCTTCCTTTCCAATTTGGATGATTTTATTTCTTTATATTGCCTAATTGCTCTGGCTAGGGTTCCTGATACTATGCGAATAAAAGTGGTAAGAGTGGGCATCCTTGTCTTGTTTCTGATCTTAAAGGAAAAGTTTTCAGCTTTTTATCATTGATTATGACGTTAGCTGTGGGTTTGTCATATAAGGCATTTATTATGTTGAGGTATGTTCCTTCTATACTCATTTTGCTGAGAGTTTTTATCATTAATGGATTTTGAATTTTGTCAGATGACTTTCTTGCATCTATTGAGATGAGTACATAATTAATATCCTTTGATTTTTAGTATGGTGTATGATTGTTTTAATAAGTTGTTGAATTTGGATTGCTAATATTTAGTTTAAAAATTTTGCATCTATGTTCATCAGGGATATTGGTCTTAATTCTCTTTTTTTTGTAATGTCTGTCTGGTTTTGGTATGAAGGTAATGCTAACCTTGTAAAATGAGTTTGGAAATGTTCCTTACTCTTCCACTTTTTGGAATAATTTGAGATAGATGGGCATTAATTCTTCTTTAATTATTTGGTGTAATTCACCTGAAAGGCTCTCTCATCTTGGACTTTCATTTGTGAAGAGTTTTCTGATTACTGATTTAATTTCATTACTATTAACCAGCCTATTCATATTTTCTATTTCTTCTTGATTTAGTCTTGGAAGATTGTATGTTTCAACGAATTTATCCATTTCTTCTAAGTTGTGTAGTTTGTTGGCAAATAATTGTTTATAGTACTCTCTTAGCATCCTTTGTATTTCTGTGGTATTGGTTGTAAAATCTTTTTCATTTTTTTTTTTATGCTTTATCTCCCCAAATCCCCCCGGTACATAGTTGTATATCTTAGTTGCAGGTACTTCTAGTTGTGGTATGTGGGATGCTGCCTCAACGTGGCCTGATGAGCAGTGCCGTGTCCGTGCTCAGGATCCGAACCAGCGGAACCCTGGGCCACTGCAGCGGAGTGCGTGAACTTAACCATTCAGCCACGGGGCCGGAACCCGTCATTTCTGATTTTGTTTAATTGGACCTTATTCTTTTCCTTTTTCTTAATGAATCTGGCTAAAGTTTTATCAATTTTATTTATCTTTACAAAGAACCAGGTCTTCATTTCATTGATCTTTTCTATTGTTTTTGAAGTCTCTACTTCATCTATTTTCACTCTGATCTTTACTATTTCCTTCCTTCTTCTAATTTGGACTGTTTTTTCTTCTGTTTTTAGTTTCTTTAGGTGTAAAGTTAGATTGTTTATTTGACATTTTTCTTCTTTCTTGAGGTAGAGCTGTATTGTTATAAACTTCCTTGTTAGTACCACTTTTGCTGTATCCCATAGATTTTCGTATGTTGTATTTTCATTTGTCTCCAGTTATGTTTTGATTTCTTCATTGATTCAATAGTTGGTCAGTAGCATGTTGTTTAATCTCACATATTTGAGACTTTTTTCAGCTTTCTTCTTGTAGTGGCTTTTTGGTTTCATACTGTTGTGGTCAGAAAAGATGCTTGATATGATTTTAATCTTCTTAAATTTATTGAGACTTGTTTTGCAGCCTAACAAGTGTTCTATCCTGGAGAATGTTCCATGTGCATTTAAAAAGAATGGGTATTCTGCTGTTTTGGGATAGAGTGTTCTGTATATATCTATTAAGACCAATAGGTCTAATGTGTCATTTAAGGCCAATATTTCTTTATTGATTTTCTATCTGGATGATCTATCCATTGATTTAAGTGGGGTAAATATCCCTATGGTTATTGTATTGCTGTCAGTTTCTTGCTTTATGTCTGTTAATATTTGCTTTCTATATTTATGTGCTGCCATGTTGGGTGCATAAATATTTACAAATGTTATATCATCCTGTTGGATCGACCCCTTAATTATTATGTAATGCCCTATTCTTTCTATTATTTCTATCTTTGTTTTAAAGTCTATTTTTTATGGTATAAGTATTACTACCCCAGCTTTCTTTCTGTTTCCATTTTCATGGAATATCTTTTTCTATCCCTTCACTTTCAGTCTGTGTGTGTCTTTACATCTGAAGTGGGTTTCTTGTAGGCAGCATATAAATGAGTCTTTTTAAAATCCATTTAGCCATTCTATGACTTTTGATCTGAGAATTTAGTCCATTTACATTTAAAATAATTATTAATAGGTATGTACATATCGCCATTGTTCATTGCTCATTGTTTTCTGTGTTTTCTTTTTTTTCAGTTCTTCTCTGTTCCTTTCTTCATCTCCTGCTCTCTCAACTGTGGTTTGATGGATTTACTTAGTGTTATGTTTGGATCCCTTTCTCTTTATTTTTTTATTTATCTATTATATGGTTTTGGTTTGTTCCTACCATGAGGTACATATATAATAACCTACATATATAGCGATCTATTTTAAGTTGGTGGTCTACAAGCCCTACATTTTTACTTCCACTCATGTTTCATGTGTATGACATCATATTTTACATCTTTTTATTTTTTGTATCTTTTAGTTATTTATTGTAGTTGTAGTTTGTTTTACTACTTTTATATTTTAACCTTCATACTAGCTTCATAAGGGGTTGATTTGCTACCTTTAATCTATATTTGCCTTTAACAAGGAGATTTTTCCTGCTACATTTTTATTTCTAGTTATGACCTTTTCTTTTCCACTTAAGGAAGTTCCATTGGCATTTCTTGTAAGACCAGTTTAGTGTTGATGAACTCCTTTAGCTTTTGCTTGTTGGGGAAAGTCTTTCTCTCCTTCAATTCTTAATGATAACCTTGCTGGGTAGAGTATTCTTGGTTGTACATTTTTTTCCTTTCAGCACTCTGAATATATCATGCACTCCCTTCTGGCCTATGAAGTTTCTGCTGAAAAATCAATTGATAGCCTATCTCTTGAATACTCAAGGTACTCCCTTGAATGTAACTAGTTGTTTTTCTCTTCCTGCTTTCAAGATTCTCTCATCATTAACTTTTGATACTTCAATTATAACGAGTTATTCTGGCTCTCTTAAGATTCATGTTGTTTGGCACTGTCTATGCTTCCCGGACCTGGATGTCTATTTCCTTCCATAGGTTAGGAATGTTTTCAGCCATTATTTGTTCAAATAAGTTTTCTGCCTTTTAACTCTCTCTTCTCCTTCTGGGCCCTCTGTAATGTGAATGTTAGTACTCTTGATGTTATCCCAGATGTCCCTTAGAGTATGCTCAGTTTTTAAAATTATTTTTCCTTCTTGCTGTTTTGATTGAGTGAATTCCACTACCTTGTCTTCTGGATGGCTGACCTGTTCCTCTATATCATTTATTCTTCTGTTGATTCCCTCTAATGTATTTTTCATTTCAGTTAGTGTCTTCTTCAGCTCTGATTGGTACTTTCTTATATTTTCTATCTCTTTATTGAAGTTCTCACTGTGTTCATATATTCTTCTCCTAAGTTTGATGAGCATCATTATGACCAGTACTTTGAACTTTTTTTCAGGTAGATTGCTTGTCTCTGTTTCATTAAGATCTTTTTCTGGGGTTTTTGTCTTGTTCTTTTTTTGGAATATATTCCTTTGTCTCCTTGTTTTTCCTGACTCTCTTTGATTGTTTCTATGTATTAAGTAAATAAGCTACTTCTCCTAGTCTTGAAGGAGTGGCCTTTTGTAGGAAATGTCTCATGGGGCCCAGAAAAGCAATTTCCCTTAGTCCCCAGACCCAACTACTCAGGGGATGGCCCTTGTGCATGCCTGCCTGCTGTGGGCAGGACTCTCCACTGGTTTGCTGGCTGGGGTGCCATGGCTGCCCCCAAGGCCATGGCAGTAGTTGGGGCTCTTAGTGGGACATGCCCACCAGAGTTAACAGGTTAGAGTGAAAGTTCTAAGATGGCCTCCCCAGTGCTGGTATTAGCAAAGTGGAATGTGATCACAAAAAGGGTGCTTGTCAGTGTCTTAATCCTCAGAGAGTGTCTCAACAGACTCCTGCCTCTCTGGCAAAAGATTCAAGATGTAGATTTGTTGTGTCCATGAGGGTAAGTGAGTTCAGGATCCTTCTATGCCACTGTCTTGAACCCTCTCTCTCTTTTATTTTTCTTTTAGATTCCACATATCAGAGAGATCATACAGAATTTGTCTTTCTCTTTCTAACTTACTTTACTTAGCACAATGCTATCAAGATTCATCCATGTTGTCACAAATGGCAAGATTTCATTCTTTCTATGGTTAAATAATATCCCATTGTACATACACATATATATGTGTATATATATAGATATTTATATATAAAATGCAACATCTTATTTATCCGTTCATCCATGAATGGACACTTGAGTCGTTTCTATGTCTTGCCTATTGCAAATAATGCTCAATAAACATGAAGCTGTGGATATCTTTTTGAGTTAGTGTTTTCATTTCTGTCAGATAAATACCCAAAAGTGAAATTGCTGGATCACATGGTAATATTATTTTTCTTTTGAGGAAGCTCCATCCTGTTTTCCAAAGTTGGTGTACCAATTTACATTCCACATGCATTGCACAAGGGTCCTCTTCTCTCAACCTCCTCACCAGCATTTGTTATCTCTTGTCTTTTTAATAATAGCCATTCTAGCAGGTATGAGGTGATATCTCATTGTGGTTTTGATTTGCATTTCTCTGATGATTAGTGATGTTGAGCACTTTTTCATGTGTCTGTAAGACATCTGCACATCTTCTTTGGAAAAATCTCTATTCAGTTCTTCTGCTGATTTTTAATCAGATGGTTTACTTTTTGCCATTGAGTTGCATGAGTTCTTTATGTATTTTGGATACTATATTAGCACGTTATCATATGTATGATTTGCAAATATTTTCTTCCATTTAGTAGCTTACCTTTTCATTTTGTTGATAGTTTCTTTTGCTGTGCAGAAGCTTTTTAGTTTGATGTCATCTCACTTGTTTATTTTGCTTTTGTTGCTTTTGCTTTTGGTGTCAGATACAAAAAAGTGTTGTCAAGACCTATTTCAAAGAGGTTTAAAATTAACTCTGGTGTCCATATGATGTTGTAAGTAGAGGAGGGCAAGAGTAGAGCAGAGTTACAGAGGTTTCTATTGCGATGACCCAAGTAATAGGGGAGGTAGGCTGAAATAATATGTTGGCAGTAGTGATGGTAGGAATGCCTGTATTTGAAATATATTTAAGAGGCAGGTAGAAGCAGCAGGGATCATTTCTTAAAGAAAGAGGAATTTGGACTTTGTTCTTTATGTAATGGGGAGTCCCTGCAGGTTTTTGATCAGAGGAGACAAAAGTAGTTCTATCTATTTGAAATAGATTGAATGCATGAGACACTCAAGACAGGGAAAACTCTTAAAAGGTTATTGTAACGGATCAAGCAGTAAGAATTTCAATGTACCTAGGTGAAAAACAAAGTAGAACAGGAAAATGAAAGAATAACAACAAAGTCTGAAGTTAATTATATTTAGTTAAAAAATGAGTACGGAAATAAAATTGATTTTTAAAAGCTCTTCCCAATGTATTTTATTAATTTAATAATATTTGAATTCAATAAAGATAATTTTATTAGTTTTTTGTTGTAAGGACAGAATCAACTGACATTTTGCACAGAGGGAAGTTCATTTTATTGATTTCAGTCTCATCATAGATGAGCAAACATGAAGCCCTAATGACCACATGTAATTAATTTCCAATATATTCCCTATGATAGCATTTGTCAAATACAAGAAATATATTTTTATTTTCAGATACTAAGAAAACAAATACGCAAAATCATTTGTACAAAATTTTCTTCTTCAACATAAACTTGAAGTAATGTTTCTGGCCAAGAAGACTTAATTTTCCAGAAATTTGTAAAGATCCTGTAATTCTTTAGACCAGAAGTCACCAGTCTCAAAATTTTTAGAGCATGAGGACTTCATAATAAATCAATTTTTATTTTTTTAATTTTCTTCATTTTGTATGTAATGTTTGAACCTTATGTCAGGACCCTCATTTTTTATCCAACAAATATTTATTGAGTATTAGTGTGTGTCAGGCACTGTGCTAGGCTTTGAGGATATAGAAATGAGCAAAATAGACAAAAATGCCTTCCCAAGTGGAGTTTACATTTTAATTCTCAATTAGTGTTTTGTGGGTGTGTGAAATAATGGAATCCTTTCCAAAAACACTTCTTGATGGAGATTATGGATGCCCAATGAATAAAATTTTGTATAGAAAGATGTTTTAGAATCATCTATTTCAACTCAATTACTATAAAAGAAAGAAAATAAAGTTTAAGAAGAAGACTAACAGAAACTGCATATATTTCCTTGGTCCTCCATGTTATGCTTTCTCTACAAAGTTATCAGTTCTATAAATGCATGGATAACATCACAGATGTTAAGAGACAATAGAAAATTCTTTAAAATTTATTCTAAATCTTTTCCATATTTCTCTAAAGTATGCACACACCAAATTAGCCCTTGTAGTCATTGAGTCACCCCTTCATAATAAATAAAGTCCATATTTTATGACATAAATCTTGTTCTTGCCCACTGAACTTTTATTTTTTGAAAATAAAAATGCCTGTGACTTATGTTTTGTTTTGACTTTTTTTTTGAGTGGTAGGAATCTAGTTATAAACAAAAGTACAGTACTGGATATTTTTGTGGCTTGCAAAAATATTCCAAAATTTGATAAAGTTTATACTACCAAATTTTGTGAAAAAATAATTTTCTGGATAGCTTTTCTATCTGGTGTATGTGGAATAAATTAATAATATGGAAAAGAAATTAAAATAATACTAGAAGTCGATTGTATTCTCATTTGTATAATAGTCATGTGTTAGGAGTAAGAAAAATAAGAACTTAAATTAAATTGTCTCTAAATGAATTTGCATTCACTTTGTTAAAAAATAATCTTTTATGAAGAGATGTACTTTATTCATCAATATGGTCTTCAGAGTCCACTTCTTTTAGAGATAGTGTGGGGTAGAAACACTGGAGATGCACACTCTGTGATGGAATCTTAGCTCAGTTAATGTCTAGTACCTTGGCTTTACTTCTTTCAAACTGTAACAAAAGTACCTAACACATTGCTTTGTTGCACTGGACTTAAATTTTAATAGGTTAGTTTTATGCATGTTTGCAAGTGGATACGTGTAATAAATAATGAGAAGCAATCTTAATAATGGAAACCATATTCTATTTTTTCCTGTTCTTCAGTGATAAAATAAACAGAACCAGATCTTAAGAGTACAATTTTCAGTGACTTTCCCTAGAAAGCCTCACTCTCTGAAAATATTTGTTAAAGCAATGCCAATCAAGGTGGAGGAAATAATAGATCACACAGATAAACAGGTATAAGGTGCAATGTGATAACCAAGATCAAGTAGTAAAGGAAAATTGGTCCTAGATACAGGATATTAAATAATGCAGTTTTTAGGGGTTGGCCCGGTGGTACAGTGGTTAAGTATGTTCCGCCTACCAGTTCGGATCCCGGGTGTGGACATGGCACCGCTTGGCACGCCATGCTGTGGTAGGCGTCCCACATATAAAGTAGAGGAACATGGACATGGATGTTAGCTCAGGGCCAGTCTTCCTCAGCAAAAAGAGGAGGATTGGCAGCAGTTAGCTCAGGGCTAACCTTCCTCAAAAAATAAATAAATAGATAAGGCAGTTTTCCTGCCAGTGACACACTATAGCGTAACTAGGAAGAGAATCCTATTTATTTTATTTGATGAATGTTTGTTCAGCGCCAAATACAAACCATGAACCTTCATAAGCACTGGTGATGGACCAATGACAAGAGAAATACTAGCTCTGCCCTCAAGGAGCTCACTCTCCTTGAATGAAATGGACAGTAAAACATAACAAGTTGATACATGGTATAATGCCAGACAATGGTAAGTGCTATGAAGAAAAATAAAACGGGATAATGAGACAGTATGGTGCTATTTTAGTGCACGTTGTCAAAGAAGGACTATCAGGAAAGGTGCTATAAACAAATACAGAATTGTACAGTAAAAATGACAACATATTGCAGAGAAGAATTAAAGAAGATCTAAATAATGGAGCTATATATAAAATTCATGGATTTGAAGGATCAATATTATAAAATGACCATTCTCCCCAAATTTATTCATAGATTTAACAGAATCTCAATCAAAATACTGAAGTGGTTTTCTTTTGTAGAAATTGACAAACTTATTCTGCAACTTATATGGGAATGCAAGGGACCAAGAATAGCCAAAATAATTCTGAAAAAGACCAAAATTGGAAGACTGACACTGCTTGATCAAGATTTACTACAAAGCTGAAGTAATCAATGGTGTGTGGTAGTAATGTAAAGATAGACAGATAGATACCAATGAATAGAATAGAAATTGCAGATATAGACCCACATATACAGTCATTTTTGATAGTGATGCCAACATAATTCAATGAGAAAAAAATTGTCTTTTCAACAAATGATGCTGGGTAACTCATTACCTATCTAGAAAAACTGAACTTCAATCATTACCACACATTGTACATGAAAATTAACTTAAAAATAGTTTATAGTCTCAAATGGGAAGTGTAAAACTAGAAAAGTTCTGGGAGAAAACATGAGAGAATATCTTTGACAACTTTGACTAGGCAATAATTTCTTGGCTAGGAGACAAAGAGCACAGAGAAAAATTGATAAACCTCATTTCATCAAAATTTTAAAAATTTCTATTCAAAATATATCATTAAAATGAAAAGGCAAGGACATTCACTGGAAGAAAATGTTCCCAACACATATATCTAAAACAGGATCTATCCACCATGTATAATTGGGATAAAACCCAATTAAATATGGCAGTGATCTGCACATATATTGCTGCAAGGAACATATACAAGTGGCCAATAAGCATGGGAATATGTGCTAAACATTTTTGTTCTTAAGGGAAATGCAAACTAAAGCCACAATGAGAGATCATTGTACACTCACCAGAATGGCTACCATTTAAATTACTGACAAAATCATGTATTGGCAAGGACACAGAACAACTGTAACTCTTATACATTGTTGCTGGAAACATAAAATAATAGAACCACTTGAAAATCAATTTAGCAACTTTCTATAGTGCTAAATATATCCTTACTTTAAGGCCCACTACCTCCACTGCTAGAAAGTCACTCCAGATAACTGAAAACATATGTCCACAAAACCTTGTATAAAAATGTTTAATCCAGTTTAATTCATAATATTAAAAATTGGGACAACCCGTATATCCATTACCAGAAAAATGCATAAACTCTTTCATATAATGGAATAATACTAAGTGATAGAAAGAAACAAATATCCTGATACATGTAACAACATGAATGAATTCTCAAAAAAGTTACACTGAGTAAGAAGTCAAGAAAACAACAAACACAAAAGCATATTGTATAATTCCATTTATGTGAAACTCTGGGAGACAAACCCATAGAAATGGAAAGTTGATCAATGGTAACCTAGGGAGGGATGTGGGGAATGGGAGACAACTGGAACGTACCACAAGGGCATCTTTTGGGGTGGTAGAAATGGTAGAAATCTTTATTTTTTGGTGATGGTTACATTGGGTATATTTCATTTGTCAGACCTCATTGAACTTCACAATTAAAATGCATACATTTTATTGTTTGTAAATTATACCTCACTAAAGTTGATTAAAATAAAATGAACTAGATAATCTGGATTTTTTTTTTAAACAACTGGGTTTGAGACATAAGATAGCTAAAACAGTGAAGACTACAGACTCTCAAATCAGGGAGATGAAATCAGTCAAGAGAGATGAGTCAATATTTAGAACCATTTTACACCTTGATCCATTTAATAATTTAAAGCTATGGATGAGAGTGGGAAAAGCTGAGCATAAAATAGCATAAGAGCGTCTGGTAAATCAGAATAGGGCTTTGAGCAGTATCTAGAGAAGGGGACAAGATTTGAATCTCAGATGTCACCAGACAGGAAGTGGCTGATAAATATCACAGGCTGTCAGCTGTTATCCCAAAAAGGAGTTAAGATGGATCATAAGTAGAGAAGCCCTTTAAAGACTAAAACCCTTTGTCACATCAGGGAAACACCAGATGATCTTTTGCTGGCTAGAATGTCTGCTAAAATAAAAAATAAATCTTCTTTGGAGAAAGATAAAGTCTTCTAGTGTCTCAAACTAAACTTACAATTTTTCATACCCAATGATAGGCATTCAATCAAAAATAACCAAGTATGAAAAAAAGAAAACAAGTGACTCAAAATCAAGAGACAAGGCAATATAAACAGATGTACAAAATAGTCCACATTTTAGAGCAATCAGTCTCATTCTTTAAATAAGTGTGATTAATATGTTTAAGAAATAAAACAAAAAGTTGTGGAATTTCAGCAAAAATCAAACGGAGATTCTATAAGCTAAATGTACTGTGGTGGGCAGAATTCTAGATGACCCCATGACATTTACCCTGTTGCATTATTTCTGTGATTATGTTAAGTTGCATGGCCAAAGGGATTTTTCAGATGTAATTAAGGTAACTAATTGATTGGCCTTAAAATAGGAGGATTATCCAGGTGGGACTACTCTAATCAAATGGACAGTTTAAGAGCAGAGAGTTTTCTCTGGTCAGTAGCAGAAGAGGAAGTCAGAGAGTCCAATCATCAGGTGGATGTGACTTGTTGTGCCTGGCTCTGAAGTTGGATGGGGCCACATGTTAAAGAATGTGAGTGGTTTAGGAGGTGAAAGCCCCCACATGATGGCCAAAGAGGAAATGGGGACCTCTCTCCTCCAACTGCAAGAAACTGAATTCAACCAAGAACCTGAATGAATTTGGAATTCGATTCTTCTCCAGAGCACCCAGATGAGAGCCCAGTAGGCCCAACACCTTGATTCTGACCTGTGAGACTCTAAGCAGAGAATCCAATCAAAACCACCTGGAGGTTTAGCCTACAGTACTGTGGTCTACTAAATGCTTGCTGTTTTAAGGTGCTAAGTTTGAACATCAATAGATAATGAATATGTATGCAGTAACTTGAAATAAGAACTCCGATGCATTTAATAACATTAAATACAGTTTATCAGAGCTCTAAATAATAATAAAGTGTAGATGATAAACTGGAAGATAGATGAGATGAAAATTCAGATGAAATTATACAGCAAAAAAGGACAGAAAACATGGAAATGAGCTTACCATGAGGAACATGTAATTGCAGTCCCAGAAGAAGAGGAGGCAGGAATGGGACAGAGCAGTTTAAGAAGATACAATGGGTAAGAGTTTTCGAAAACTGATAAGAGATGAAATATATATCCAGAAAAAATATCCTTCAGAGGTAAAGGTAGATAAGCCATTTTCACATAAAGAAAAATTGATGATTCATCTAGAGAGAGAGAGAGCTTATGTACATATTCTAACTTCAAACAAATATAATTTAAGTCAAGATATAATTGTAACGTACAGAGAGAGAGAGAGCTTATGTACATATTCTAATTTCAAACAAATATAATTTAAGTCAAGATATAATTGTAACGTACAAAGTGGGATGCTTAATAATGATTAAACCTTCAATACAGAAGATGAACTTATTCTAAAATTATATATAATTAAACACATATCTTCAAAGTATATAAAGTGCTAATTACCAAAATAAAAGGAGATATAGACAAAAACCACATAGTGGATTATTTTAGCAAATCTTTTTCAGTAATAGAATGAAAAAGTAGATAAAAAATGTGTAAGTATAGATTTGAACTGTGTTATCAACAAATGTGACCTGATTGGCGTATGTAAAACACCATACATAAGAAATGCACAGAATATGCTGGTGTGCATGGAACATTTATCAAGACTGACCGCATTTTGAGCCCATAAAACAACAAATGCCAGAGGATAGAAACTATATAAGCTGTATTCTCTGACCACAGTCTAATTAAACTAGATATCAAAACAGTTGTTAAGAAAACTCTCAAAACTCTCCACGTTTTAGAGATTAGGTAATATTCATTGATCAAATAAGAAATAAAAATGAAAGTACAAATTGTGTTCTGAATTATAATGAAAATATTTCATATCACCTTTTGTAATACTATAATCATGCATACAGAGTCCTTTTGAATGCTTATATTGGAAAAGAACAATGCTGGGAAAATCAATAATCTTATTTCAAGAAGTCAGAATGTAAACCACACCTTAAAGAAAGTAGAAGGAAAGAAGTATATAACAAAGTTAGAGTGCACATTAATGAAATAGAAACCATTTTCCAATAGAGTGAATAAAAAAGGGTTTGAAAACACTAACAATATTATTAAACAGCTAGCAAGACTAACCTAGATGGAGAGAAGGCACCAAGAACAAAACCAGCTATGAAAAAGGGTCATCATGAAAGATTCTGTAAATATTTTAAAAGATATTCAGAAGATTCAGCATTGGGACACTAATTCGGAAATTCGAAAATTAGTTCTTTTCTTTGAAAAATACGTCTTACCAAACTAATTTTGGTAAAACTTAAAATTAACTCTTACTTCTTTTAACAGCTAGAGAGAAATAACTAAAAAACCCAGCCCCAAATCTTAATTTTTCTTGGAGCAGAACCACAAACAAGTCAAACACAAAGCCTTATGCATGTCTTTACATGAAGGTGAGGCTGTTGATTGGGGGAGAGTGGGAAAGACTTGGATGGGCCGTCTGAGTGGACTCAGAAAATTCTTAGATTCGTGAACCTCCAAATGGCCCTGAGATTGCCTTTCCAGCAGAAGCTGCTCTTCTGCCGTCAGATGTGATCTTTTTGTCTTTTGGAGGGAAAGGCCTTGTACTGCCACCATCTTAAGCAGTTGCTCGCAGTAGAAAGCCTATTCTCATTAAGGTTCATACTCACTGTCTTTTTTTGGTTTTAGACCTATAACCAGAATCAGAGACCAGCATTCACAGGGAGACAAGTGCAAAATAATCACAAAATTTTGATAACTTATGTTGGATATCTAAGAAATATGTGTGGAATATGATTTAAGGGTATAAATCCAAAGATACGGAATATAAAGTTGGATCACATCAAAATTATGGAGTACAGTTACTTGAGATTCTAGATTCTGTGTGCCCTGACAGAAGAAATGAAATTCACAAATATCAACTACAGGCTAATTCATAGTTCTAGAAATGAAGACAACAGTTCATATTTTAATGTATATAGTTGTAGATATTAACCAATTCTTCCCTCTTTTTTCTACTCCCTCTTCTATTTTATAAGAATAACATTCGTGGAATTTAATTTTATAATCATTTTTAGATTACAGCATACCCAAGTGGGATCTGGAGTGAAGAGGAATGAACATCCCCACATGTGAATGTGGTGAGTGGTAGGATGTGTCTCCCCTTTATGCAAGAGTTTGAGAACATCCTTGTGTTATTTACAGTTGCACCATGTAAAAAAAATCATAAACTTGCTTTGCGGGATTTAAATATGGCTAGAGTGTAAGAATAGCAAAGGGTAAGTAGCAGTACCATAGCATAAGATAGCAAAGGGTGAGTGATAAAATGAACGTGCACATATTTCCTTGCTTTCTCTCAAATCTATTGCCCTCCTTTCCATGCTAAGGGGAGGACTTCTGTGTGCACGTTCGCCTGTCAACTCTGGTTATGTTTGGCCAGTTAGGCCAATGGGAGTTACTGATCGCAGATTGGGTGGAAGTGGGGAGCCAGGTCTTCCTACCCTGATCTCTCTCTTTCCCTCTTTGTCAAGTAGCAGAAAGACTTGTTAATTTGGAACAAATTGATAGCTTTCTGTTATCGGGCCTTAACTATTTTTATGTCTCCATTTAGTCATTATATTTTATATACAAAGAAAATACTTGTATGCTTTTTATATAAATAATTCCTGTCTTATTTTTATTCCATTAAGCTCTATACTTAGTAGTAAGTATGAATGGGATTTCCTTCCGTTGCATAGTCTAATTCACTTCAGAAAGTCTATTGACTTTTCATTTATTTTTAGTGGTCAGTCTTCTAATTGAACTCTTTTGTTAATTAAATTTTATATGTTTTCTTGCTGCTGATTCTCCTGGATATTTCAAATGGATGAATAAAATGTCAATAAATAATGAAAATTTTTCTTCTCCTTTGCATTGGATATATTTCTCATTAGTTTATATATATGTCATATTGCAATTGTAAGAACTAATAATGATCATCCATCATTTGTTCCCAAATCTAATGCTTCTCTCTCTCTTTCTCTTTCTCTCTCTCTCGCTGCCCTACCCCTCCCAGTTGCTATATAGAATGTGTTAATTTGAAATAGTTATCCTTCTTCATGTTGAGAAAGTGTCCTTCCAGTTCTGGTGTTGGTGTAGGTAATGTTTGCATTATTTTACTTTTAATTTTTAAAATTTGGAGTAAATTTTCATAGCTTTGAAATAACCATAGATATAGTTCTTTTTACTTGTTTATGTAATAAATGATTTAAACAGCATCCTAAGGTTGATCTTTCTATTTCCTAAACAAACTATATTCCTAATGATGTATTAATCATTTAATGTACTATGCTTTATAACTAATATTTTATTTAGAATGCGTTTTGTTGGCACAGTTTGTTTTCAGGTATTTTTTTTAGATTTTTTTCTGTTCAAGTTTTGGTATCACGGTTATATGATAGCTTTACAAATTATATTGTTAAGACTTTCATTTTTTTCTGTGCTAGAGCAATTTACATAGGATAAGAACTATTTTTTTCTCAATGCTTTGAAATAACTGCTTGGGAACAGTGACATCCTAGAATAAGGAGTAAAAGGCAGGTTTTTGGAGGAAAAGATTATATTAAAAATTAAGAGGGAATAGAGTCAAAAGGTAGATGAGCCCAATTGCAGTTTTGAATAGAATGCTCAAGGTAAGGAGAATTTTGGCTAATCAGGTATTGAGAATGAAGGCTAGCGTAGGTAAATTCAGGAAATGCCACAGAAGAATTTTAAATAAGTTTTGAGGACAATCCAGCATGAAGGAAAGAGAAGTTAATGTTCCAATAATCTGTCCAATAATTGTCCATTACAAAATACAGTCACATGCTGCATAATGACATTTCAGTCAAGGACCGACTGCATATAGGACCGTGGTCCCATAAGATTAGTACCACAGAGCCTAGGTGTATAGTTGGCTATACCATCCAGGTTTAGCTCTCTGTGATGTTCCCACAACAATGAAATTGCCTAACTACACATTTCTCAGAATGCATCCCTGTCCTTATGTGATGCGTGACTGTAGTAAAAAGTTAATATCCATTTCAAAAATTTGTTTAAGATAAAATTGTATCAATAAAATGTAGCAAACATTTTAAATAAAATTGATGACATATTTGCTGAGCATTTACCACATGCCAGGCTTTGTGCTACTAAATGTTTATGCATTATCTTATTTAGTTCATAAGAAACCTATATGGAATATATCCCACTATTATCATTTTGTGAAACTTACTCAAGGATTCAGTGCCTATTAAAGTGACCTGCTTTTTATGTCCAAAAATATATCTACACACGAAAAGACTGCCAGAAATATTTTTTAACAGTGAAAAATGAATATATGATTATAGCAAGGCCTCCTTGAAGGGTTATTGATTTAAATCTACAATAAAACTGGACTGCAAGGACCAGTTCTAAGCACTTGTGTCATTCTCTAGTGTTATTTGTTTTAATCTTTATGTTCTCTTCATTATAAGAAAGATTAAACTTTATTTAGGAAATGTAGAATTAGTGGGACAAATTTACCTCCATCTGGAAATCATGCAATAGCACATCTGCCCAAAACTCTGGTGTACGATGTAATTCTAGACCCGTACTAATATTACGGTAATTTTCCATTATAATAAACTGTTAAAGGGATACACACACACATAAGTGTATGAATTAGCATATATTTACATATATGCTATGTATTTGTTAACAAATAATAATTCATTAACAAATTAAAAGATGTATCCCAATTAAGCACATGATTATTTCACTGAATATTTTTCCGAATGGGCATTTACTGAATTTCCTAATATATATTTTTTTCTCTTGAAGTTAAATTTCATATTCTGTAAGAGGTTTGCCTCATGTGAAAAAGAATAGCAAGCGCTTAGCTCTCACTATATGTCCTGACCTAAGATAACATACAATAATACATTTAAATTATAACTAAATTATTTTATTAGCCAAGATCACTTAGGAATAATTTTAGCTTTTGTTTTATCTTAATATTTCCTTCTTTATTGACAGAACTTGAAGGATGAGGCCTGAGAGATACAACTGAGTGAAAAAAACATTTTTGGTAACTTTTACTTTGATGCCTTGTTAAAAAACTGTTAAAGTCCTGTTTATGTTGCAAATCTGAACCAGAACCCTCCATCAGCCTGAACTTCCTGACTCGGTGAGCATCAGGTAGTTTTCTGCCATGTTTTCACCACATCAGTACTCCATATGCTGTAAGAATGTCATTGAAGTCTGGCAGCAATTTTGAAAGGCTCTTGACATGTTGTTTGGTGTCATTCTCTAGTAGGAAGTGCCTGGGGTTGTGGCTGAAAGAAGGGAGAAATTGTGGCAACTAAGAAACAAAAAGCCTAACAAAAATGACTAGAGCATGTAAAAGGTTTCTAGAAAATAACAGATGCAGATGCTTTATGGTGAGGATGGAGAGAGAGGGAGAAAACAAGAAAGCCCATGGGATACAAGGAACCTCAGAATAACTCTTGATTGGATGCTCTTTACAACTGAAAAACAAAATGTCACATTTCAGATTGACATATTAAAATGTGAGGTTCTATCTCTTAGAAACATTTTGAAAATTCAACTGGAAAACAGTGAATAGAGTTATAGAAAATGTTTCGGTCCATGCTGATCACACTAGGTAAATGACTTTAAATGCTAACTTTCCCAGTTACCTTCCACGTTCTCCCCACCTCAAAGACTGGGTTATTTGCAAGAACCTCGCCTCTCCATCGGGTTATCCATATTCAGCTGAACAAGTGCGACATTCTCAGTATATTTGAATCGTCAATAAGTATGTCCGCTGAGTCACTAGCCAAATCATTTGCCATCTTGTCACCACAAAACACGTAGGGAAAACTATTCTTTTAATTCAAGGTTGCACAATTGCAGAGGGTTACTGGTCGGGCGATGGGATTTTTGCTTATAGACTAGGATTGATTACTGGCGCAAGAGGTGGGAAAGGAAAAGGTTATTTACTATTCATAAAACTTGACAATGTGGACACTGGTGCTCTCCTAAAATGTTTTGCAAATGGTCATCAGCATTTGTGTAATGGGAATATTGACTACTTTAACAATACTTTTTTTGGGTGGGCTGGTCTTCTGTTATAAAGTTAGCTCAAGATTCTGTACATCACATTCCCTTAATTATAGGGTATTCTTTAAATGTCAAAATTTCTACACTAAATATTCATATAATTTATATTAGGCCATTGCCTATGTATTTATTGGTGCTTGTGCTTTTATGCGTTCTTTTATTTTGATCAGAAAAGTCTTAAAGTTGGACCTATTTGTTATGTTATATTGTCCTCAGCATGTCATACATATAATATAGCATATAGTCAATGTGCTTATGTAGATTTGACAATGCTTTGGGAGACACAAACTTGCTTGTTATTTTTCTTCTTTCTTGAAGCTTTTTATAAATAAATTCAACTTTGTAATGCTAAAACCAGTTCCAAATGTTTTGGTCTCACCAACTTTTATTAGCACAAAAAGTTTGAAAAGACGCGTATAGAGAGCAAGTATTTATGAATGTACAACTAAAAAAAAGAAACTGACAATTTACAAGAGTTTGTTATTCAAATATGAAGGTCATCCTGGATGGGATCTCTCTCAATCTCTCACATCAGATTTCCACTTCTCCTGTTTCTTTTAGTAAGTTTTGTCATTTAGGTCTGTGAGGTAAATCTCTCAAAAAAAAATCCAAAAAACAAAAAATAAAAAAAAGCCTCCAGCAAATGATTATAGAAATTCCTTCAGAAAAGAAAATGTTAGAACCAAGAATATTGAAAAACTTAGGGGAAAAATTAAGTAGTGTTGGTTTGCTTAAAATGAAAAACTGTATTTTACTTAAATCTAACAATAAAATAATTTGGTTTTAAACATAGCATACAAATAAAACATAATGTATACCAGCCTTCAAGAATAGCAATTATTTCCAGTAAGTCCTACAATTAACTGTGAAATAAATGAATACGTACTTTTTAAAATGCTGACACATAAATATATTATTGTGAAAATTTTATTCTAATTGTTTTAGTGGGAAATTTGACTCAGCAATATGAATTAGCATAAAATACTATATTAAAAATATACTATAATGCTGTAGCTGAGAGTAGAACTACCAGTAGAAAGTCTAAGCAATTGATATTTTATTAAAATGATTATAAATTATTTTTAAAAAAACATAAGAGTGATTGTAAAATGTTGTGTACCAGAATTTTAAATTTGAGTGGTGTTACTAACACTGGTATGAACAAGGAATAAAAATTCAATGGAAGTAAATAAACTAAAAAATATGTGTAAAGGAATAAAATTATATTTAAATCTGGAAAATACAAATCTAGAAAAAGGACATAAAATGTAAATAAGCTGGAATATTGATGGAACTTTGAGAAGTGTGATCAATATTAGACACCAATTGTTACAGTTTTGTTATACAATAAATTGCCTCAATATGTTAAGCTCATACTCTACGTTAGTTTTGAAGGTAAAAGGATTTATAACACATTTAATTTGGGTTGTTTTTTCTGGACAGAATGGACTTCAATGTTTTAGCAGATAATTCAACAGTGGGTCTAAGAACCCCAAGAAAAAAAAATTAATTAGCTCAAAGAAGAACATCCAAAATGTCTACACCAGAGAAAGAAAAGATTGCTTCCGGGTAGAGAAATTAACTAGCTAAAATTAACCAAAGCAGTGAGTACTAAAATAAACAAAAGGAAAAAAGAGAATTGTTCAACATGATGCTAGTGGTAATGAAAAAAATTCTTAACAATCAGATTATTTAAAGAAACTCTTATTTGAAAAAAATTTTGAAGATGTGAAAAATAACCATTTAATAGAGGATCTAGGTGAGTAATTCATCAGGGCTGTACTCTGGGAACTGCCAAGGTGTGTAATTGATTTGGAATCATCTAGAGATCTAAATTTCATTGCTTTTAGAATATCCACCTACCTAGAATCTACTATGGCTTTTATTTTAAAATAATATATTCATTGTTTCAGGAGATACACTCTCAAACCTAGTATTACCGTTAAATGATCCTTTCCAGATTCACTGGATGTAGTGTTGTATATATTTATATCTCAAGCATCTTCCATAATGGTAAGTACATAGTAGGTCTTCATTACAGTTTGTAGAATGAATGAATTTATAAATATAGAAATGAATGACTATTTTGTACCCTCATTCTGATAAACAAATATTTAAAATCTACTATGTATTGTTCACAGTGCCTTGTGCTCTAGAAGATAAAAAGACGTGTCTTCTGCCACCAAAGAGTTTAAAATATAGTTAAGTGGATGACAAGGGTAAACGTATGTACAACATAAGCTAAAGTTTGGTTAAATAGTAAATGAGCATAGAGCAGGTGCAATGTGAGTATCAGAGCAGATGGAATTGAAATGACCCGATGGTTTGATAAGAGACTTATTTTATCTAAATGTCTAGAGAGGAATCTTATAGAATAAAAAGTGGAACACACAGCAAAGACAAGGAGAAAGCATTAATTTGGTTTTCAATTTAGAAATTCTCAATGGAAAGAAAGTGTGTAGGTGAAGCAGGTGAAACTAATAATTTGACTAGTGCAAGGTTACTCAACCATTTATTATCAGATGGAGAAAGCTGGGGTGAAAGCCCTTTAGGTCAGTCTATAATTAATGGACCCTCGGAGTGAAAATGGCATTCAGAGAAGCCCAGAAGGCAACTTTAAATTCCAAATCTCTTTATTTGTCATTGATGGTTCTTCCATGTTTCTGCAAAGGCAGCTCCCACCAGCCCAATCCCATCCTGTTTCATTCATTTTAATATATCTTACATTTCCTTTAGAAATTAAGATGAATTTTCCCAAAATGTGTGTCTAAAAGTATTAATCCCACTCTGTGGCCAATAAGTATGAGAAATGCTTTACTAAAGGTATAGATTACTTGCACTTTTCATTATTAATTTGAAATATATCTATATGTCTCTCCATTTGATATTTTTATATTGAAAATGAAAAATAAAAGTATTTCAGTGTCAAGATATCATAATACATGGCTTCTCAAAAAGTAATGAGAAAGCGTATGTGAGTGATTTTGTATCATGCACATGATTGGTATTTGTACAATACTAGTCAGTTTACTTTCCTCCTATTTTCTTAGGAACATGTTTGTAAAGTCTTTGCTATAGTAGAGTAAAAAATATTGTACATTCCATGTTTGACTTAGGGAGCTCGCATGAAATCGAATGGCATATAATGTCAAGACAGAATTATACTTATTTTTATCCGGTATAATATAATATTACTTTTAAAATGAAAAGGTTAAAAATAACGCCACATGTGGCCAGTAGACCTATGATATTTCCCAAATGTGTTATATTTGTGTTAATATTGTGCTGATATTTGACTAATATTGCAACACATTGTAATGATTGTAAATTAAGCTTTAGATTCATACAACATGTAAACATATTTTTTCTTGTTTCATCATAATAGACAAATATTGCTCTGTGATAGTTAACAATATAGGGGGGGTCTCTTTTCTATTCCTCTCCATTCATGAAATGTTTCTCTATTTAACGTTGTAAAGCAATGTCTCAACACTATGTTTTGTTCAGGGCTATGTCTTCACGATTACCGAGCACTTACCAACATCAAAAAAATATAAGAAATAGAAACACAAGTGTGTTCATGTCAACAAGTTGCCTAACCATCAAGATCAATAAACAAAACCGTAAGGCTGCAGAAGAACCCTCCCTCCTACTCCAATTCATAGATGAATAGAATCAATGCTTGAGAAAATTTCCCTGGAGGGTATAGAGTGGAATTTGGAAACTGTAAAAGGAGCAATGAAAATGAGAAGAGCAGATGGAAGCTATTAAATCAGAATAACATTGCCTCTCACAAAGCCTCAAATCAAATGTCATGAACTTCTATTATTGACAACACGAGCAGGCAGCACAGTTATCCTTGGACTTTAAAAATATATGATATGCAATATGACACTATAAATAGTTATAAATTCTGCCTCAGCAAAGTGTCACACACCTGGTAGATACATAATAAAGATTTTTTTGATGATTTTATCTTAATTTTAATACAGTCACATGTCTAGAAATGTTAAAGAAAGAAAAAAGATTACTAAAAGACTTAGTATACATTTCATATTGTAAAAATGCAGAAACCCTATAAAAGAAAACCTATTTTAAATATAAAAATTATTTTTCTTCATTGTAATGACCTATAGTTTTAGAGAAAAGATTATTTGATGCTTTGATGCAGTTTTAATGTTTTTTAATAAAATCATCAATGATTCTTATTTCTTTATCAAAAATGATCAAAAGCTCTTGGCACATGCTTTCCACCTGGATTCCCTCCTTGACCTCTATATCCTGGACAGGGCATTTTAACGCCTTAGGAAGGCATGAAACTATTGAGAAATTTGCAAATGAGTTTCTTCAAATAGGGCACCAGGGTCTATAGGTCATGTTGATGTGCTTGCTCCATCTCTTTCCACAGCCATGTGGTCTCTTGATCTCTCACTAGCCCAGCTGTCAGTGCACATGTGAGCACAGATGAAGGTCTGGCAACGCCTTGCCTGCCTCCCCCGCCTGCTTGACTTCTTCCAGTGGACACTTTTAAGTGAAAGGCTATGCTCCTGATTTTACAACTTATTTGAAATTATATTTCATCTTAGATATTGGCTAAGAAATCTCATATATTTATCAACATCTCTCCATTCTCTTTCCATCTTCTTTTCCTTCCATTGCTTCCTGTGCCATCACATCAGACTATGTCGACATAATCCAAAAGAACTAGTCAATTAAATTTCTTGACAAAGTAGAAGAAGGAGAAGAAAAGGAGAAGGAGATGAGAAGGAGGAGGAGAGGGAGAAAAAGTTATTGCCTTATAGACATCAAGTAATAAGTAAAAGATTAAGAGGTTTTTTTTTTTTTAATGTTTCAATGATTTTACAAAGAGCTTGTGACAACCCACACACTTACCTGAAGGAAATATTTATAGGGTACCCCTTAATCCTAGAATCATCAAGAAGATTACTTCAGGGAAATTTCCTGATCTTTGTGATCTCCATGGTAAGTTTTTGCATCCATTCACAAGAAGAGTGGGCTGCGTGTTGCAGTTGACACACAGCCTATTATGTTCTCCAGGCTTGGTGGTATCATCTGGGATCTTGAAAGTACTGATAATTCCTTGGTCCAGAAAGCATTAAAATCACTGAATTGAAATGATAATTCTGCTTAAAATTGGAGAAACCAACTGCAAATGGATCAGTTTAAAGCGACACAACACTGCAGGTTTCTCTCTTTATTCATGAATTATCTATGACTTCTGTGAGTGTTGAGTGGCTCTGAAGTTCTCTCGGATTAGTGCTTGGTGGCACTTTGTATGAACCAGTATTAGCTGAGCCCCACAATTAAGATATGAACTTGAGTAAACTCATACAAATTTTTAATTCCCTGATATTGTAATCCTAAACTTTTTCTCTACAGCTGGAGGGGATCACTTAATTCTGTAAGAGAGTTCAACCGGCCGTAATTAGTGACGTAAGTTATTTAGAACTATACTTACCTGCAGAATACAGACTCCAACAAAATTTATTCAAGAAAACATTCAAGCACTCATTTTTTAAATCATTTTAAGCTTATTTTATTTATTGTGATTATATTAAGTCATAACTTTGTATAAACACAGTGAATCTCACCTTTGAATATTACTTGTTTGCATGTCTTCTAAATGCTTTTTCCTCATTGAATTAGTAAGAATAATGATATTTAGAAGTGATTAGAGGAAAGACAGAAAATAGTATTTGTGAAGAGAGAAAAAAGCTTTAAAATTTGGATTTGGGTCACTATTTAACTAAAGGCCTTTATTCATTCATGAATCTAATCAATGTGTATTGAGTACAACTGTGCGCCAGGAACGGCAATGTGGTGACTTGAAAGGGCAAGGCCTGGGAGGTGGCTGCGAACAGCGCTGTGACAGAGCTCCGCGCCAAGAGCTGCCGCAGCGCATCCACGCCGCTCCACGCTCCACCGTTAGGGCTGGGGTGTGGCTGGGGGTGGGATCGAGAAAGTCTTAGTTAACACGCCTCTGAAAGAACAAGTAAGGATCAACCAAGCAAATTGTCAGGGATAAAGGGTCAGCTATTTCAAGCAGAGAAATCCAAGCTCTGCTATTTAACTTGCTTTTACAGCTTGGACAAGCTTGTTTTCTTTTGGACAACCAAGGCTTCTCTGAGCGTGTTTTCTAAATGAAAAATGAGTATAATGATAGTATGTACTTCTTAAGATTGCTGTGAGGATTAAATGAGTTAATACATGTAAGGGGCTTGGAAGGGCATCTGGCTCATTGTAAGCATTGTACGAGTTCACTAATGTTATCACTGTAGCTGGAGCCTAAATGTTACTGAAGAGCAGGCAAGATAAAAAGGATGAGGCTGTAAGAGCGAGAGGGAAGTGGATCCCGGGAAAAAATAAGGTGCATGTCATGTCACAGAATTTAGACTTCCTTCTGAGGGCCATGGAGTCTTTGAAGGGTTTTAAGGAGGGGGTCGTGGTCAGTTTTGCACCTTAGAGAGATGAGCTTGGCTCTAGTGTGATCAAGGTGTTGATAGAACTGGAGACAAGGAGTAGAGGAGAAGGACGCTGTAGCAGAGCCCGCAACAAAACGATGACACGCAAAACTGAGATAATGGTGGAGAGAGAGAGGGTAGGTAGAGAGATGGTAAACCATAGAGAATTTGCTCTTAATTTGAAAGATAAGCTAATATACGTTTCCCAATTGTGATAATAGGTGAATATTATTTACTGTTAGATATTAATACTAAATATCACTTTATCATTCACTTGTTTCTACATTATAAATAACTTATTCTTTGTTTTACTGGGAAGTATTTGACACCTACAAAAGAATATCAGTGCCATATAAGTAATTTATGAAACACAGTAATGAAACAAACACCTCTGAAACAAACACTCAACTTTAGAAACTGAATCTTACTATTACCATTGATAATCCCATAGCCCTCTCCCGCCAAATCCCAAACTCTTATTTCTCCCCAGAGGTAAACATGATACTAAGTTTAAAGTAATAATAATAATAATTGCTTTCATTTATGGATTTATCTTACCTGGAGATATCCCTAAGTAATCTATTTTTTATTTTCTTTCTGAACTTCATAAAAGATGATAACCAATTATTACCTTTTGTAATAAGGTATAATTTGTAACTTGCTGAATTTTTTCACTCTTATGTATCTAAGATTCACCCTTGTAGCATGTGGCTCTAACCTATTCCTTTTTGCTGCTATATTGTGTCTCATGAGGTAATTATAGAAAATTTTATTCAGTTGTTTGTTCAATGAGTTAGTTATTTTTAGTTTCACAAACAATGTTGCTATAAACATTTTCTTGCATGTTAATTGGTGCATGTGTGGGAGTCAACTTGATAATGCCAAATTATTTCCACAGAGGTTATGCCAATTTTCACTCCTACTGGCAACATATAGAGTTCCTGCTTTTTCCATACCTTTGCCAAAATTTGGCATTATTGGAATTTTAATTTTTTTTCTGGACAACCTAGTGGTTGTAAATGGCATCTCATTGTGATTTAATTTACCTGATTATTAAGGAAATAAAATATCTTTACGTATGTTTGTTGATTCATTATGCCTCCTCTTGTGTGAAATGCTTATTTTTCAATGAGTCTTTTTCATGTAGATGCATGAGTTCTTCAGATACTCTGGATATTATTTGGTTACATACGTGGCTAATATCCCCTTTCTGTTTGTACCTTTTTCACTCTCTTTATAGCAGTCTTTTGATGAAGAGAACTTCTTGATTGTAACGTACTTATCGTTCTTTTCTTTTAAATTAGTGCTTCCTGTGCCTTATATGTGAATGCCCTCTCGCTGCATACCTAAAGATATCCTACACTTTCTTCTAGAAGTTGTAATGTTTTCCCCTTTAATTTTAGTTTTTAAGTTATATTTAACTGATATTTATGTGACGTAGGGATCTTCATCATTTTGTTCAACTACTATATGCCCTGTACTCTAACTAGTACTGGGAACACCAAAATAAAATGTAATAAAACCAAAGGGTACAATACAGAGGACAGTATGCCTCACTCAAGAGAAAAGAACAGTGAGGAAAATAAGTTAACGTTAATCATACCTTGAGATCGTAGGGCACTTTATAAATTCAACAGCCCTTCGCATAACCAGATATCCTGATGTGAACTTTCTAAACGCAAATCACATGATGCCACTCCCTCAATTAAAACACTCAATTTCCTTATACTATCCCAAACAGGATTTAAACTCCTTAGCTTAGCTAACACTGTACTTGATAATTTAGCCCCTTTTTACCTCTCCAAATATTGCTGCACCCACTAGTCCTCTTGCCTAGCTCTTCAGACATACCAAATTGCCTGGAGTTCAAATGTGCCATGCCATCACTCAGTCTCATGCCTTTCTTCTGCTATGAGGGCGACAGTTTAGTTAGGAGACTGCTGCAATTCTAGACAAGAAATGACTTCCTAATTTAGTGGATATGGAAATACAATGAGATCATTTGAGAATTATAAAGAAAACAATCTGTAGGACTTACAGGCTAAGTAGACATGTGAGAATGAGTGAGACAGAGAGTAGACGAGAGTTGATCTCATCATTTCATTTAGCAAACTTCCTGACATGCTAAGAGATGTTCTTCGAATGAATACATGAATGAATGGAAAAGTAGGCAGTAATGAAAGCAGCTCCTTGATTTTGGCAACTCAGTTGTTTGGGTATACATTTTCAGTCAAGTCTGGTTATCTATAGAGTTAACTTTTTTCACTGTATTCCTTTTTAGGTAAATCAACATGTAACCATCTTTAAAAATGCAAGGCATATAGAAAGGTAATACTTCTATTAACAGAATTTTTAGTAAGTTCATACTGTACTTTTTCGATCAAAGCTAATCATTTTTAGAGAAAGTTCTTGATTGTAGGCTTTACCATTTGAAGTATTTATTGGATCTTTATATGCAATTAAAATATATTTAAAACTTCTCTTTACATAGTCACAGGCAACTAATGGCTTTAATGAAAGAAGAATATCAAGGTATAAATACAATTTTAGTTCATGATTTCACTAATGATTCTAATTATTGCAGACTTTAGCCAGTACTAATGCTTTTACTAATTCTTTAGCTGAATTAAGTACTTAGAAATTTGAACTGACAAAATTTATTCTTATTCTATATTCCTAAAATTATATGTGTAGAAAATCTTCCAAGTTTCCTTCATGCAATTTTCTTATGCATGGGAAAGCTACAACCCCCTTTTAAATTGCTATTTTTGCAGAAATTAATTCAGATTCCTCCAAATTTGCAATGATATGTGCAGCGCCACATGCTTCTCGTAATCAATGCAGCCCGTGTCCTTTGAGGCTCGTAGCTGCACTGAGCAGCCCACTGAGCTCAACTGGCAGCCCATTCTGGAGGCTGCAGACCTTTTCTGATCAATACCAGCCTCAGGATCTGTGAGGGCCAGTTTATGTCCTTTCTTGCTACAGAGCTACTTCTAGGCAAGGTCACTTTTCTTTGTTTTCTTGGCCTCTTGCTCCCTCTCGTTACTTGGGGTTCATTGGATCTCTGCTTTCAAGCTCCCTGCACTCGGGCCCTGTGAGCAGTGGCACTACTTTGTCACAGTTGCTTGCCAGCAAAGGCCCGGCTGCAGGTCACCTCCACCCCCTGCACCACGCCTCTCCTCCGATCCCCATGGAGGGTTGGTGTGGGCGAGGCCCCTGCAGGAACTCATCTATTGCTGCTTTTCCAGCTCCCCATCCTTTATGTACAGTCCACCTATTCCTCTAGCTTTCTAACATGTTTCCTCTGCAGAAATGTGGCATGTTAGAAAATGCATGGACTTTGGGGATGGGTAAATTCCTTTTCCATCTGTGACCTTCTTAGCCTCAATTTTCTCAGGACTTTATATGAGAATTAACATTTTATCATGTGTAAACATAGCATTTCAATACACAGTAAGTGGTAAATAAATGCTACACAATGCTCTTGCCCAGGGCCAGCCTCATTCTCTGTAAATGACGGCACCTTTTGCATACTGCATTTTGGTCTTTCCCAGTTTCTTAATTGATTAATTAATTAATTAACTAATAAAGCAATTTTTACTGCCTCCTCTTTTGATTCCCTCTCTTCTGGGATGCACTTAGTGTTAAGCACATGATATGGACTCATAGTTGTTGCATCCTGTTAAATTATTGAATACAGCTCTTTAGTAATTCTAATTAAATCTATTTAAATTTGCGAAGTTTTCTAAACTTTCAACTGGTCCTGCCACCTCATGCATCATATGTTCTCAAAGATTTTGAAAGATGGGCCTAAGTTTACTCCAGCTCTGTGGAGACTCCCTGCAGATTTCTCAGCCATTTCTAGCCCGGGATCACTCATGGACAGTAAGTAACAAGAGAGCGCATGGCATTTTAACAGGCAGTGGCTGGTACCTTTAGCTACAGCTCTGGACTTCTCTCCCTGAGTGGCTGTTGTAACAATAATAAGGTATCCAGGTACCAATACCTGGTGAAGCTCTTGCCTATTTATCCATCCATCTATCCTTTCTTTGAACAATTATTTATTAAGTAGCTACTGCTGCCAGGCACTGGGTTAGCACAGAAAAAACTTTCAAAAATATTGATAAAAGAAAGAAACAATTAAAACAAAGAAGGTGGAAAGATGTTTAAAATGAAGAGCTGAAGAGCCTGTGTCCAGGCATGGCATTTTGCCCACGCCTGACCTCATTACAGCTTTGTCCCAGACTTACCAGCTTTTTCTATGAGCCAGCTCCAATATTCTTTCTATTTCCTGAGGCATAAGTGATTTCTCCTAATTTTCTTTTTGCAACATTATCCGCATTTTAGGACAAATAAAAATGCATGAAAAAGGACCAAAGTACTTAGGTTGGTGTTGAAATCTACAAATGGATTAGTCGAAGAATTATCTTTAGTGTTAGAGATTTTATGAGGTCCCTCATGTCAGAAGATATGGATTGTTATCAGTTACTGACTATGAGTCTATTTGAAAACGGATTTTTCATACAACCCTCACTTCTTTTCAAAGAGTAGTCATTGTGTCACACCATTGTGCCCAGTGCAGAGCTGAGTTTCCTTCTCCAGTTAGAAGACTGGAATAGGGTGGTGCAGCTCATAATCTTGTTAAAGGGAAGTCAAAGCTGCTGAAGATTTCCTGTGCTTCACAACTGTAGCTGTATATTCCACTTAGCTTCTGAGAGCTTGGATGCCCTTCTGGGCCTTTGTAGGGAAGCAAACCACAGAAATGCTACTGATTTTTTTCTGTGTATACTCACTCTTCCACTTTCATTCTATCTCCTATTAATAAGCTTCTAGAATTGAGTATCTTCAGAATGTACAGTATTAATAAATAAAATTTCATTCCCTGCTTGCTTTTGCTTGACTTCTTAATATTAGAGAAAATGAGGTAGTTCTAGAAAGTGAGGCCTGGAAGACGAATTTTCTAAAATCCATATGTTTTCATTCATGAAAGATGGATTGAGTGTCTACACGTGCCAGGGACTATTCTAAGAGCCTTCGTATTGGATCCTATCAAAGGCCTTGTGAGAGTAGTAAAATTATTATACCCATTTTTCAAGTGGGACAATACAACCTTTGATAAATTTGGGGACTTGTCTGAGTTCCCGTCACTTGTGAGTGGTGGAGCTGGGATTTCAATTCCAACAGCACAATCCCAAAGTTGCAGTCACTGTCAACAGGCTACACTGCCTCCAGGTTAAAGACGGACTCTTTGTCCTGATGGAGTTGATGACCACTGGCTGTAAAGACAGACATGTGAACAAGGATTGACATGTGATGTGGAGGATGATGGAGAAGTCTGAGAACATACAGTAAGGGCGGGCAGGAAGGGCACTTAGGTTGAAACCTGAGAGATGCTGAGACATAAGTTAGCTGGGAAAACACACATCTAAAGATAGCATTAAAGTGCCGGAACAAAGAGAGTGAATGTGGGTCATTCTCAACCATCTTCTTCAACTAAGGGGACTGTACGATTTTTCCCTCTCCATAGATTGAAAGTGCCAAGAATGAAGGTTATAAATTGAGGGGGAAAAATTCCTTTGGAACGAAAATAGGACATTTTTTCCTTTCTCCCAAAATAACTTCTGCTCTTTTCCTAATTTCTTTCTTTTTTAAAATCTGAGACTCTGACACTTTCTAAACTATTCATGTTGGGTCTAGTAATGTGAAGCATTCCATGTTTTTCCTCACTGCAGGCTGGAAGCAAAGGGTAATGTTTATAGAAGTTATAAAATCCTGGAAATGAGGATTCAGCATCAAATTACCATCTTGCCCTTAAATATCATGCTGCTTCTGTTATTGTAAAGCAGGTGAATGTGGGATACAGATGCAGGCTCCAAGCCGTTATTCTAACCCACACTGTTAGTGCCTAGATTTCATTTGCAAAAAGTTGCTGTGTTCCATCCTGCTTGGAAACCTAGAACATGCTCTGCATTCAGTCGGTAGCAGTTGCGTTTACATTTTAACAGCATGCAGTGCACTGAGGAGATGGGTCCTGGGCACATTCTTACACATATGAATAAATAATGTTAAAGCTAATAAGATCTCTGAGAGAAAATGATGATTGTCTTTAATCACTAACCTTAAGCAGCAGCGAACCATATTATCAAACACCTTCATTTCTTATAAAACTATCTATCACACACAATATAGACCTGATGAAAAAGAAGGTGGAAGTAATCAGGACAGAATGCCAATTACCTCATTACTTGTCATAGCACATTGTAACTGGAAATTGCTTCTTTCAGGTTCTGTTTGCTCAGGCAATTACAATAAACTTTCTGCTTGACATGTTGTTTGCACAGATGTAGTGCATTAATAAACATGAGGGCTAATCTGAATTATTGAACCAGCCACAATAATTCCAACAAAGGATTTATAATAAGTCCAAGAAAGCTGAGGTATCACTGGAATTCCCTGTAAGCAACACTGACATACTTTATCACACATAAAATCCCCAAATTTAATGTACACTACTGGAATATGTCCCACAGGTATTTTATATTTTCTGTGGCTCTAAGTCCTAAGCAACTGCCAATATGAGGGCAAATCAAGACTGCTAAGGTAGGTGGCAATATCACAGACTTAGAGAGAATTGCTTTATTTGCTGTATAGTGTGGACATCTTGAGTCCTTTTACCCAATTTTTCTAAAATGTGGTTTTGTTTAAAAGCAAAATGTGCTGCAGTAGTATTAAAATGTTAAATGTTTCAAAGTATCATGGGAAATGTGCTCTTATCCAAGGACTGGAATGAAGGACATGTGGACCATCTATCCTCCTGCTTATGTTACCAGGAGAGCATCGTGCAAACCTAGGAAGCCTCCCCAAGAACAGTTAGCTATCACGGTCCAAATGCTGAACAGTCTTTCAGAGAAATGCTCAGGTAAAGTTTTCTTCACATAAATTGAGTTCACCTGAGTTCATTTTTTCCCATAAAAATTTCTTATTCGAATAAATAATTTTAGTGTCAAAAATATATTCACTTGAAAAAATTGTGTGCCTCATCAATTTCTACCATCCAGGGGCTGGATTTTAAAATAACTTTGTTTTTTGCCATGTGAGTAATGAATAGAATTAGAAACAGAAATGTCTTCAGAGGAGAATCGGATGCATTCGCAGATAATGATCTCATGGGGGGGGGTAATTGATGTTATTGGCTGTGGTTGAGAGTCCCTTCCTAGCCTTTGAGTGTGGGTCAGCCCAGGTTTGTCAAGCTCTCTCAAGACAGGCACTTGTGTTGTAAAGGAGACAAGACCCTGTCAGCAAATCATCATAGCAATTCTACCTTCTTAAGCGAAGTCATGCTCACAGAGCAGAGTTCCATCATGCATTCTCATTTCCTCCTACATTAAGCAAGACTTACAACTTACTTGTTTCTCAGTTTCCTCTTGTGCTCAGTCTCCTTTGGATGGCACATGATTAATTGCTTCCTAATATTGGTGCAGTGTGTTGATTATATATCTAAATTATAGTACTAGCAAATAGTCACTCAATTGCAACAAATCTCTATCAAAAAGGAGGGAAGGCTGCCACTGTGCATCCCTATTGTCCCAGCTCTAAACATTGCTCAGAAGCATGATACACCAGCCAATACCATCAAGATTGTTAATCTCAGAAAATTATTGAGGAAAAGTTTGTATATCTTTTCCTTGAAATTTTTATTTCTCAAACAGGATTTAGGAAGGAAGATAAGTGGTTTTTTTTTCTTAAAATTGGCTTTTTAGGGTTTGAACATAGATAAATGTAAAATTAAAGTTTTGCATGTAAGGCTTATCTTAATTCTAACCCACAGAGTCATATAAAAAGTAAGAAACTCTCACTGTCTTTCTTTGCCCTCAGTTCCTCCTCAATTCTGCTCTCTCTCCCCTCACACCCTCTCTTTCAATATCTTGACTCATTCTACCCCACCCCCAACGTCATGAAATGCTGCTTTGCTAGGACAGAAACCACCTTTTATATGGCTTAAAAAGAAAATATGAATCAAGATATCGCAAACACTAATGGGATATATTAAAGCAATTCAATTATTTTAATCTCTTTCATATATCATGAAATTATGTAGAACAATTTCATTTAAGTGTTACTATCACTGTTGAGACTGCAATTGTGAATTGTTACACCAGCAAATATGGAAGAACATGAGTGCTTGTGAAGTTCTATTGCAGTGTATGCAAGTGAGGACCAGGATGACACCAGGAGGAAAATTTCCATCATAATCAGCTTATTCATTCTGTAATAGCCTCCTCAGGAATCACACTGCAGGATCACAATGTCCTGTGATGAGTTTCAGTCCAGAGTTAATGTTGTTCTTTGAGTTGGTGTTTGCTTTACTCAAGTTATAACGTTCCCACATAGAGTGAGAACACTTTTAATTATAAAATAATTATAAAAATAAATTGAATAAAATAAATGAACAATAGGTTAAAGGAAGATGAATTAGACCATTTAAATACTACATAGAGTCAGCCTTCTTTGAAAGACAAAATACATATGAAAGTTAAAAGTAAGGAAAGCCAGCTTCCGTGAAACAAAATTTACTTTTTAGTTAATTTTAACTGTACAATTTCCTATTCCATCAAGGTGATTTTTCTGTATTGCCTTTAACTTATTGAAAGGCGTGGGTACGTAGTCATATAGACTTACGTATATGATGGGAATAGCTGGGTTCCCTGATTATTTTTCAATGACTATATTTTACTGCAGTGAATAGTGAAAAGCAAAAATAAAAACTATATGATTTTTTAAATGCTGTAATATCAATAACACAAATTAAGTTACAGAAAAGTCAAAGCTCAGAAAAGTCTTAATCTTTACTTCACTATTAACTAATGAAATTTAAGCATATGTATAATTGGAGTGTGTCAGTAAGATTATAAATAACAAAGTTTCCATACAATGTGTACAGTTTTGAAGATGAGACCATTAATGTCTCATCTTCATATCAGATATCAATATTTATTCATATCTGGGTGAAAATTATATTAATGTCAATATCATATATTTTCCTGATGCATAAAAAGATGAGTATAAATTAACAGCAACAAAGATATAGACATATAATTTAGAAAAGTTGGCTAGTGAATGAAATCCATGAGAAATTACATGCAAGTTACAAATTAAAAAAACCCATACATTCTTATTTATTCTATTTTAATTTTAATCTCAATGATAATAGCAGAATATAAGAGGATCCATTAATTTCCTACAAGATAAATAAAATAGTGGTTTGATCTGGATCATTTACTTTGTACTTAACCACTATTAAAACCTTAGGAGAGTTGTGTATGAACTTTGAGAGATACCGATGTTAGCAAATTCATATAATCACATACAAATGTACATTATAAAATAGTTGTCTATAATATTTTGTAAAATTATGTATATCCAATATACATATGTATATAAACTAATACGTGTTTACCTGTGAAATGGTAGTTAACTAAGTAATATTATTTTCTTCCCTTTAAGTTCCAGCTTAAGATGATTTTTAAAAAATAAAGCACTGATTTTATAGTAGGTGCTGGTTTTAGTTGAAAGATTATTTTAGAAATTAAATTTTATTATCTTAATCACTTACCTATTAAAACAATCAAAACCAAAAAATTTTGTCAAAAGAGTAAAGTGATCAAAACTGCTCAAATATTGTAAAACTAGTGGGCGTTCAGTGAGCTAGGACCAGGAATGAACAGCACAAATGAGATCTGAAGAGCAATAGATGATGCTGGAGCATACCCAGTTTAGGACCACAATCTTCACATTATTTTTATATCCATTCATTTTAATACTTTTGCCCATTATAAACTAATGATATATCCAATTGAAGGTTGACATTTTTGTTAGTCTAGTTCCTTCCTCAACTCCTTCTTCCACTCTGGATTCAATTAACCCCAACATATAAACTTACAACACTTGCAAAATTACAATGAAGCATTGTGTATAGAGGCATAGAAAAGGATGTATAAATTACGTTTCTAAAACTTAAAGAATCTATGAATTAAGTTTCAAAGTAATTGAAGTTTGTGGAAATTATACATTTTAAAGAGTTACAAATCTTTCCTAAAATTCTTTTCATAGTACTATTTTGAAATTTTACTTTATATCACTATCATATATCATTGGAAACGGTGAAAGAGATAAAAGCTACAGATAGCAGTTTATCAAACATTTTTAGCCAAGATGCTATTTTAAATACATTTTTCTTACCAGGAAACAGAAATTTCTCATTTTAAAGTAAATAATCATTAGAAAAGGTACTAAGAACGTTACCAGGATAGCCCTTAACTTACTGATTCCACTTTGAGAAAACATGAATCATTTGTGTGAACTTTCCCTCCTAGTTGCCTAGTCACATTGAGGGACCAGAGAACTCTCCAGTCCTTATAAAAGTGACATATATCCACAATAAATTCATTACACATACATATTTGTGAGTATCTGTAGTCCCATAAATCCTTCTCAAACAATTATATTATGAGTGTTATTTACTTTTATATTCTGCATTTTAAAAGGCTGTTGAAGTGCTATTCTATGGCAATATACTCTGAGTTCAAAACACGACATCAGCAAGTCATCAGCTCTTCCTACTTCAACGTGAATATACTTCTTTCCTGGGAGAGATTCGCAAATGCGATTTGAAGACAATGTGTTGCCCTTTTTCTAGGCCTATCAACATGGTACCGCTGAACGTCGTGTTGGATTCTTTACCCTCGAAAAGTGGATGAAGTTGGTCACATGGGTGCCACACTTCTCTGGGATGCTGTACTCATAAGTATTTTCCAGTTCTCTGTCAGTTTTCACAGTGCATATTCTCCCAGGAAAGCAAAGCAACTTGCTACAAAGTCAGAATCTGACAGCTTTTATTTAACTTTAAGAATTTTTTTAACATGCCTTTCTTTTCCTAATACAGAAACAAGCAGCCTTTGAAATATTTATCATGGACTCTGCTCCTATTTTTTTTGTTTGTCTAAAAGAAAAGAGTTCGTGGAACTTCTATAAAGGTGAAAAGTTTTGAACTGAGAGTTTCTTCATCTAAGAACTCCATTTACTCCTATGTGAGAAGGTAGGAAACACAAAGAGAGTAGGAGAAATCAATGAGGTTTTGCATTTCCTGGAGACAGTAAAAGAGCGCTCACTCAGGATGTGTGCTGAGAGACACCTGCTGAGAAAACCAAGGCTGGAGCAGGAAGGGACAGTGTGAAGAGCTGTCAAGACCACGCAGGGAGTAACAGTGAAGTATTGACTGGGGGCTTTTAGAAAGTGTTTTACAGAAAGTTACTTGCCTTCACTCTAGCAAGAAAACTCAATACTAGAGAATTTGGGAGACTGAAACCAGAGAACTTGCTGTGGGGAGAAATGTAAAAAGATTCATCACTCCATTAGATCCTCTCTCAAGGACACAACGCTGGGAAAGGCAATTACCGGGCTCCGTAAATGTCAGCCAGCCAACCTGAGAGGACTTAGCAACTTTTACTGAAAGAAATTCAACATATCTGAGGTTCAACTGTTTTGAGAGGGCATTCTAAAGTAAAATGCTTTACAATTCCCATTTATAAGGGTTATTTAAATCACAACGAGAAACTGCAGCAAAGAAGAGTCTGAAAATATTCACACAATTGGCAGTTCTTGATTTTAGACCATGATGAAATTACATAACAGAGCTTCATCTTCAAAAACAAGTTCTCTATCCAAAAAATTAAATTCTGAATCTAGGAAATTCAGTAAGTTATGCTTTTCTGAGGAGACAACACTCACCTCTGACAATTATGTCAGTGTAGTCTATATTTAAGCACAAACCGATGGCTTTTTACTTTGTTTTATAAGTGGAATGGCATCAAATTTATTTTTTCCCTTCTATACTTCAGCCACTAAAAACAGCAATAAGAGTAATTTATTTGACACAGGATGGATATTAAACACAACTTCTCTCAACCAAGAAAACTTAAAGCTTTGCCAGCAAAGAAACAGACACTCAAAATACTGCAAGGAAGCAAGCTTACCTTTGGCTTGTTCTGTTCATCTTAATATTTCAAGTGCTAAACTGGCAGTGTCCTGTAAAGCTTCCCCCTTGGCAGAACTGCATGAACTGACACAGATTCAAAGAAAGCAAATAAGAGCTTTACCAACGAAAATGTGGAAAATCCAAGAATTAAAGTGCCGTTATTTCGATTTGAGGAGAGTACAGTCTATTTCTTAGAATATGTGACTCAGTGCATATTTCTTTGCCATTGTTTTGAGGTTCACTTAACCATAAAGAGGAAACATGACAACAAAAGTGGATGGGAGCTCAGTGAAGCATGGCTGGCTCGACAATAGGCTTTCTGCAGGTTAGCCAAATTTAACTGGCAAAAGCTCGCCCAAACCCTTTTGTCTGCTACATTTGCACCATAATGTCGGTCTCTCTTCACGTATTTCTCAGATCAAGTTTGACCATTTATCCCAAAAGATGGAAAAAGTCATTTTTGGTTCTGTCCATAAAAGTTACTTTATACAGTATTGTGCAATCTTAGTACAAAAGATACAAAAGGGGAAAGTGCACTTCACATGGCCACAATTAGGGCTTCTGTTTCCGCTCTCCTGCCCTTGTCAAAGCTTTGATTTAGTTTTCCTCGGTTTTGTCCAAGGGTCATTACAGATGTCTGCAGACGATTAGCATGTCCCCCAACCACCCCTGTCCAATTGGGTGATTAGCAAATTAAAGCTGTGCATTCTCCTCTGTCTACTGAGACTTATTGGGAAAGATTCGCAAATGTGGCTCATTGTGGAGACCTGAGGGAAGCATCAAGGTGTTTGTCTCAGAATTTCGATAGCTAAATATTAAGTTCGCAATTGGGCACGCCATTATGTCACACGCTTTGGCATTTAATGAAGCATTCAGCTCTGAAACTTAGAAGCAATTGTATCCTGGATGGGGGCTTCAGGAACATTTTGCATCCATGCCATATCCAAATGGTGCCAACCTAACCCATTATAAACCATATTTGGTGTATATCACGAATAGTGTTGAGCATATTTGCAGCCTCCATTTCAGAAACTGAAACCCCTACTCTATATAAGAACTCAATATATTTTACAAAGCATTAAAGACCTATACATTAGGGTAAATACCAACTATAAAGAGGTATTCAAATGATCCAGGGGAGGTTGTGTCTTTGGTTTTGAGTGGCAATTGAAATATAAGAAAACTTTCCTGGCTCCATCTTTGTTTTAGAAAGCAAATGTTTGATTAGGTTAGCAGACGGAGGAAGGAAAGCCTTTGGCAGAATTACCCCAATCATATACAGTATAGAGAATCTACAGATGGGTAGCGGTGAATGAGGCCCAAATGTCTGACTTCCTTCAAAATATACATTCTTCAAAAAAAATTTTTTTTCTAAACTGTATTCCACAAGAGAACATGACCAAAAAAATTTTAAATGGCTCTGTCTCTTCTTCATTTTTCTCATAATTCTATGGTGGTGGTTCAAATAAGTGGGCACAAATATATTTGCCCCAAAAGAGTAGAAATCAGTGGAAAATGAAAAGGTAGATCACATTAAGCCCCATAGTGAATCAAAACTGAAATTAAAACTCAAACACAGACTATCCTAATTTCAGTCTTATTCCTCAATACATCTGCTCAGGCTCAAAACATTGACAACCAAACACCTCACTGACCGAAACCCCCTGTTTCATGACATTGCCTCCTGGAGCAGCCCGACATCCTTACCACGTAGGAACAAAATTGGTTTCCATTACAACATGACTCACTCCATCTCTTCACCAGGAAAGCATTCCCCAACTGCTAAAACAAAGGGGCCTATTGATAAATTCTGAAAAGGCAAGTTTGATGTCTGAGGCCATCTGTGGTTTTCAGTTTTTGAGAAAAAAAACGTTTATAATGGCTTATCTCAAGCCCATTGCTAATGAGCAAGGAAAGAACATACAAAGATATGAACATGAATCTACAGTCTCTAGACAATCTCCTTACATCTTATAAACAAGCAATGCCCAATCAATACATTGACTTAGAGATAACTAATGCAGCCAGCCAAGGAGGGCTGAACCCAACTCTTCAGTTCTAGGATATTCTGGGACCACAAAGTAATGCACTAAATCAAGTTTGTTAAATCATCCAGCAAGATATGAGTTACAGACCAGAGCAGTATCCTGATACATAGGGTTTTGTTTTTATTATATTTCTTTTATCTCAAAGTTCAAATTCTACAGTATCTCATAGAATAATTTTAGTCCAGTAATAAGAAAACATCATTAGTGGTGTAATGTGAGAATGTAAACAATAATTGCTAATTGAGTAAAGGTAAACATCACCAGACTTTACCACTGCTGACATTTGAAATAGATTCAATTTTCAACAGTCTCACCACTCTCCTTTCATAAAAGTAAAAGCTTTCGTACAAAGGAGTCTCAGTTTTTACTCAGTATTATTAGTATGCTTTCCATTTTCCATTCTATATTCCCTGTATCTTGTTAGAAAAGTGAAGTTCTCACTAAATGAGAAGAGAAGTCTTATAAAAATAAAATTAGAGATAGGATACAGAAGCATCTTTTCTTGGCAAGTAAATTAATTAATCAACTAATTGGTAACTTCACAAAATTCACCCTCAAGAGGAGTGGATGGGAGACACTGCTTTGATTTCCGTCAACATTTCTCTCTGCATCTCGACAGCTGTAACCGTAAGGGAGCATTTCCATTCGTCACCAGCCCACAAAGTTCTTTTTCTTTCCAGAATCCTCAGCACTTGCCATCTGAATCTCGTTAGTTCTTCTCTCTATACCATGTTGTTTGTTTCACTGGAGTCCTATATTCTTGATTGAATTTCATATCATGTTTATACATTCCTTGTGTTTTCTAGCCTAGTATTAGGCACGTGGGACAACTGAAAATATACTGGCTCACTTGGTTTTATTTTTTTTATCTTTTCTTTGAGATTTGATCTAGAACTTTCAACATATCATGATGATGATGCAGAGGAGAAGGAAGATATAACGACTTTGAGAGATAATTAAGTTTAGATGTGGTCTTGAGGAAGAGCACCCCATGATGGGATTAGTATCGTCATGAGATAAATGGCTAGGTTATGGCCATTTAATTTATCTTCCAAATATTTTATTTTGGGGAGTGGAAAAAACATACTCTTTAATAAACCGGAAAACAGATGTAAATCAGGACTGTTATAGGCCACCTGGATGAATAGTCACCTTACAGCAAACTAATATCAGTTGAATCCTTATTGTAAGCTGTTTTACCTGTGTCAGTTTATGTATTCTTCATTACAATTCTTTGATGCAAATATTATTATTCCCATTTAACAGATGGGTAAATTAAGGCACAGCAAGATTAAATAACTGTACCACAGTCACATAACTCAAAACTAGGGGAGGCCAGGATTCAAATACTGATCTGATTCCAGGGCCTACATTTAAAGTTGTTTTATAAAAAATGCTTATGTTTTCTGTGGTATTTCCTTGATAATGTATATAATTTTTCTAAAGAAGTTCATCAATCAATCAAGATGAAATTCCCAAGAAATCATAGACGAAAGAACAACATTGTTGTCTTAGAGTACTATATAGGAGTTTTATATATATTTTTCCATATAATAATTAAAGACCAATTGGTATTAATAAATTTTTGTTGGGCTTTTTCAGCAAAATGAAGTGTATGACCAAAAAAAAATACTGGATAACATGGATAATGAACAGAGATTCTCATGAGGTAGTTTTTTGTTAAATGATTTTACTCATAAGTTTCATAGTTTGCCCCATAACCCGATAGTTCTCCCATGGTTTATGTACCCCTTCCACACACACACACACTTGTCAATTGTGAATTATTAGTAAGTCCAAAGTGACATCTTAAAGGAAACGAAACAGGTCTCAAGGACTGTTATGGATTAAATATTTGTGCATCCCCACAAATTAGTATGTTGAAGCCCTAGCCCCCAATGCTATACCATTTGGAAGTGGGGACTTTGAGAGGTAATTAAGTTTAGATGTGGTCTTGAGGAAGAGCACCCCATGATGGGATTAGTATCGTCATGAGATAAGAAAGGGAGATCCGAGCGCTCTCTCTCTTCCATGTGAGGGCACAGTGAGAAGGAGCCCACCTGCAAGCCAGAAAGATGGCCTGTATAAGTCCCCTATATCTTTTGGATATTAACTCCTTGGCAGATAATGTGATTTGCAAATATTTGCTTTCACTGTGTAGGTTACCTTTTCATTTTGTCAATTATTTCTTTTCTTGGGCAGAAGCTTTTTACTTTGATGTAGTCTCACTTCTTATTTTTGCTTTAGGTGTCATATCCCAAAAAATCATGCCAAGACCAGTGTCAAGGAACATTATCCTTATGTTTTCTTCTAGAGGTTTTATGGTTTTAGGTCTTACATTTAAGTCTTTAATCTATTTTGAGTTACTTTTTGTGAATGGTTTAAGATGGGGGCCTAGTTTCATTCTTTTGCATGAGAATATTCAATTTTCCCAGAATCATTTATTGAAGAGACTGGCTCTTCTTAACAGAGTATTCTTGAATCCATTGTCAAATATTAGTTGACAAAAATGCATGGGTCATATCTCACCTCTCTATTCTATTCTATTGGTTTATGTGTCTGTTTTAAGCCAGTACTATACTGTTTTGATATCTTTGTAATATAGTTTGAAATCAGGAAGTGTGATGCTTCCAGCTTTGTTCTTCTTAGGATTGGTTTGGCTATTTAGGGTCTTTTGTGGTGCCAAACAAATTTTAGGATTGGTTTTTCTATTTCCGCAAAAAATGTCATTGGAATCTTGTTGTGGGTTGAATCTCGATTGTGGCTTTGGATAGTATGGACATTTTAACAATATTAATGCTTTCAATCCCTGAACACAGGTTATCTTTCAATTTATTTGTGTCCTCTTCAATGTCTTTCATCAATATCTCATAGTTTTCAAAATACAGATCTTTCACTTCCTTGGTTAAATTTATTTCTAAGTATTTTATCGTTTTTGATGCTATCATAAATGCAATTGTTTTCCTTATATCTTACATTGTTAGTGGTATAGAAATGCTACTGATTGCTGTATATTGATTTTGTATCCTGCAACATTACTGAATTTGTTAATTAGCTCTAACAGTTTTTTTTGTAATTCTTTAGGATTTTCTATATAAAATCATGTCTTCTGCAAATAGAGGTAGTTTTACGTTTTCCTTTTCAATTAAAATGCCTTTTCTTTCTTTTTCTTACCTGATTGCTCCGACTAGGACTTCTAGTACTATATAGAATAGGAGTGATGAGAGTTGGCATCTTTGTCATGTGCCTTATTGAAGTAGAATAACTTTTAACCTTTCACCACTGACTTTGATGTTAGCTGTGGGCTTGTCATATGTAGCCTTTATTAATTTGAGGTATGTTCCTTCTATACCCAATTCATTGAGAGTTTTTTTATCATGAATGAGTGTTGAAGTTTGTCAAATGCTTTTTCTGCATCTATTGATACGATCATGTGATTTTTATCTTACATTCTATTAATGTAATATATTGCATTTATTGATTTGTGTATGTTGAAATATCCTTGCATCACATAGATGAATCTGACTTGATCATGGTGTGTTATCCTTTTCATGTGCAGTTGAATTTGATTTCTTGGTATTTTGTTGATAATTTTGCATCTATATTCATCAGGCTATTGGCTTGTAGTTTTCTTTTCTTGTAGTGCCCTTATCTTGCTTTGGTGTCATGGTAATTCTGGCCTGGTAAAATGGGTTTTCGAGTATTCCTTCCTCTTCCGTTTTTTTTGGAAGAGTTTGAGAGGATTGTTAATTCTTCTTTAAATGTTTGATAAAATTCACCAGTGAAACCATCTTGTCCTGGGCTTTTCTTTGTTGGAAAGTTTTTGAATACGGATTTGATCTCCTTACACATTATTGATCTGTTCAGATTTTCTATTTCTTCATGATTCAGTCTTAGTAGTTTGTATGCTTCTAGGAATTTATCCATTTTTTCTAGGTTGTCCAGTTTGTTGACAGAAAGTTGTTCATAGTAGTCTCTTATGATTGTTTGTATTTTTGTGGTATCAGTTGTAATGTCTTTAACGTCTTCTCTTTCATTTCTGATTTTATTTATTTGGGTCTGCTGTCTCTCTTTTTTTCTCTTTTTTTGTTAGTCTAGATAAAGGTTTGTCAATTTGTTTATCTTTTCAAAGAAGCAGCCCTTACTTTTGTTAATCTTTTCTATTGTTTTCTTATTCTCCATTTCATTAATTTCTACTCTAACATTTATTATTTCATTCCTTCTGCTAACTTTGGGCTTAGTTTGTTCTTTTTATTTTCTAGTTCCTTGAGGTGTTAAGTCAAGCTGTTTATTTGAGCTCTTTCTTTTTCTTGATGTATGCATTTGTCACTATAAATTTTCCTCTTAGAGCTACTTTTGCTGCATCCCATAAGTTTTTTGTATGTTTTATTTCCATTTTCATCTGTCTCAAGATATTTTTTAATTTTCCTTTTGATTTCTTCTTTGATCCACTGGTTGTTCAGGAGTACCTTGTTTAATTTCAATATATTTGTGAATTTCCTAGCTTTCTTCCTATTATTGACTTTTAATTTTTTACCACTGTGGTCAGAAAAGATACTTGATTTAATTTCTATCTTCTTGAATTTGTTGAGACTTGTTTTGTGGCCTAATATTTTATCTATCCTGGAAAATGTTCTGTGTGCACTTGAGAAGAAAGTGTATTCTGCTGTTGTTAAATGGAATGTTTTGTACATATCTGTTAGATCCATTTGGTCTATAGTGTTATTCAAATATGCTGTTTTCTTATTAATTCTTCATCTGGATGATCTGCCCATTGTTGAGAATGGAATACTACATTCCCTATCTATTAATGTATTGCTGTTTATTTCTCTTTTAGTTCTGTTAGTGTTATCCCTCTATGTTTTGATGTCTTATATTGGGTGCATAAATATTTATGATTGTTATAACTTCTTGATGGGTTGAAACTTTATCATTATATAATGACCTTTTTTGTCTCTTTTGACCATTTTTAGCTTAAAACCTATTTTGTCTGATATATAGATATAGCCTTCCCTGCTTTTCTTGGTTACCATTTGCTGAAATATCTTTCTCCATCTCTTCACTCTCAATCTATATGTGTCCTTAAAGCTGAAGTCTCTTGTAGACAACATGTCATTGGATCTTTCTGTTTTTAATCCATTGACTCATCCCATTTCTTTCATTGGAGCTTTGAATCCTTTTAAATTTAAAGTAATTATTGATGGTATGGACTTACTATTCTCATTTTGTTAATTGTTTTCTGAATGTTCTGTTGATTCTTTGTTCCTGGCTTCTTATCTTGTTGTCTTCCTTTATGATTTGATGACTTTTTTTTTTGACTTCTTTATCATAATTTTGTGTATCTACTACAGGTTTTTCCTTTGTGGTTACTTGATGGCTTATATGAAATATCTTATGTTTATAATATCCTATTTTAAACTGACAAAAACTTAAATTTTATAGCACACAGATACTTTATACTTTTACTCCCCCACTCACATTTTAGGTTATTAATGTTACAATTTATATTTTTTTATTTTGTGCAACCAATAACAAATATTGTAGTTATAATTATTTTAATACATTTATTTTGAAATTTTAAATTAGAATTGTGAGTGAATTAAACACCACTATAGCATTAGAGAATCTGATTTGGGCCATATATTTACCATTGCCTGTGAGTTTTACGTGTCCATTCATATGTCTTATAATGTTAATTAGCATCCTTTTATTTCTGCTTCATGAAGACCCATTAGCATTTTTTTATAAAGTAGGTCTAGTGGTGATGAAAACCCACATATTTTGTTTGTTCAGGAAAATCTTGACTTCTCCTTCATTTTGGAAAGCCAGCTTTTACAGGGATATTATTCTTGGTTAACAGTTGGGTTTTTTAAAAACATATTTTGAATATATCATCCCATTCTCTCCTGGCTTGCAAAGATTCTGTTGAGCAACTGCTGATAGTCTTATAGGGGTCCCCTTGCTGCTTTCAAAATTCTTGCTTAGTCTTTGACCTTTCGCAGTTTAATTACATCGTGCCTCAGTCTATCCCATTTTATATTCAACCTATTTGGGGTCCCTTGGGCCTCATGAATCTGCATGTCCATTTCTCTGCTTATGTTTTGAAAGTTTTCAGTCTTTTTTGCTTTAAATATACTTTCTATCACTTTCTCTTTCTATTCTTCTTCTGGGATTCCCATAATATATGTATTCTTTTTTTAAAGATTGGCACCTAAGTGAACAGCTAACATCTGTTGCGAATCTTCTGTTTTTTTTCTTCTTCTTCTCTTTAAAGCCCCCCAGTACATAGTTGTATATTCTAGTTGTAGGTTGTTCTCGTTGTGCTGTGTGGGACTCTGCTTCAGCATAGCTTGATGAGTGGTGCTATGTCCGCACCCAGGATCCGAACTGATAAAACCCTGGGCCACTGAAGCAGAGTGCACAAACAACCACTCAGCCGTGGGGCCAGCCCCATCATAATATATATACTCTTACTTTTAATGGTGTCTCACAAGTCCTGTAGAATTTTTTAATTCCTTTTATTTTTTTTTTTTCCTTTTGCTCCTTTGACTGGGTAATTTCAGATGACTTATCTTCTAGTTTGCTGATTCTTTCTTCGGAATGGTTGAGTCTGTGTTGAAGCTCTCTATTGAATTCTTTAGTTCAGTCATTGTTTTCTTCAGCTTTAGAATTTCTGTTTGACTTTTTTTGATGGTTTCTATTTCTTTGTTAAATTTCTCATTTTGTTCATGCATTATTTTCCTATTTTAATTTAGTTGTCTGTGTGTTCTTGTAGTTCACTAAATTGCTTTAAGAGGATTATTCTGAATTTTTTGTCAGAAAAGTCACAGACATCCATTTCTTTAAGGTCAGTTATTGGAGATTTATTAGTTTCCTTTGGTGGTGTCATGTTTACCTGATTCTTCAAGATTCTTAATTCCTTGCATTGGTGTCTGCACATTTGAGTAAGTTGTCTCTTCTTCCAGATGTTACATGTTTTCTTCAGCCGGGACAGTCCTTCACCAGTCAGCTCAGCTTGGGGTTCTGGACAAATCAGCTGGTAGCATCATCCTTGGGCAGGTAGGGCTTGCTATTGTGGTCTCTGTTTGGGTGATGCCACTACCTATGCTTTAAGGTCAGGGGGGTGCTTCTGGCCTGGAAGTGTCGAATAGGACTACAGGCTTCATTCCCTGCACAAAAGTTGCTATAAGATGGGTTCCATAGCTTCCTAGATTGTATGGTCAGGCTTCCTAGTTGGGCGGGACTGGATTCTATAGTCACCAGCAGGGTGCAGCTGCAAATTTGCTTCCCTGCATGGAAAAGTCTGTAAAATGGACTTCTATGGCCATTATGGCTCAGTGGTTGGGGACTTGAATCAGGAAGAACTGCCACAAAGCTCTTTGGTCTATCAGGGCCATTAGCTTAGCTCTGCAGATAGGCAGAACCACTGGTTGGGCTCTCTGCTTGGCTATCACTGTAAGTGGGGCTGAAGGATGAGCTATTCATTTTCCTGGGTGCTCTGGTTAGGCTTCCTGGTGAGGCAGGACTCGGTGCTATATTCAGCAGTAGGAAGGCCTTCAAATTTCCTTCTCTGCTCATGCACTGTGGTATAACAAGCTACAAGGCCATTAGAGCTCAATGGTTGAGGACATGAATCAGCAGAATTGCCCACTGAGTTGCCTGGCCAGACAAGGCCACCAGCTCAGTTCTTCAGATTGTCAGTGATTCTGGCTAGGCTGTCTGCTTGGGTGCCACTGTAAATGAGGCCGTAAGGTGAACTATAAAGCTTCCCAGGTGCTCTGGGTAGGCTTCTTTGAATTTGCTTCCCTGTCTGGGCAGGATCATAGAATATACTTTAATACAACTTTCTGACTGGGGACTTGAATCAGGCAGAGCTGCCCACCAAGCTACCTGACCAGATGGGGCCACCAGTGTGGCTCTGCAGATGAGCAGAGCCAGTCACTAGCTGGCATCTCTACTCATGTGTCACTCTGAGGAGAAAGGCAGTCTGCCAAGATCTGAGTGCTGGTTGGTGTAAGCCTCACCTCTCTTCTCTGGCAGTCTGATCCTCAGTGGTCAAGCCCCATAGATTTCCCTTGTGATGCCTATGAGGCGAGACCCTAGTGGGCCTCTTAGGTAGTGTCCCTCAACACTGAGGTAGCTAATGTCCACTTTGGGCTCCTTGTTTTTACTGGAGAAATCATAGGCTCTGGGGGCCCTCTCAGTGTGGTTCTGTGCCATCCTGAGGGGGCACAATGTGGTCAGAGTGTAGCCATTCCTCTTACCTTTTCAATGTGGTCCTCAGTCTCTGTGGTCCAGAGATCCAGGCATGCTTCAGCCTCTTCCCCTTGCTCCAGGGTTTTCACAATGTTGTTTTGTTCACAGATAGTTGCCAGTGGGTATTTTTGTGAGGGGCACTGAAATCAAGAGTAACCTATGTTATGGTCTTGAGGACATCCAATAGATTTCTGAAGTAGGCTGTACATGTCGAGTTCTCTTAGATAGGGAGGTCAGGAATGGCCTTTCTGGGGAGGTGACATTTGAGTAGCCTGAACAAAGCAAAATGTGCATATTTTGGGTTAGAATATTCTAAGCAAGGGAAACAACAAAGGGAATTCCTTGAGGTGCAAGGTGCTTGATATGTTGGAGGAGTAGAAAAGTCAATTTGGCCAAAGGGAAGCAGTGGTACAAAGTCAGGTAAGAGTTCTAGGCATGGGCCAGAGCACATTGGTTCATGTAAACCAGGGTTTCTCAACCTTAGCACTATTGTAATTTGAGCCAGATAATTTTTGTTAAGGGGACTGTGCCATACATTGTAGGTTATTTAGCAGCATTTCTTGGCTCTGCCCACTGGCAAAGCATCCCCTCCCCACTGTGATGACCAACAATGTCTCCAAACTTTGGCAAGTGTCCCCTAGTATGTACAATGGCCCCTGGTTGAGAACCACTATTGTAGACCAAACAAAGTGCTTTGTATTTATTCTCTGTGTTATCCAAAATCATTGACTTTTGAGCAGGAAAATTGCAGGATCTAATGAACATTATGTAAAGGACCACACTGGAAATGAGGGGAAGCAGGGAGGTCAGTGGGCTGGTGAGGACACAATGGTAGAGATCCTGCAAGCTATAACTGGCCTTGGTATGCTGAAGCCATTATTGACAGGATTTACTGATGCGTGGGATGAAGGAAGTGAGAGAAAGAGAGACAATGAAAAAGACTTCATTTCTTGGCCAGAGTAACTGGAAAATGATAATGTCGTTTTGATGGTTAATTTTATGTGTCAACTTGACTGGGCTAAGAGAGGCCCAGATAGCTAGTAAAATATTATTTCTGAGTATGTCTGTGATGGTGTTTCCAGAAGAGATTAACATTTGAATCAGTCGACTGAGTAAAGAAAATAACCCTTACCAATGTGATTGGGTATTATCCAACCCACTGCGGACCTGAATAGAACTAAAAGGCTGAGGAAGGGTGAATTTTCTCTCTTTATGTGAGCTGGGGCATTCATCTTCTCCTGCCCTTGGACATTCGCACTCCTGATTCTTGGGCCTTCTGTTTTTCTGGACTTCAGACTCAGACCAGAACTTACAGTATCAGCCCCCCAATTCTCATGCCCTTGAATTCAGATTGAATTATATACCACTGGCTCTCCTGGTTCTCTAATTTGTAAATGACAGATTGTGTGACTTTTCAACTTCCAAAATCGCGTGAGACCATACCTATCATAAATATCCTCTTGTGTCTGTCTGTCTGTCTGTCTATCTATCTATCAATCATCAATCCTATTGTTTTCTGGAGATCTCTAGTACAGCCATTGATTTAGGTGAGAAATGCTCAACTGGCTTGAGGGGTGAAAGCTTGGGATGTGAGTATGAGGGAAAAGAGAGAAGTAGCTTGAAGGTAATAGCAGTTCTATCATGGACATATTTACTTTGAGACGCTCTTTACATATCCACATTGAGACAATGGATAGGCTGTTGGATATACAAATTTTTGATCAGGAGAGTAATTTGAGGTGGAAACAAAAAATTGGTGTTAGCACATAGATGCATTTAAAATCCTGGTGCCAGATTTAACCACCTAGGATCCTAGTACAAAAATGTATGCCAAAAATGTGTTCTAGAAGCTCCAAAGGACATTTAAATTTTTGAGGGAAAAACACTGATTCTTGATATTTATTGGATAGAACCTGCACTACATATTTTATTTATTTTGAATTTGTTTTTTATTGAGGTAATATTGGTTAATAACATTATATGAATTTCAGGTGTACATCATTGCGTTTTTCCTTCTGTGTAGACTACATTGTATTCACCACAAAAAGTCTAGTTGCCGTACGCCACCATAAAAATGTGGTCTTTACCCCTTTCATCCTCCTCCCTCCCCACTTCCTCCCTGGTAATCACCAATCTATTCTTTGTATCTATGTGTTTGTTGTTTACTTTTTGTCTTCCACATATGAGCGAAATCATACAATATTCGGTTTTCTTTGACTTATTTCACTTAACATAATATGCTTAAGGTCCCTCCATATTGTTGCAAATGGCAAGATTTCATCTTTATATGGCTGAGTAGTATCACATGTGTCATCTTCTTTATCCGTTCATCCATTGATGACTTAAGTCGTTTCCAAGACTTGGCTCTCGTGAATAATGCTGCAATGAACATAGAGGTGCCATGTATCTTTTTGAATTATTTTTGTGTGTGTTCTTTGGATGAATACCAGAAGTAGAATGGCTGAATCAGGTGGTTGACCTATGTTTAATTTTTTGAGGAATCTCCATACTGTTTTCCACAGTGTCTACACCAGTTTACATTCCCATCAGCAGTGTATGAGGGTTCCCTTTTCTCCACATCTTCTCTGACACTTGTTGTTTCTTGTCATTTTAATAATAGCCATTCTGAGTGTATGAATTGATATGTCATTGTTGTATTGGTTTTCATGTCACTTATAATTAGTGATGTTGAACATCTTTTCATGTGCCTGTTGGCCATCTCTATAGCTTCTTTGAAAAAATGTCGGTTCACTTCCTCTGCTCATTTTTTAATTGGGTTGTTTGTTTTCTTGTTCCTGATTTGCATGAGTTCTTTATATATTTTGGATAATAACCCATTATTGAATATATGACTTGCAAATATCTTCTACCAATTGGTAGGTTGCATTTTAGTTTTGTTGATGGTTTCCTTTGCCATGCAGAAGCTTTTTAATTTGATATAGTTCCATTCATTTATTTTTTTCTTTTGCTTCCCTTGCCTGGGGAAAAATGATATTCAAGAAGATACAGCTAAGACTGATGTCAAAGAGCATACTGCTCTTGTATCCTTCTAGGAGTTTTATGGTTTCAGGTCTTAACTTGAAGTCCTTAAACCATTTTGAGTTAATTGTTGTGTATGTTGCAAGATAATGGTCTACTTTCATTCTTTTGCATATGGCTGTCCAGTTTTCCCAACATCATTTATTGGAGAGACTTACCTGTCTCCACTGTGTGTTCTTGGCTCCTTCGTCGAAAATTAGCTGTCCATAGATGTGTGGGTTTATTTCTGGGCTCTCAATTCTGTTCCTCTGATCTGTGCATCTCTTTTTCTGCCAGTACCATGCTGTTTGGATTTCTATAGCTTCGCAGTATATTTTGACTTCATGGAGTGTGATACTTCCAACTCTCTTCTTTTTTCTCAGGATTGCTTTGGCTATTCAGGGTCTTTTGTTGTTCCACATAAATTGTAGGATTCTTAGTTTTATTTCTGTGAAAAGCGTCATTGGGACTTTGATAGGGATTGCACTGAGTGTGTAGATTGCTTTAAAAAATATTGACCTCTCATGCCATCTGCAGATAGTGACAGTTTTACTTCTTCCTTTCCAATTTGGATCTCTTTTATTTCTTTTTCTTGCCTAATTGTTCTGGCTAAGACTTCCAATACTATATTTAATAAGAATAGTGAAAGTGGCACCCTTGTCTTGTTCCTGTTCTTAGATGGAAAGCTGTCAGTTTTTCATCATTGAGTATGATGCTAGCTGTGGGTTTGTCATATATTGCCTTTATTATGTTGTGGTACTTTCCTTCTATGCCCATTTTGTTCAGAGTTTTTATCATAAATGGAATGCTGCATCTTGCCAAATGCTTTCTCTGCTGTATTGAGATGATCATGTGATTTTCATTCTTCATTTTGTTAATGTTGTGTATCATGTTGACTGATTTGCTAATGCTGAACCATCCTTGTGTCCCTGGAATAAATCCCAACTTGATCACAGTGTATAATCCTTTAACATCTATGCTGTATTCAATTTTCCTAATATTGTGTTGATGATTTTTGCATTTATGTACATCAGCAACATTGGCCTGTAATTTTCTTTTTTTGTGTTGTCCTTGCCTGGTTTTGATATCAGGATAATGTTGGCTTTGTAGAAGGAGTTAGGAAGTATCCCTTCCTCTTTAATTTTTTGGAAGAGTTTAAGAAGGATAAGTAATAAGTTTTCTTTGAATGTTTGGTAGAATTCACCAGGGAAGCCATCTGGTCCTGAACTTTTGTTTTTTGGGAAGTTCTTGATTACTGTTTCAATCTCCTTACTATTGATTGGTGTAATTAGATTCTCTATTTCTTCTTCATTCAGTTTTGGAAGATAGTATGATTGTGAGAATTTATCCATTTCTTCTAGATTATCCAATTTGTCGGCATATACTTTTTTGTAGTATTCTCCTGTAATCCCTTATATTTCTGTGATGTCCATTTTAATTTCTCCTGTTTCAGTTATGATGTTATTTATTTGAAACTTTTCTTTTGCTTGGTGAGTCTAGCTAAAGCTTTATCAATTTTGTTTATCTTTTCAAAAAATAAGCTCTTCGTTTCCCTGATTTTTTTCTATTTTAGTTTTTTAGTCTCTATTTCATTTATTTCTCCTCTGATATTTTTTATTTCCTTCTTTATACTGATTTTGGGCTTTTTCTAGTTCCTTTAGGTGCATTGTTAGACAGTTTATTTGAGATTTTTCTTGTTTGTTGAAGTAGGCCCATATTGCTATAAACATCCCTCTTAGTACCACTTTTGTTGTACACCATAAATTTCAGTATGTTGTATTTTCATTTTCATTTGTCTTCATGTATTTTTTTATTTCTCCTTTGTTTTCTTCACTGACCCACTAGTTGTTTAATCTCCACATTTTTGTGGCTTTTCCAGTTTTCTTCTTATAGTTTATTTCTAGTTTCATAATCTTATGGTCAGAAAAGATGCTTGATATGATTTTAATCTTCTTAAATTTATCGAGACTTGTTGTGTGGCCTAATATGTGATATATCCTGGGGAATGTTCCATGTGCATTAGAAAAGAATGTGTATTCTGCAGTTTTTGGATGGCATGTTCTATATATGTCTACTATGTCCATCTGGTTTAAAGTGTCATTTAAGGCCAATGTTTCCTCATTGATCTTCTGTTTGGATGATCTATCCATTGATGTAAGTGGAGTGTCAAAGTCCCCTACTATTATAGTATTGCTGTCAATTTCTTCTTTTATGTCTGTTAATAACTGCTTTATATATTTAGGCGCTCCTATGTTGGGTGCATAGACATTTCCGAGTGTTACGAGTTTTCCCTTTATCATTATGCAATGCCCTTCTTTGTCTCTTGTTACAACTTTTGTTTTAAAGTCTATTTTGTCTGATATAAGTATTGCTACCTCAGCTTTCTTTTCATTGACATTTGCATGGAGTATCTTTTTCCATTCCCTTACTTTCAGTTTGTGAGTGTCTTTAAGTCTGAAATGTGTTTCTTGCATGGAGTGTGTATGTGGGTCTTATTTTCTAAATATGTTCAGCCACCCTATGTCTTTTGATTGGAGCATTTAGTCCATTTACATATAAAATGGTTATTGATAATTACATAATTATTTCCACTTTGTTACTTTTAGTCTGGGTGTTTTAGCAGTTGTTCTCTTGCACACATCCCTTGTGATTTGATGGCTTTCTTTAGTATTATGTTTGGGTTCATTTGTCTGTCTTTTTGTATATTTATTGTAGGTTTCTGATTTGTGATTACCATGAGGTTCATATATAATAATTTATGTAAATAGCAACTATATTAAGTTCATTAAGTTTGATCTCTTACTAAAAACCCTGCACTTTTACTCCCTTCATACACATTTTATGTTTCTGATGTCATATTTTTTTGTGTTTATATTCCTTAACCTCTTATAACGGAGATAGCTATTTTTATGCTTTTGTCTTTTGACCTTCATATGAGCTTTATAGGTGGTTGACCCACTACCTTTACTGTATATTTGCCTTTACTAGTGAATTCTTTTCTTTGATAATTTTCTTATTCCTATCTGGGGTCTTTCCCACTCAAAGAAGTCCCTTTAACATTTATTATAAGGCTGGTTTAGTGGTGATGAAGTCCTTTAGATTTTGCTTGTCTGGAAAACTCTTTAGCTTTCCTTCCTTTCTGAATGATAACATTGCCAGGTACGGTATTCTTGACTCTAGGTTTTTTCCTTTCAGTACTTTGAATATATTATGCCACTTCCTTCTAGCCTGTAAGGTTTCTGCTGAGAAGTGAGCTGATAGCCTTATGAAGTTTCTTTTGTATGTAATTTGCTGCCTTTCTCTAACAGCTTTTAGGTTTCCTTCTTTGTCTGTAATACTTGACATTTTAGTTAAAATGTGTCTTGTTGTGGCCTCTTTGGGTTTATCTTGTTTGGTGCTCTCTGTGCTTCCTGTACCTGAATGTCTGTTTCTTTCCTCAGGTTAAGGAAATTTTCAGCTATCATTTCTTCAGATAGGTTCTCTGCACCTTTGTCTCTTTCTTCTCCTTCTGGGACACCTGTGATACAACTGTCAGTGTGCTTGATGTTGCCCCAGAGGTCCCTTAGACTGTTCTCATTTTTTTAAATTATTTTTCTTTTTCCTGTTCAGCTTGGGTGATTTCCTCTGCTCTTTCATCCAGATCCCTTATCCATTCTTCTGTGTCATCTTCTCTGCTGTTGATTCCCTCCAGTGAATTTTTCATTTGCATTATTTTATTTCTCAGTGCTGAATTTTTTTTTAATACTTTCTAATTCTTTGTTGAAGTTCTCACTGTGTTCATCCATTCTTCTCCCCAGTTTGGTGCACCTCCTTATGACCATCAGTTTGTACTCTCTTTCAGGTACGTTGTTTATCTCTGTTTTGTTTAGTTCTTTTTCCGAGGATTTGTCTTGTTCTTTTACTTGGAACATATTCCTTTGTCTTCTCATTTCACCTACTTCTCTGTGATTACTTCTGTATTTTAGGTAAATCAGCTGCATCTCCCAATCTTAGAAATGTGGTCTTATGTAGGAGATGTCTTATAGGGCTCAGCAACATGCTCCACTCTCATCACCCATGTCAAGTTCTGCAGGGTGACCCCTGTGAGGGCTGTGTGTGCCCTTCTCTTGTGGTGGGGCTGCTATTATTGTGGGTGTGTGGGTAGACTGGCCTGGTGTCAGGCTAGCTGGTTGCAAGGACTGGCCACATGCAGCTACTATGGGCATGTTATTGGGTGAATCATATCCCCAGCACAGCTGGTTGCAAGGTCTTGTAGCACACAATGACTGTGGGTTTACTGCTGGGTGAGTGAGACCCCTACTGTGGCTGATTGCTAAGCTCAGGGGTGACCAACTGCTGCAGGCCCCTGGTGTGGCTGGCTACACAGCCTAGCAGTGCTTGGCTGCCTGGGATGCGCTGGTGGGTGGGGCAGGCTTTCGATAAGGATGGCTGTGCAGTGCATGGCTCTTGCCAGCTCACTCTCGGATGAGGCAGGCCTCTGGTCAAAACTGAGTATGTGGCCTTGCAGGGCACAGCTGCCTCAGGTGCGCTGATGGGTGGAACAGGCCCTGCCGCAGCAGCATGCAACCATTTCAGGTATTAGTAAGTAAGACAGATCCCCTTTGTGGTTATTTGTGAGGCCCAGTGGTGCAAGTCCACTGCAGGCTTCCTGGTGGGCAGTGCTGGTCCCTGGGGCAGCTGCCTGCAGTGCCTGGCTGCACTGGATTGCCATCCAGGTGCTAGAGGTGAGGGAGGCCTCTGCACTAATAAGCTAGAGGAAGGATTCCAATGGCACCTGCCAGCATCTGTGTCAGCACAACTGAAGTAGGTCATAATAATGGCTGCTGCCAGCGTCTCAGCCTCTCGGGGGATGGGTGCACGCTGAGCTTATACGTGAGTCTCTTTGACCACTGGACTATGTACTTTTCTGTCTGGTGTTTTTGTGCTGGTTTCTGGGTTGAGGGAGTCTGTGCATGGGGCATTTAAGAGCCAGTTTTCCTTTCCCTGAAGTTCTGTAGTTTTCCTGGGCATATTCCCTGTTGGTCCTCAAAGCCAGGTATTTTGGGATTTTGTCTCTCTTGTGCTGGATCTAAGGGCTGGGGTCCCTAGTGGAGCTTGACTCCCCTGCTCCTCCTGGAAAAGCTCTGTACCTTTGTGATTGTTCCTGACTGTGAAGTGTGGCAGCTAGGGTGTGGCTTTTTTCCTCAGTGGGGCTTTACTTCTGCCTCTTTCACTCCTCTCCGTATTGTCCCTTGTTGTGGAGGTTCTTTTTATCTGGTTTCCAGATCTCTCCCAGATGAAATTGTTCAGAAGCAGTTGTACTTTGTTGTGGGTTTGCTGTGTGGTGGGAGGAGGCAGGTTCAGGTTCTTCCCAGGCACAGTCTTCCAAACGCCTCCTATTCTTGGACTACAAACATTAGGTAGTTTTCAGTCTCAACACTAGATCAAACAACGTTCCTTTTAATGTCATTATATTTTTGTGAACTATGATAAAATCGTAAGTACTGCATGAAAACCAGTGCAGAATAGGAAATGAGGATAGCATTGTCCACTTAGATTTTAAGATGTGAGAAGTTGTGCAGTGCTCAACAGGTGCACACATTACAGTAGTAAGAAAATAAGCATCTTATTTTTCTTTCAAATTGGGCGTATTTTTTTAATATGACTGTGAAGTTGTTAGAACATGTATCAGTTTCCTATGGCTGCTGTAATAAATTACTGCAAATTTTGTTACTTAAAACAACATAAAATTATTATCTTGCAGTTCTGGAGGTCAGAAGTCTTAAATTGTTTCACTGAGCTGAAACTAAGAAGTCAGCAGGCCCACACTCCCTCTGGAGGCTCTGGCAAGGATCCATGCCCTTGCCTTTTCCAGCTTCTGTAGCTTCATCTCTTGTAGTATTTGGCTCATGGCCCCTTTTTCCACTTTCCAAACCAGCAGTGTAGTATCTTCAGATCTCCGTGTTTCTATCATCACGTTACCTTCTGTCTCCTTCGACCTACTTTCTTCTTTCTTGTAAGGATCCTTCTGATTACAGCAGCCCACCTAGGTAATCTAGTATAATCTCCCTGTCTCAAGGTCCTTAAATTAATTTTATATGCAAAGTCTCTTTTGCCATATAAGGAACACATTCACAGATTCTGCGGATTTGGATCTAGATATCTTTGGAGACCATTATTCAGCCTATCCCAGGACATATATACATATAAAGTTGTTTGGAACTAACTAGTTAAAAAATGAAACTGTTAGCTACTTATTTTAGCCCAGGAGTGTTCTGCAAAATACTTCTTAGACAGTGTGGATTGACTGCTATATACTTAGGTAGATAAGAGATGGACTGCTAAAGGTAACGAAAACCACAAAAGTTTCAGAAACTTTGAACTAGGAAGTAGTATAGTTGGAGACTCAAAGACTTCCAAATACTGAGTCACAGAGAATTCCAACATTTGGACTTTGGGAAGGTAGGGAGGATTCAGCACAGGAGACCAAGGAAGAATAGCTAATAACGTAGGAGAGAAATTAAGAAAGTACGGGATCTCCGAACGTATGTGAAAAAATGACTCAAGAAAGAGGGAACAACCTAACGAATTTAACACCAGTGATAGTGTAAGATGAAGGGTGCAATCTGATCTGTGTATTTGGACGCAACTGGTATTATATAGAAATACATTTTAGGAATTGTGTCCTTTTATACTATAGCAAACAATCATCTAAACTAACCTTCAGGAAAATAATTGTGAACTCAAATAGAGTATTTACAGCAAAAGTTTTATGTATCTATTTTATATTTCTACTATTCATCTAAAATTCAAATTTGAGTGAGTGTTCTGTATTTATTTGCTAGATCCTACAATTATATTCTAGGAAGTATTAGATTGTTGACCCCCTAGATAGATCTGTTTTTAGTACATTGTCAAAATTGTCAAGAGGCCAGAATTCACTACTTATCTTTTTAGAAAGCCAGGAAGGGGGCCAGATGTAATGACGTCTGTTCATAAAGAAGGTTTCCTGATGTTCCAGCCTGTACCAACATTATAGAATCAGAGATAAGCTGCTAGCTATTAATAAATCGCTCTGGAAATACTTGTAGTTCAAGTCTGGACATTACAGAATGATATTTCGCTAACAATCTGGATTACCTGTGCAGGAGCACTTGTTGCGTACCTAGTTGCTTTTTAACTGGCCCTGAGTTAGTCTGGAAAACACTGTCAGCATTGGCAAAGGAGCACAGTAAGCATATAATGGATTTAGTTAATAATTCATATATTCATTCAGTCAACAAACACAGATCTCTGACCATCTCAGACAACATGCTGGCGACTTGATAAATGCCAGGCAAGATTGCCCAAGATGGGCCACATTCTGTCTGATGGGTTTGTTAGGAGCAGAGCAAGACACAGAAAGAGTTGATCACAGAGCAGAGCATGTGTGCAGCAGTAAAATGAGGCGGTCTCATTTACGCATTTTCAAACCCCATTTTTTAAATAGAATTTTTTCCAGTTGAATTATATTTACTTATAAAAATATACACCCACATTATTCTGTCAGGAGCTTCATCAAAAAGATTTGGAGTGGCTTTCCCCTTAATTACCTCTACCAGTTTCCAGCAGAATATAAAATGAGCAGAGTAGAATATCTCTTACTTTTCACTGCCTCCACTGCCCCCAATAAAAATGTTTATTTCAATGCCTAGATTGAACAATCAGAATGTGTGCATTATGAGCAATGGCCAGGTAAAATCCAAATGAAGCTCATTTTTTTAAACTGATATTTGTTGCATTTGCTATTATTTTAATTCTCTTATGTTTTAGGGAGCAGATTTTTACTAATGGCTATAAACACTCCTTTATTCCCCCTAATTCTAAACTTTCAGTGGCATTTTTTGGTATAGCTAAAGTTAGACCTATTTTTCATAAAGACAGAAGCACTATGTAATATTCCCTGCCCCCATGTGAATCTTTGCAGGGTATATTATATTTACACTCTGCAGCTTGGATAGGGGTATTGAAAAGAAAACAATCCATTTTGAGCCCAGGTGAATAAGCCTACTGCCATGTATGCAATGTAAGTCTAAATCATTATTACAGGCAAATTCAATTGTTTTTTTTTTTTGCTAAGGAAGATTTGCCCTGAGCTAACATCCATGCCAATCTTCCTCTATTTTCAGTATATGGGCTGCCAGCACAGCATGGCCGCTAGCAGAGTGGTGTAGGTCCGTGCCCAGGAACCGAACCTGGGCCGTTGAAGCAGAGTGCACTGAACTTACCCACTAGGCTGCCAGGACTGGCCCTCAACTTTATTCCTATTATTAATATTATCAGTCTATTGAGAAAGCCCTATGTTTACTTTTAAAGTATTAATTTACAATTAATTAAAGTGGGAACCACCTAAGAGTGGAAGACTGCAGAGAATCCAAACAAAAAGATGTTAACCAAGATAGCACTTTTTAAAAACAGTAAGATTGCACTGTAGTAAACTCAAAGACAAGAGGCTTCAAGAAAAGATGTTTCAGTCTCATGCTGCACAGTTCCTTCATGGATCAGGAGAATACCTTGCCAACTGCTTTTCCCTAACCCCGTCTTCATTTAAGGACTCATTATGTTTCCATTTGGCCTTCTCCCAGCCTCTCTTGTACTGCCTTTGGCCAATAACCACTCATCAAGAATTAGTTGCTATGAGCCTGTGAAAGAGATTCTTGCCCCTGCCCCCTGCCCAAGTGGAATTAGAAGCATTTCATCCAAGAATTTGGAAGAATTTCATGTCCGTTCAAAACTATGCTTTCCCAGGGGAGTTTTCAGGGGACGTTTGCTTATCTGTATTTATGTGCCCTGCTCTACCTCGCCCTGGTGAACAGTGCTTCTAGGAGACAGCAGTGAGATAAAATACAGGCCGCTCAGTTAAGTCAGAATTTCAGATCAACAGTGAATATTCTTTCAGTGTAAGTGTGTCCCAAATATTGAATAGGATGCTTATGCCAGAAAATATGTCCATTCATTGTCTGAAATTCAAGTTTGAATGAATGTTCTGTATTCATTTGCTAAATCTGAGAATCCTATTCTAGGGACTATTAGGTTATTGACCTTGTAGATAGACCTGCTTTTAGTGCATTGCCAAAATGATCAAGAGGCCAGCATTCACTACTCATCGTTTCAGAAAGCTATGAAGGAGACAAATATAATGATAGCTGTTTGTCAAGAAATTTTCCTGAGGTTCTAGCCTTTTAAAAGAGTAGTCATCAGTTTTGTCTCACATTAAAAGCTGAAAGGATTCAAGTCCTATATTTCAGTGCACAACAAGGGGTTATAAAATCTTTATTCACAATCAACAAATTCTGAAGTCAAATTTAATGTTATTTAAAATTGATTGATTTGGGACAGGCCCAGTGGCATAGTGGTTAAGTTTGCGTGCTCCGCTTCAGTGGCCTGGGGTTCCCTGGTTTGGATCCTGGGTGTGGACCCACACACAACTCATCAAGCCATTCTGAGACAGCGTCCCACATAGAACTAGAAGGACCTACAACTAGGATATAAACTATGTACTGGGGCTTTGGGGAGAAAAAAAAAAACAGAGGAATATTGACAACAGATGTTCGCTCAGGGCCAATCTTCCTCACCAAAAAAAAAAAAAAAAGGCATACCTTTAAAAATATATATCGATTCAAAGATATTAATGTGCATAAGAGCAAAATAGTAATACATTTTTTAAACAATTGCACATTGCCTCAAAATATTTTAGAATAAGAAAAATAAACTCTACAAGGAGCAAAGACCTGGATGGGATTTGACATATTTTATGCATCATTTGCCCTGAGACTTCAGGCTTGAGTGACCCTCAGTTTCCACCTCAGTAAACTGGAGATAATCTCACACGGTAGAGCTGTTGTGAGCACTAGACCTCACTTAACTGAAGGACTCAGCAGAGTACCGGGGATTTAGTAGAAAATGATTCAATGATAAGTATAACTATTTTTCAGAGGCATAAATGATGCATAGGATTTAGTAAAATTATTAACCATCTTAATATTGCTAAGAAAACACACTAGGCTCAAACATAAAATAATGAAATAATTTAACGTCACAAATATTTGAATAGTCAGTCATAAAATATTTTGGGAAAAGAATCAACCAAATACAGAGCAAAAGACTAGATAACTTGTTATTTGAAGATAAAATATGCAATGGAAGTTCATAATTCAAAAATATTAATCCAATATATTTTATAACTATAGTGTTATTGCAGCCACAGTCCTGCTGGGTATTTCTAGCCAATCACACAGAACACTGAAAGGCACAAATGTAAAACTTAAAGAGCAGATATGAACCTAGTTATTTGGTCCATGATGGTAATTTTGCCATAAAAATGTTTTTACAGTTTAGGATTTTAATATGAATCATATACTGGCAACTTGCCATCCAGAATTGTACACAGTCCTATATTCCCTTCATTTTCTGATTCAATTTTTCTTTTTATTTGACACATGTTTACTATGTATCAAATTCAGGCATACCTTGTTTCATTGCACTTCACTTTATTGGGCTTCGTGGTTAATGTATTTTTTACAAGACCCTCCACCAGCAAAAAGATTACTACTCCGTTAAGGCTCAGATGATAGACAGCACTTTTTAGCAACAAAATATTTTTTAATTAAGGCACGTCCATTGGTGTTTTTTAGACATAGTGCTATTGCGTGTAACAGACTTAATTGCACTCAATAGACTACAGCACAGCGTCAACATAACTTGTATACGCACTGGGAAACCAAAGAATTTGTGGTATTCACTTTATTGCAATAATCATTTTATTTGTTGATGATCTGGAATCAAACTCACAATATTTCTGAGGTATCTGTGTGTTAAACACTGTGTTAAGTCCACAGCTAGCATGGCACGTAAACTTAGCCAGGCTACTGACCAAGTCAAACCAGCACACTGCTGGCTGCCTTCTGTCCCTTCTCCAATCAGTCTGCATACTATGCTTTGCCGGTGTAACCACCCTTCCAGAACTCTCTACTATTTTACTCCCTTGTCCTCCAAATGCCTGATCCTGGATCAACACATAATGTTCTACTCCTTGACACTGTTTTACTCCTTGACTCACAGCACTGAGGGCTGTTGGAGTAAACCCCATAATCGTCACCATATTTTTAAGATCTTCAACCCAGGTGCCTAAACCAGTGTTCCTTCTCTTGGCTCTAGTGAGCTCCTGTCTGCCAGCGGCTCTTCTAAGTCTTTCTCACTCTAATCAAGCCTCTTGGTCAAGCTCTCACCTCTATCTTAATGTTCCAGGCAAAATGAAACAAACACTGGTTTTGATATATAAGTGTGATTTTCCACCTTCATATCTTTGCTCGTTTCACTTTTCTGAACAACTTCTTAATTAGACATACCTGAGGTTGTCTATTGTGCTATTTTTCTAACCCTTAATTTTACTTATCATTTTTACTTGGTCTCTCCTCTTCTCAGATGAAGTCTTGGATTTCTGTCTTGGAAGAACATGGGATGCTCAGTAACATGACAGAATCATAATTGGAGAGTATTTACATGTTTATTTTGCAATTAACTATAAACTATACCAATTATGGCTTTATATTAATATTGCATGAAGATCAGGAATATATCTATCCTCTCAGTTGCCTATGGTGCCGTTGTTTAAGTATTTAAATTTCTCTCTTTTTCTCTCTCTCTTCCCAGTAGTGAGCAAAATTGATAAGAAAAAGATTTACATGAATTTCTCTTTAGATAGAAAGGATGTTAACATATTGTTTTCCTTTAACACTTAAGTTACAGAGGTCGGACATTTGTCACAAAGCAAAGCGTGAGGGTCTGCACCGGAATATGAACCTTTGACTCTTGGTTCCATCAGTGACTGACTGTGTGGTCGTGGGCAAGTTGTTTAGCTTTTTTGAATCTCAGGTTGGTGATTTGAGGATAATACATTCTATAGAGATTTGTGCAGAAAGTTCATGAAATAATGCATTTGGAAACAAATAACATATATCTTGTGCTCAACAAATGCAAGCTCCCTTTCCTCATTTCCTCGTTCATTCTTAATAAAATCTTGTGCTTTGACACAAAATCTATTCTTATATTGATAATTATGACTTCAAAAAGCTTTATTCAAAATAAAGAACTATGATATAATCAAGTAGAAAATTTTAAATATTTTTGCTGTAAATTAATATTGTCATTTCAGGTAAATGTATTTTAAATAAATAAAATTGAAATAACTGGAAAAAACACGCATCTTTTCTAATATTGACACAAAGCTGGTTATAGTTGTTACTATCTCTTGACAAGCTACACAGGTGCTTTATTCTTTATTCCAATGTGATGAGTAGGTGCTAATATTGTTTACTTTTTAAATAAATAAGCTAAGTGCATGACTTTATCTTAACTCAAAGGATGATATTGACCTGCCAAAAAAAGAATTTGCCTGTTCACATTTCCACCCTCCTTTGTCCTCTTCAGAATTTTCCAGTTAACTTGACTTTCATTGGCAGATCTCTGCACTTGGAAACTGAGTAGAAACAGGCATGTGAGCGAACACTGTATTTAGAAAGTTCAGGGAAATAAGTTCGTGAATCTCAGTCCCTAAATAGGCTGCAAATCCTATAAGAGTAAACAAAAAATGCACTGGCCCGAGATTCCCAGAGTAAAATAAAGTTAGCCATACTCACGGACCCTTTATGTATTTGATATGTTTATTCAGCAAATATTTATTAGGCTCCTCTGGAGCCACACACACCTGTGGTATAGGTATCCTAAAGCACAGTTATTGAAAATCAAATTGTAGAGGCAGGAATTTATGAGACTATCTCAGCCTCACCAGGTGCTAAAATTAAGTAATAGATTAAGTAATGTTTATCAGATTTTTCCTTTATAATAGCTAGAATATACGCTGAAATCAACTCTCAAAGCTAACCTAGTATGTTTGGGTCATGTTTATTTCATCCGGTCTTAAATAAAAGCTACAATAATGCATTAGCTTCCTGTATGAAATTTTTGTGTTCTCTCCACAAAGAACTTCAACTTTACAAATTTCAGTTTTCATTGAAAATACCAGTTTTTACTAACTCTATAGCCAAACTTGTAGCCAAAATCATTTTCTCATAGATGTCATACTCATATTCCTATACATGGCTAACTTAAATTTTGATTTGTTCTAGTTCATTCTATTTGCATTTTCAGTTCTTTTTCTCCCCTTGTGGATTAGAACATTTCATTCTCACTAGATATTGAAGTCAAGACTGAATATTCTGTAGTTCTTCTGAATTGAACATATCATTTGAAATTAGAACAGCAGGAAAAAAATTGTAGCAGGTACCACTCTATAATTTATTTCTGAAATATTCATTCATCAAGGTCTGTCTTAACTACACTCTCAGCCTAATGATCTCCCTCTCACTTCCCAAATCTTTCAATGGCCTCACTCCTTCTATTACTTTTTTATTAATTTTCTTATTGTTTAAAAAGGGGGGATTAAAAACTCACCATAAGTTTTATATGAGAAGGAAGGAAAGTATAGAGTACCCAAGACCTCACTATTCAACCCAAAGTTAGAAGTTTGTGATGCTCCTTATCTCTCTCCAATTCTACCTCTTACCTCCCCAGGACAAGGTAATCACTTACTGAATTTTTTTTCTGTCTTTCTCTTGTTTTTTGAGGAAGATTAGCCCTGAGCTAACATCTGCTGCCAATCCCCCTCTTTTTGCTGAGGAAGACTGGCCCTGAGCTAACATCCGTGCCCATCTTCCTCAACTTTATATGTGGGATGCCTACCACAGCATGGCTTGCCAAGTGGTGCCGTGTCCGCACCCGGGATCCAAACCAGCGAACCCTGGGCCACTGATGCAGAACCTGTGCATGTAACTGCTGCGCCACCAGGCTGGCCCCTGTCTTGTGTTTTTTTTTTTTTTTATAGTTTTACTAGTGCACATAGCTTTAAAAATGTATTATTAATTGTGACTGCTTTTTTGATCTTTATAAAATATCTCTGACCTTTTTTCCCTCAACCTGATATTTCTAAGACTCATCCATTCTCATGCATGTAGATATAGTTCATTCATTTTTCACTGCTGTCTGGAATTATTTTGTGAGAACAAACCATACTTTAATGATCTAATAGACTGTTGATGAACATATGAGTTGTTTCCACTTCCGTGCAGTTATGAACAGGGCTGCCGTGAGCATTCTTGGACGTGTCGCCCTGTCCGTGTGTATGAGGGATTTGCTGGAGTATATTATTGGGAATGGAATTTTGGGGTCCTGGGGGAGCTGAATGTTCATTTCACTAGGAAATGCCAAACTCTTTTCCAGAGTGCTTGTGTAAAATATGACTAGTGATTGTGTACTGAATGGTAGATGTTTTCCCTCCCCACCAGCACTTTGTAATTAGAAACAAAGCTCAGAATTTGGGGCCAGGACACCTGCTTGGGTGCCCTAGGAAGGCTACTAAACTCTCTTGGCCTCAGTTTCCTAATATATGAAATAGATCACAGGTTGTTGCATGGATTAAATGAGAGAGAAGAAGAGAGATAATGAGTGTGTCTATGTTTGTGTGTGTGCAGACATTTTACTCATCTAATGATATTATGTTTTATAATAAGTTGTTTTGTTTTTCAACTGAAATTCTTCCTGCTTATGTCACTGTTTAAAGCGTTTTTCTCTCTATCTTTTTTCTTTTACTCTTTTCTCTCTCTACTTGTGCTTTCTCCCTCTGGATTTCTTTTCATAATCTCCCCATCTCCACAATCCTCCTTTCTTTATCAGAACTTAACATAATGTAAAATGAGGCACATTTAGTTGCATAAGTTGACTACATTTTCATGTTTTCTGATCTTTGTTTTTCTGTTTGGTTGTTTGTTTATGTGTGTTTAATAAAGAGGTTTGTCTTCACCACTCTGTTTACTGGAGTAGAAACTCCCATCTGGAAGCTAGTGTCCCTGTGATAATAGGTAGTCCAAGAAAGATAAAGACAAACTCGGCTTCCAGTAACTTCAGAGATGTGTGTGTAGGTCTGCACCCCCCACACACACCTCCCCCGCCCCCCAGTGCAGTCAATAGGCCATATGGGAGTTCTTCAGTGCCTCACCTGTGACTGCTCTCCACAGGGCACATCTTGTGCTAGAATTCAATAACTTAGAGAAATAGCACCTTCCAACATCACAATTCTCTTTCAAATTTAGTCTTTTCTCAACATCATTTCATGAGCAAGGAGCAGGGGGACTGGTGAGAACCACTGACCTCAACCTTCTCCTCAGTTGCACTCGTGTCTCTTTATGAGCTTCTCGTGTTTTGATTTGTGGATTCCAACAACAACTAAAGCATAATAGCAGCAAGGAATCACTGTTATCCTCTCATGTTTGTCAGATGAATGCCCAAATTATGTAACTCCCTCATATCAACTCCTGTAGTGGGTCAAACGTTGTCCCCTGGACAAAATTCATGTCCACCTGGAATCTTAGAATGTGACCTTATTTGGATATAGGATTTTTGCAGATGTAATTAGTTAAGAGCAAGTCATACTGCATTAGGGTATGCCCTAAATCCAATGACTGGTGTCCTTGTAAGAAGAGGAAAAGACACACAGAGAAGCTCAGAGAAGACCATGTGAAGATGGAGGCAGAGATTGGAGTTACACCGCCTCTAGAGAAGGAAAGCTTGGGGCCAGCAGACGCTGGGAGAGCCAGGGGAGGAGTCTTCCTGAGAGACTTCAGAGGGCGCGTGCCCTGCTGACACTTTGATTTTAGACTTGTAGCTTCCGGAACTCTGAAAGAATAAATTTCTGTTGTTTTTAAGCCTCTTAGTTGATGGTAATTTGTTATGGCAGTCCGAGGAGACTAACAGGGGAAGATATGAAGCACACTCTGAGACCAAAAAGGAATAGAAATATATAAATATAATATATAGAAAATCATTTTGTGACTCTATTTAATAAAGACATTAATTAATGTGGTAGGGAAGAAAGCTCTAAACTGTGCATCTGAAAAATGTGTGTGGCGAGTGTTGGGACATGGGGGAGTATTTTTAACTCTGGACTTTACCCTTAAGCAAGAATCCAGAACAGCCACTCTGATGCCAATTGATTATTCCCCATTTTAAGTTACTCTTTATAAGCTTTTGTGCAGAGTGACTTTTTTCCTGCTGAGAGTTTGTTTGGTTCAAAGGCAAAATGACTCCCCTTAAAGGATGTCATTGGCGTATGCAGAACACATAATTCTTCACAACTCCAGAAATGCATTCCTTGACAATAGTTTATTAGCAGCGTTGAAGGCATAAACAGCTGTGAGTGACAAGCATCTGTCACAAACATCCAAGTTCATGGCACTGAGCTTCAAACTCTGGCAACCAGTGACAAAGCTGTGCCACACACTCACACAGGCAGTCTTCAAGCCCTTTATACATGGGTGAATCCAGGTGTGATACAAAACTTTTGCCTTTTAAACCAGATAAAACTTATTCTTTGAGATATCATGGCCAATCTGTTAATATGTAATTCATATTCAAATGGCACCCTTGGAACCATAATGGAATTTAAATTTGATTTGTTTGACAAATCTGGCCCCAGATGGAAAGCTTAATATCATCTCCCTCTGACTTGGAGCATCTTTTGGCTTCCATGAAAGAGAAGAAACAGGGAGTCCAAGTACATGCCACTGACAAACACTCTACAGCCCACTGCCATCCATGTGGGTGGGGGGTGGGGTGTTACAAAGAGGCATCAGTTGCAGTTAATTCTCATGAGGCACTGCTGGACTGGGAAGCCCCTGCTTTGGCCAATAATGACAAGGGTTTTGCTTGGAACTGTCCTTGTTGAATATGATCACTTTAATAAAATATGATTTAAGCATCTGATTCAGTATAAAGGTCACCAAAAATCACAGCAATAATGGGAAGCCCAAACCTATGCTTTCCAAAAGTTTAAATTTAAATGTTAAGCTCCCTTCCACTCCTTTCTGCACGTCACTCCTCCCCACCACCACAGGCAGAAATCTGGAACAATTGACCCACACTCACAATGAGGAAAGCAAAGCACTATAGTTCCTATATGTCATCTTAAGAAACTGGATATTTAAATGTCAGCTGGCACTAAACCAAATCTGCATACCTAGACTCTTATAAGCTAAAACTGGGCACTCTAGTCTGCACATCCAGAGAGGAGGGCAGCCAAGCTCCCCAGGCATGAGATAAACTGAACTATAGAGGTTTAACTTCCCTCTGAGCTAGTAGGAAAGGTTTGATTTTCTCATTTACTGTTTATTAAAACATCTCAGAGTAGGGGAAAAATGGTTTGGATTACTATCGTCTCAAATTCCCTATGAATGTCATTTTGCTCCTGTTATGACGTTCCTCACCTTGCATTCTCTCTCTCTGAAGGATTGTGATGATCACAGGCAGGCCCGTAAATCAGCCAACTGTCTCCTGAAGCTTGGGAGGCTCTGCAGGCATTAAACAGAATCCTTGGTCTGCTCCATCCTGCATTGTGGGTGGGCTCGCCAGCGAAAATTATATGCAGAGCTCACCTTGTCCCCTGGACCAGCACAGAAGCCTCACCTGGACACTTCCTTCCACCAAGGCCTGTGCAGGGGATTTCAGCTGGTCTCTGCGGTCAGAGCCTCTGCAGCCTCCACCTTTGTCTCTCTCTACACAGGATACACCTGGATAGACTACATCAGGGTTGGGCTTTAGGACGAGCTTCTCAAATAAAATGTAAATTGAAACTAAGAACCCACTCCTAACTAGATTTCCTAACATGATTCTATTTTCTTGCCTTTCTTGCTTCTTTTAGGTCTTAGTTTCCTCTCATCTTTGTGACCTCTTGTATTCCATTATGGTTACAAGCTTTCTAATCTCTTCCTAACAGCTTCTACTCAGCAGGGGGGCAGAAAAGGACCATGTTATAGCTGGCAACATAGTGGTGAGCTCTCTGGATTGTGGAGTGTTCTGTGTGCTCTGGTTCCTGCCAAGATTACTCCTCGCTCCTCATGAGCCCCAGCAGCAGCAACATGGACACCATCACTAGCAGAAGCATTTGCAAGTATCCAATTACGGGTTAGACACTCTACAAGAAAATTACATTCTCCCAGCACCCGCCCAGAACCAAAGTCTTGTCTCAGCACTTCTCGCACTAGCAGAGGGCAGTTTCCCTCTGTGGTGTGTAGCCAGTTGGGGTGATGAGCAATTCTCCCCCAAAGAGCCTCCCGAGACAGCTGGTGACCGTGGTAGCAGTGGCACTGCCTCAGTGTGCATGCTCATAAAAACGCGAGACTGAGGTACGCGTCTATGGCTGGGTTTGCCAAGCTTGTCTGCTCCAGCCTGTTGAGAACCTCTCAAGGGGCTGCTTAATCTCCAACCCCCTTCCCTAACAGTTCTTCCAACAGAGACGTTGAACATACTTCACCCAGCTGCTCAGTGATTAGCTATTTTCTCCCCAGTTGTAGAATAACCATACTTGGCCGTTGCAATATGTTTGTTAAATGTTCTGCATTCAGACCAATTCCAGTACAAGCTGCAGAACTCAGTAGAACTGGTAAGGTGTGAGGGTTGGGAGTGATGTCCAGAGGCAGGCCACGAGGCCATGTTACTTGGATGGCTCTGAAAGGCGTGAGTGAGGCCTCCACAAGATCAATATCCCTCCATGGGCAAATACATCCCAGAATCAGGGAGGGGGTGTCAAATAGCGGTAAAGTAGATAAAGCCCTTCTCCTCTGGGGACAAGCAACTCTTTGAGATTATAAGCCACAGGATTCTTCCAGAGTTTACATTTATGGAGGCTCTCTGACTGCACTGCAGCTTTTCTTAGTAGCTCTTTACTAAGTAGATTATTATAGAGCAGAGAGAAAGAGCGAGATGTTCCTATGTACAGTACAGACTTTGATTTAGAATTACCCACGTTGTCCAGGGCAACACAGTGTCTATATATGCTCTTAATCATCTCTACGAACTGGCACAGTTATTTTAAAAATCAACTGGTATAACTGACGAAATTGAACAAAAAAGCTTTGCGGCTCAAGTCAATAAGGAAGCACCCTAGCTTACACTTCCATAAATAGTCCAAAATATGGTTTTCAGTAATGTAGTCAGAGGATCTCAGAGCTGAAATGCCCAGAAATCTCCTGAGGAATCACAACCTATTTAAAACGTAGTTTACTAAGTACAGAATGCAGATGATCAGGCAGTCCATTTTTTAGTGATCATTGCCTGTGGCATAGCCCTTATTTCCTTTTGGGGTAAGACATCCTGTTTCTGAGAAGTGAAGTAGTAATAATGGTCTTCCTTATATGTGTTTCCTTCTGTGTCACAATTCCTTACTGTTTATCTGAATTTGCAGCACCAGTACTCTTAAAAACATGCCTATTTCATTCTTATTGAACAGCTTTTCAAAATTTAGGAGCAACAATCATGTCTTTCCTTTTTTCCTATGTTTTCAGATTAAAATACCCCAAATTCCTTCAATAACATTTCACATGATATCTAATTATGACATACCTATAACACTTTTCTTATTTTGGGAGGGGAGTTTCTTTAAATTCTACTTGGTCAATACTATTTTTTAAAATTTAAGCCCAGAAATAACTTCTTTTATTTTGAATTCTTTGGTTCTATACATGCATCCTGATATTGTGCTGACAATACATTTAGTTTTATATTCATAAATTAGTTCATGTCTATTGTAGAAAAATTGGAAAATGTATAAAAGCATCAAGAAGATAAGTGAATTTGTTAGAATAGAAGGTCAGTTCTTTTAGAAGACATAAAATAACAGAATAACAAACAAAAATGACAAATAAAATGATTGTAGTTTAAACAAATTGGAAGTTTACTTATTTTTTACATAAAATTCTGGGTAGGCACTCCAAGGGTACTCTGATAGTTCCCCAGTCAACCCAGTCACCCCTGTTACCCCAATTTCTATCACAGTGTTCTCTCTCATCTCCATGGAGCTTCCGTCTTGGCAACACTGGCTATTGTCATGATGTTTTAACTCCGGTGAAGAGGAGGAGAAGAAAAGAGACAAAGAGGACAGGTCAATTCCTCTTAAGCAGTGTTCAAATATCACTCCCATTCACAAATCACTGGCCAGAACTTGGTCATATAACAACACCTTGCTGCAAAATTGACTGGAAAGTGGTTTCTAGCTGTGTAGCCATGTTCCCAGCTCAAATTCTCCCATCTTGGGAGGGAGTAAGATGATGTCTTAATACTTACTATTAATGTTGTATTTTATTTTCCTTCAGAAAGTCTTCCTTTTTGATTTCCATTGAATTAGAATCAATTGGGATTTACAGTTAGATTTTTTTCACTCAATATCATAGAGTGGATATTTTCTTAGGTTGCTGAAATGTCTTTTTCTGAAACATGTCTACAGAATGCATATTGTTTAATTTAATGATGAAGTAGTGTTTATTTAACTGATTACAGGGTACTTTTCAGTTTTTTCTCCTTTAAATACTCAATATTAAACATCTTGACTCACAAATGCAAGGCTATACTTTATCCTTATAATAGATTCAGAGCAGATAAAATTCTAGAAAATGTTTATGAACTTTTTTAAAAAGAAAATTTTGCTTCATTTTAAAAAAGATTCCTCTTTAGCAAAGTTGTCCCAATCTCTATTTCTTCCCTAAGTGTATAAATTATTCTTTCGGTCTGCTATTCAAACGTAGCATCTCTCTAATAAAAATATCCTAGCTAATTTAATAGTTGAAAATGATATCTTATTATTAGTTTCGTTTGAATTTCTGAGATATCAAATATATTATCAAGTCTTTATTTGTCATTTGTAATACTTCTAGTGTTGTTTCACAGAATCATTTAGGGTCATGGCTCTGCTGTGCACCATATAGGAACTGTCCTGGTAAACTAAAAGCATCAACTCTGGCCTTTGAGGTTCTTCAAATATTCAGGGGAAGTAAGATAAGCAAGTAAGTCATGAGAAAATTCTTAAGTAGTTTTCAAGATACGTAGCAATGACTTTCTAAAGTCCCCTCTCTATTTCATCTGAAGACCAAAATCCTTACAAAGGCTTGGTAGATCCCACATGGCAGAGCTTCCCACACTCAGCCCTCATCTCCTGCTAGCATGCTGCCCTTCCTCCACTCCACTGGAGTTACTTAGCCAAGCTGTCTCCTATGTACTCATCCTGTGACTAAATTCTCTTCTGCCCAAATCCTCTGTGAGCACTCCTTCAATTCCTTCAGGATGCCACAACTCTCAAATGTCATCTTACCAGCAGAATGTGCCTGACCACCCCTGGAAAACAGCAGCCTTCCCCCCATTCCATCCTCATCCTCTGACTCCTTCCTCTGCTTTATTTTTCTCCATGCTCTTCTCAACCAACATATTACATATTTGTTTGTTTGTTGTGTGTTTACTGTTGCCTCCTCTAGAGGGTATGCCCCTGAAAATAGGAATTCTCTCTCTTTTGCCTATTGCTCACTGTCCAGTGTCTGGAAAAGTGCATAATGTACATTAGACTATAAATATATTTTTGCATGTAGGAAGAACATTAGAAGTCAGTGACAGGTCATCAAGAACTAGGACTAAGCCTTCACCAAGTCCTTGAAAGGAAAATACGGTTGGAATTGGAGCAGTATATTCCAGGTCTGGGCAAAGCACTAAGCAGAAAACTAAATACAACAATTGAGGAACAAGAGCTATTGCAGTGAAATAGTAAGAGGCAGAACAAATAGGTCAAGTTGACTTTGGTAATGGAAAAGCGTGGATGCCAAGCTGAGGCGTTTCAGGGCCTCTGTCAAAATCACAAACTATGAGTGATGATTCTAAATAAGCAATGAAACTGATTCCAAAATCCTCAGAGAGCAGCTTGTTCAAATTCAAATCATTCTTCTTATGAAGCCAGAGGATTTCCAGGCATAGATGTTTTTCTGGTGTTGCACACTTCTTCAGTGCATGTAACAAGTGATTATTAGAAACCTACAATTACATGTTTTCATTCTGTTAGTGAGACATCCTGGAACTTTCTGCCTGCTTCCTGGTATGTTGTGGGTGATGACGTGGTTCTTAGGTCTCCCAGGTGCAGCATATTCTTCCGATATGTTCCTTTGCATAATTGTCTGTTTTCCAGAGGGGCGTATTTTAATTTGAAAGCCTATTTGTTGACACCAGTGCTCGCCCTCTGCATTGTTACCCGATTCAGCAAAGGTATTTTTTGCTAGTCCATGCTAGCATTAGCAAGGCGGGTGGGGTATTTCACTATGTGGTTCTAATTGTGTGTGTGCTCCTTGTTTTATGGACGCTTTAGGGAAGAAGTTTCCTTAGAATGTTTCAGGCCTTTGGTGATGCTTTATTGACCGGAGCTGTTTTTCATTTTTTATAACTCTCTTTCCCCTTAAAAACACAGTGCACAACCAATGCTTCTTCTCCAGCTTGCTAAAATGTTGTCAAGAAAAAAATGAGTATTCATAATAGATGGAGATTTTATTGGAGAAAACTGCCATGTAAAAATTAGGCTTCGATATTTTTGACTCTTAAGGGATTATTAAAGTGAAGCTCACAGCTGTTTAATTTAATTTGCGAAAGCATTGGCCAAACTGACTCAGCGTGTGTCATCGTATTCTAGCCTCTTCGTAAACACCTAGCTACTCACACTGATCACCGATAAACCCTGACTTCACACACAAGTTTCCCAGTGAGACTGAATGATGTAAAGACTTATTTTCACTGCCATTTTTATAAGAATTATTCATAAAAGTTTGCTTACAGATTTTGGGATTGAATGACATTCATAAATAGATGAATCTCCCAATTAATTGAATACTTGTCTGATTATCTTTGGTCTTCAATCTTGATGTAGTATACTTATTTTCATATTTCTAAAGAAATAAGTTTTAAAGTCATTTTTCTTCCTGAAATGAACATATAGCAATGCAATGTACTTTTTTTTTTACAGATCTTCTGCTTGGCTCATGAGCTACCTTCTTTTCTTTCATTAATTATAATAATCTGTTTGATATTATTTGGGCTTATGTTTGTAGATGACCATATGAGCACTTGATAATGATTTCTTTTCCATTCTTCCCAATCCGTATATCTTATTTCTCTTCGTTTCTCACTCTGCTGTCCAGGACCTACACTTCAATGCTAAATAGAAGTGATTGTCTAGTTTTAGTCTTTTAAAGAGAATGCTTCAAATGTTTCCACATTTACAGTCATGTTTGCATATGATTTTGTTTATTTATTTACTGTAACATAGTTTTATCAGGTTAAGGAAGTTTTTCTCTGTTCCTTGTTTGATAAGTGATAATATCACGGATGCATGATGACTTTCATCAATTGATTTATTTATATCAATTATGAAGATTGTACTTCTGTTTTAATCCATGAATGTTAAAACTGATATTATTGCATTTTAAAATATTAATACAAACTGGCATCATGAGATAATCTTAAACTCGTAACTCATAAGGAAGATTTGCCTGTAGTTTTCTTTTGTTTTTTACGTCAGGCATTGAGGTATAATTTATAAACAATAAAATTTACTCTTTTTAGGGTGTTGGGTTTATGAGTTTTGACAAATGTATGCAGTCACATAACCACAATCAAAATATAAAATTTTTACATCATTCCCTCAAGAAATTTCCTTGTGATCCTTTGTAGTGAATACCCCACCCAAATCACCACCCCTGGCAATACTGATCTGTTTTGTGTCCTTATGATGTCGTCTTTTCTAGGTTTTCTTGTGGAATTATTTTATGGACTCATCCAGAAAGTAGCCTTTTGGGGAAATTTCTTTAAGTTAGCATGCTTTTGAGATTCATTCATATTGTTGAATTACCAATCATTATTTCTTTTAGATTGCTGAGTATTGTTCCATTGGATAGATGTACCCCATTTTTTAATGTGTGTACCCATTGATAGATATCTTTGTTGTTTCCAGTTTGGGGTGATTTTTTATGAAGCTACTATGCACCTTTGTGTTTAGGACTTTGTGTGAACATGCGTTTTCCTTTTCCAGGGGTAAAGACTGAGGAGTGGTGGGGCTGGGTTATAGGGCGGGATGCATTTAGCTCGAAGACACTGTCAAGCTTTGTTGCAGAGTGGCTGTGCCATTTTGCATTCCAACCAGCAATGCATTCTCATATACTGTATATAAGTTTCTTTTTAGATGTTGTATTTTTACTCTAAAATGTTATAGTGACCTTACATGGCTCCACATTTTAAACATTTCATGTATAGTTATTTTAACTTCTGTATCTGATGATTTCAGTATACGAATTCCCCAGGAGTCTATTTTTGTCATTTTTGTCTTTCCTGATTCTTACCGCTGGTCATTCATTTCTTTGTAGGTTTGGTATTGTTACGATAATTTTTAAGTTGTAAGTACATTTTTTATTTTTCAGAGGTTTCCATTTGCCAGTAATGCAGGCTTGTAGTCACCACTTTAGCTCACCTCCTGAGTGTTCACTTAATGAGGCAGTTTGTGTTTGAGCTTCACCTCCAAGGACATGCCCAGGTTAGTCCACAAATCAGAGTGCTTATCGGCATTTCCCCGGGACACACCACACTGCCAGCCACCTTTAGCTCATCCTGTTGCTGTTCCTCCTGTTCTGTTCCCTTCTTCCTCATCTTCCTCATCTTCATTTTCCTATTTCTACTTATGCTTTTCTACCTCGCTTTCTATTTTTTCTTTTTCTGGCCCTTGGAGATTCTCTATGACTCCACAATCCACAATTCAACTCCCATATAAGTGAGTGCTTCTGACTACAACTAGACTTGTACAAGACTTCAAAGCAATTTTATTCATAAGAGGAAAAACTTAGAACAATCTAATGCCCATTAACATAGGATGGGTAAATTAGTGATGGTGTATTCATAGGATGCAATTCTACACAGCAATGAAAAATAATAAATTATTGACACATCACTCTCAGAGATGTAATGCTGGGTGAGAGAAGTCAGACGCAAAAGGGTATACGTTGTATCATATCATTTATAGGAAATTCCACATAAGGCAAATCTAATCCTTGATGATAATGATAAGAGGACTTGTGACATTTGAGGTTTACAGACTGGGAGCAGCCAACTAGGAGCCTTCAGTGATGCAGGAAGTATTCTATATCTCAGTCTGGTAGGAAGTTATACAGTATAGAAATTCATTAAAATTCAGCAAGCGGTACACTTAAGTACTTTACTGATGTAGATTATACCTTAATAAAAAAAACCTATAACCAAAAAACAAACAAACAAAGTAATTTATAGACATGGGCATGTTTATAAAACATTAGATATTTAGTTAATAAGGGTAAAGAAAAAAGTAAAGCAGCAATCTATATATTTGTAAATGAATGCTTACTTGCCATATTCAATGATAGAATTCTTTGAACTTCGCTGATTTGCATTGTTTGAATATGAACTGTGTCCCTCTAAGATTTTATTCTTCTTTCAAATTTGAGAATCTTTTGTAATTGTGCCAATTTCAGCTGTGCAGAAAGTGAATGAAGGTACAAACATTTTCAGTGAATTCGAAAATTTGGAAATCTCCTTTAATTGAAAATTTGAGCCTTTCAGCCTTATGGAGACTCATGATAAGTTCTGATTCCACATGCTCACTTAGTTTTCTTAAAACGGTTTAGACACTGCGTGGGAAGAATTGTTAAACCAAGGAAGAGGTAATCAGAATACCATCTGTTTGGGGCTGTAGAATACGAGGCATGCTCTTCATTTTACTTCCATGAGAAAACTTTCAAATTTGTATATGAAACCACGTTTAGGTTTTACTGGGCACTAATGATTAACTAACCAGAGAATATTTTTAAAAAATTTGTTCCATAAAGTATACTTAAATACAATAGCAGAGGTAAAAATTGAAAAGAAAACAATCCATGATCAATCGTTAAATAAAGCAGCATGATCATTTTCTTAATTAGTAGGCGACTAAATGCATATATCACTATATAGATCGCTAATACAGGTCAGCAGTAGGTAAAGAAAATACAATTAATAACTAACAGAAGCAGGACAATCTATCTTAACCAGAAAGATCAACAGGACTGACTGGACTTGATTTGCAATAATTTGTTTTGTTTTTCTTCCCAGGGTCTTTTCATGTCACTTTTGAAACTATGCAGATGAGAAATCCTTTTTCCTATTTACTCCTGAGTCTTCTGGAATACCATTCCTTCTTCACTTTTTTTTTCCTGAGAACCAAATATTTTTCTTCAAACAGATAACATTTTCATGTGAAAAATGGGGAACACTTCACAAACATACTCTTCTACGTTACAGATTAGTTTTGCTTGCTTAGTTTCAGGGTGTGATATGTATATTGAATGTTACTTGAAATGATTATCATAGCGTAAACTGAACTTAGTTTATTTGCAATCCTGTACAAACACTGTCAAAATTGAATAACAATAATTTTAAAAACACCTTTAGAAAGTCTTTCAAAATAAAAATAACTATTAAAGTCTTAAATATAAAAGGAATAGACATTGCCAATCTGGCACAACCCTTAGGATGAAAGGCCCAGGCACTAATCATTGTCCAGTTAATTTATTTACTTTTCTTACCAAGTAGTTGCTACTTCTGTCTTTTTTTAAATGAAGAAAACATTAAAGAATTATAGCTTCTGTTGAAACTTGGTATCTATAACTTATACCTTGTGATGTTAATTAAAAACATAATTTTTATGTACTTATCACAAAGGAAATATCATTTCATTAAAATCCAATTAGATTCAGACAATATCTGTAAAGACTACGGAACCGCTGCTGTTTGAACACAGGCAGCTTTGTTCTGTTTTCATTACTTGAATAAAAGCAACCACAACAAACAATCAAAGAAAGAAATTTATTAATCTCTGAGGTTACAGATACACTTGCATTTTGAATGGTATTTTGTTAGGGAGGAAAACAACATGGTAAATTTCATGTTTCATAGACCACAATTTAGTTGACCTTGTTTCTAATTATTCTTATTTGTCTTTCTCCAAGGAAAATAACCTTCAGTCAAAAAAAAAAAATGATGAGACCTGGTTCAAAAGTTGTATTAGGGCCACTTCAAGATAAGCAAAAATTTATATGGCTACATCTTCATTAAAAAAAATGAAAAACATAAGCTAAAACCAGAAAAATTTCATGATATTTGTGGACTTCTACTTCACGCTACCTAGTGAGTTAATGGACAGAGACACAGAGAATGAAAACAAGAGATCTCAGGAGCTGACCTTTTGTGAGGGATCTGGACAAGCAGACCTGGAGCTGTCAGCACTGAGCACGTAAAGCCAGATCGAAGGGCTGTGCTGAGTTTCTGTGACAGGCTTAGCACCGAGTTGGCCATAAATGAGGAATTTAATAAGTACCTCGTTCACTGAGACATGTTGTAAACAAGGAGTGTACTGTAAATATTTTTGAGAGCTAGCACAGCAGTCTGAAGTGCTGCCTGCCTCTGGTTCAGAACGGTCGAGCCGTTAGCACAGCTTAACCACGGACGAACTGCGTTACAGTAGCCAAGCTAACCAAATGCTTGTGACTTTGCTTTCTTCATCTGTAAACTACTGAGAAAATGGAATCTACTTCAAAGAAGATTTGAGTATTAAATGAGTCTAAATATGAAAAGTACCTAGAATATTGTCTGACACATAACACTCAACAGACATGTTACATTTTATTATTACTTTAAATGCTATGGAGATGATGAGATTATCTGTACCTGTGAAGGGAAGTGGGACAAAGTAATTATCCATGTGATTTTATATGATTTTATGCAAAACATATTAATAATTAGAAGAGCTTTGGATTTGTTCCTTGAATTATTCAAATAAATAATTTAAGAAAACTAAAATTTTGCTTAATATACCATATTAATGTTATAATATTCTTAAATATACCCTGTGTGTACACTTGTTTCACTAAGGTTAGGATGAAAGACGGTGCACTGTATCCATAGTAGATACTCAATAGTGTTTGGGGAAGGGATGAATGGAGAAATGCTCAAATAAATGGAAATAGATGCAAAAGTTTCTTTCAATTATGTCAGTGAAACAGAGTCAACATAAAAATATCAATTTTTCCTGAAAAGTTCTGTCCTAAAAATGAACCAAATCTCACTGCTTTATTAAAAAATGATTGTGATGAGGCCGGCCCGGTGGCATAGTGGTTAAAATCACATGCTCCACTTCATCTGCCCAGGGTTTGTGGGTTCAGATCCCTGGTGTTGACCTACACACCACTCATCAAGCCACACTGTGGCAGCGTCCTACATGCAAAATAGAGGAAGATTGGCACAGGTGTTAGCTCAGGGCTAATCTCTCTCACCAAAAAAGAGAAAAAGAAATGATTGTGGTATATTTTAGTTTGAATTTTTAATGATTTATGATCTTTTTGGCATTTATTTTAAATAATTGCCAATTCTGAGCCAAAGATTATTTTCCCCAGGCTTTTATAAAATGAAAACCCATATTGTAAGTAAGTTTTTAGGGACTAAATCATAAATGAGAATTTAAGATGTATTTAAATATCATAATTTCTTTGGACTTCCAGTGGTTTCTGTACCCAAGGACTCATTGTGTTAGAACACTTACTGCATGCATTATGGTCATCTTCACAAAGCTATTTCTTGCAGGAGCCTGTGAATTTCTTGAATTGTTGCTTTCTGGTGGCAATTTTTGTTTGTGTTTTGACTTTTAATATTTATACTTCTCTTCTTCCTGGCACTTATACGGAGCTCAATAATTGTTTATTTAATGGACAAAGTAATTAAATTTGGCAACATTGACTGCATTAACCAGTGCTACTCAAATACTCCGCCCACTTTTTATTTTTGCGCATAACTGAGAGACGGAATGTGCTATCCACAGTGGGACTTTAGAGGGGCAGCGTATCAGTGGTAATGGAGAGCGTGGTATGGGTGTGAGAAATGGAGATCTCCTTCTCTCTTCTCCTAAAGCTGCTGATGTCCTCCTGCAGGTGAGCATGCCCCCACCCCCCGTGAAATGAGCTGCCTCACCCATTAAGGTTCTTATCTGTTTGATACTTCATCTCTAGCCGTTCCAACTGGCCAACTAGTCAGTACCTAAACCAGTTTCCACTGGTTTTGACAACACTACTTCCACCACTTTCAACGCCTTCTTGCCTCTTGGCTGCTTTACGGTTTCCCTGTTCTTCAAAGCTCGTTGCAAACACTTCTTCATGGAACTCATTGTGACTTCAGCAGAAAGCAACGGCACCATCTTCGAACTCTTAGAATACTTTGTCTGTCTTTTAACAAATTAGAAATTTTGTTTAACAAATTTGAAGTTATTTGTGTTTGTTGATTTTTATTCCTTTCTCACCTGTAAAATCTGAGGACAGGGATTGTTCCTGTCATAGACAGTGAAATGCATGATTAAATGAATACATTTGTTGACTGTGTTGAACATGGAAAACTATTAGAAGCCTGGCACAATTTACCTGTGCTTCCCAAATTAACAATTCACTTTAAGTTTTCAAACTCTGAAAGTCTTTGTAGAATTAGAGAACTTAAAAATTACCTAACGGATTTAAGTGTTATAAGATCTCATACTTTATCTTGTTCAACTCCCCAAGTTTTTGTAAAGAAATAAAAACTAGGATTTTAAGTGATTAACTCAATCTCACATAGGTGACGTTGCAAGTTAAATATATATAAACATAGAATAGTAAACAAGCAAACAACTTGGACACACTTCTAATGGGAGGCAGAGGACAGGAAAAATAAAACATACAATTACCACTTGGGAGAAATGTCATGAAAGAAGAGGACAGGTGACCAAGAGAGCACACAACAACTAACATTAACTTTGGACAAAAAGGAGACTTCTCTGAGGATGGAACTAACACTCCAGCTGAGATCCAAAGGACGAACAGGAGTCAAGTAGGAAAAGGCAAAGGGTGAAAGACAACCCATTTTTTATTATTTTGTAGAAATGGTAATTAAATAAGAGCCTGTACTGTGAGAAGTTATATTTTTTTATCAAGATAGAACATAGTCCAACACATTTTGACAGATTTTCCCCACTGCCATAGCAATATTCATAGCAGATTAGCGATATAGAGTGGTTTTCAATAAAATGTCAACACTTCTCATTACGGTGTGTTTAACAATGAAATCTCACTCGAGGAAAATATTGTGACTTAGATCTCTAAGGTAAATATTACGAAATGAGAACTAATGCTGGTTATTGAATGAAAGTACATCAGCATCATGTTTTTATTCTGCTAGCGAGCTTCCTTAGAAATGCATTTAACTATCAATTTTCATTCCTAAGAATTGGTGTGTAACTGATAGTTTTCATCAGTGTGCTTACATGATAATTTGATTATAGTGACATCATTTTTTGACATCTCTGTGAAAATTGTGAAATTCCCATAATAACAATGAATAATAAGGAAATGGTGAATTTCCAGGAATTTTACTTTGTTAAAATTTCTCTTTGAGCAGGAAAAGAGGAAGGGAAATAAATTTGTTTTGGAAGAATAGGTATATATGAATCATTTAAATATTTTTTACAAGTGCTCAACATGGCCATGATTAAACCAAAATGAATATGATTAAAATGTGCAGTTTCTCTTCATGCTTAACTTAATCAAAGCAGTTCTGAAAAAGTCATTGAAATAATAAAGTAGCATAAAAATAAAATTGAATATTGTAAATTACATTCTCTAAGAACTAAAAACTATAGCTAAAAATGAGCAATTACAATGGATGAAATTTAAATGACAACAAGACTTTTAATTTTGTCCCATTGGACCAGGTGTACCCAGTGTCTTTAGAGTGTATGCATACTGAGGAGCAGAGCTGCTGGTTATAGGGTTTGTGTGTGTTCAACCTTACCGGAAACACATTTTTCAAAGTGGTTGTACCAAGAGGCCTTCCCTCCAGCTGTGTTATACACAGCTCTGTTTCTCTGCATTCTTTCCAAAACCTAATATTGTCCAATTTTTCAATTTTTGCCAGTCTGGTTGGTGTAACATGTTATCTAACTCTGTATTTAATATACATTGACTGGGTTATTAATAAGACTAAGCTTGTTTCCATATGTTAATTGACTGCTGATATTTCTTCTCTGAAATTACTATTCCTGCACCATCTATTTGATGCAAGAAATTTTTCTTATTGATTTAGAGGAGTGTTTTTTCAAATATATTCTGATTACTAAACTGATGAAACCTGTATATGTTATATGTATTGCAAATACAGTCTCAGTGCCTGTCTTGTTTTATTACTTTCTGCATATTTTGATGACAAAAACCACATTTTAGTTTTAACATGGTTGAATTATTCAATGTTTTTCTTATATTGATTTTCTTTTTTTTGAGGAAGATTAGCTCTGAGCTAACATCTGCTGCCAATCCTCATCTTTCTGCTGAGGAAGACTGGCCCTGAGCTCACATCCATGCCCATCTTCCTCTACTTTATATGTGGGATGCCTACCACAGCATGGCTTGCCAAGTGGTGCCATGTCAGCACCCGGGATCCAAACCAGCGAACCCCGGGCCGCTGAAGCAGAACATGCGAACTTAACCGCTGCACCACCAGGCCCGCCCAATCTTTTTCTTATATTGATTTTACTTTTTGTGTCTTATTAAAAAAATTCTTCCTTACATCACCATCAAGATATTTTTCTGTATATTCTTCTAAAATTTATAAAATTTAGCTTTTCATGTTTTACTCCATTCTTAATTTATTTTTGTTTATATCATGAAGTAGAGAACTATTATATTTTTATTTTGAATATGGATAGCCAATTATTTCATCTCATTTATTGAAAAGCCCATCATTTCTCCCTATGAGGAATTCTGCTTCTCTTATAATTAGGTTTCTATATACGTGTGGTCTGTTTCCCCCTCCTTCCATAGTTTACTCCTTAAAGATATCAGGCTTTTGGCTTCAACTTTATGAGGAGAGAGGCATTTCCTCTCTGACCTCTCACTGTGCAGGGTCTCAGGCTTTGTCTCATGACCCCACACATTCAGAATCCCCAGCCATTTGGATTATAGTCTCCTGGGATCAGTGGATGCCCTCGGAACACTATCCTGCTCTGTTGCCAGTTTATCCCTTCAATTTAAGCTTTCTGCCTCCAAACATTTTTTTTAATCATTCCAAGTTTTAAAAATAGAGGTTTTTAAATATCTTGGGTTCTCTTGTAGGCTATTTTCCCACAAAGAATACAAAATTGTCAGAAATATCCACTTATTCCTTAAATGTTGGCTTTGTAAATAAATGTCAATTCTTTAGTTGCGATTTATGATACAGATTATTATAGCATGTTAAATTAACAATCATGTCTTACTTGAGAAAAATATTGTGGCTTATCATTATATGAGAATAACATAAAATAAGAACTAATGTTAATTGCTAAATTTTAGGAGTTCATTGAATGGTGGCCACTGTGACACAACTACATAATATCATTAAAAAAGGTAACTGGAAATTGTTTTCCAGGATTATAGAAGCCTTAGAAAAATATGAGAAATCTCTCCTGGGTTATATTTTACAAGCTTTTGAAACAACAGTTGACAACCATAAATAAATTATTATACATATGGTTAATAAGTAAGTTAAATAATTATTATATATATAGTTAATAAGTAAGAGGATGACTTTAGGTATTTTTTTCCAAATGATATAAAATAAACCTTTATTTTCCTTTCTGAAACCATATAGTATGGACTAATCATTTATGAAATGTCCTGAATATTCAAGCAAACACATAAATGTCCTCATTCAAGCCCTTATAAAGGACAGTTTCTATCATCTTCTGTGCTTCCCTGCCTCCAGGCTTGCATTATTTTAGCCTCACAGTGATCTTTCCAACAACAAATCTGAACCGTGTCACTTATTGTCGATGTCTCAGCTTTGCAACTCCTGTTACTCCCTCTCTCCAGACAGCTCAAGTAGTGAAGATAACAGAACGACTCACTGAATTGTCCCAAAACTATAATCCTCAAACTTTATCATACATGGCAAACAATTGTCATGCTTGCCAAGAGTGCAGAATCCCAGGTTCAGGTCCCAGAAAATATCATCTGGAAAGGTGTGGGGTGAAGCTAGGAATCTACCCATTTTTCAAGTAGAATAATACTAGAGAATCTGAACTCACTTTTTTAAACATCATACCTTGGAGTTTCCTGGCCCCTGAGGCCCCAGTCTCCTGAAAGAGCAGCTTATCCAACAGGATAATTAGATATTTCCAGGTCAGCATCTTCATTGGCCTCCCTTAACCCAAAACTGGACTTAAATTCCTTACCATGTTATAGGAGATTCTTTACAATATAAGACATTTCCTGCTATTTTTCTTTTGTATCCTTCCCACCATCTTTTCATCCTTTGCCATTTCTGCAATGGAAACTCTTCAGGTGCAACTTTTCAGTCAAATATCCTTTTGTTCTCTTACTCATCTCAGGGACTCATTTCCAGGTTTCAGGTAAAAGGTCAAGCATTTTATTATCTGGTGTAGGAGGTCAACTTGCCTTCATTAGGCAGACTAAAATTCTCTTTCATCTGTTAATATTATATGTTAAATATATAGATAAAATATATATTTTATTTAGTATACATGCTAATAGTATGTTAATATATACTATATCTAATATATCTAATATATATAGTAGTATATATACTAATAGTATAGTAATATATACATCTAATATAGAAAATAATATTATATATCACATTCTCAATGTTTATTTACCTATCTCCCTCATGAATAATAAAGTATTGAAAATGAAAGTCATTTATGTATATGTGTATATATTATTACCAAGATCAACAAAATGTCTGGCATAGAGGATGCTTTTAATAAATATTTATTGAATTAATCACAGCCCAAAATATTATCTAGACTCATCTCACTTGCCCTTTCAGATCTAGATAATGTTGAAGTATCATGCTGTTCCCAAAATTTCTGCCCATTTCATGGGATTTTAGAACCTCAAAATCTCTGCTGTCTCTAAGCTCCTGCCTGGGTTGAATTAAATTTTTTGGTCCTTACTCTCCAATGTGCACTGTTGTCATTTTATCCCATCAACCCAGATGTGGACTCACCCTCTTTCTTTGATTTATACATATATACAACACACATACACACACCCTGAAAGGCCTGTGTGTGGCTATCGGGCTTTGCAAAGTATTTGGGGAACATGTGGGGTGACATGTAGGACTGAAAATCCTACATAGTATTCTATTTCTAAAAGGAGACACTGCGAAATTCTTATTGGTTGTAATCATCATGTAGCTCTACCCTCTCTTTATCTGGCATCTCTTCTCACTTACCCTCCAGTACCTTTCTTACCCCTTTCCTCTTGCATTTGTCCAAAGAACACTGACTCCTTATTCTAATCATCTGCCTCTAATCCTTACATTTGAACTCAGCTTATGCCAATTCTCACATAACCCATTCTTTATAATAATATTAGCATATATGCTATGGTCTGAATCTTTGTGTCCTCCAAAAATTCATATGTTGAAATCCTAACCCCCAAAGATAATAGGATTAGGAGGTAGGGCCTGAGGGAGGTACATAGGTCATGAAGGTGGAGCCTTCATGAGCAGGATTAGTGCCTTATAAAAGAGACTCCAAAGAGATGGGTAGCCCCTTCCACCACTTGAGGACACAGAGAGAAGTCCCGGCTGTGAAACAGGAAGAGGGCCTACACCAGAACAGGATCATGCTGGCACCTTGACCTTGGACTTCCCAACCTCCAGAACTGTAAGAAATAAATTTCTGTTGTTTATAAGTCACCCAGTCTGGCATTTTGTTATAGCAACCTGAACGGACTAAGACAATATATTTGCTTATATATTTATACTGCAAGCACTATTCTAAGCATACTTGTCTATTTCCCATAAACATCTGGGTAGATACTCTCTTACATTCCCATTTTACAGAAAAGAAACTAAGCGACCTGCCCGAGGGTAGACAGCCACAAGTGGTAGAGCCTAGACTTGAAGCCCAGGCTTCATTCCCTTGATGACTTTACTTTCCTTCTTACTATGTCATCAGAGTGATGTTACTGAGGCCCCCATCCTGTAACTTCCAATGTCCATTTGATATACTGGGATTCTGATAGTCGTACTGTTGGGGCCCACAAGGATTACCCCCCCATCTCAGCTTGTCCTCCTCCTCCTGATGCCTGAAGTCCTGCACATTTGCTAACTTACTACTTTAAGCTATCATTCTGTAAATACCCTGGTTCCCTATTGTATCCCAAGTCTTAGCTCTTTTAAGTAAAATACTTGCCCATTGGTATCTTTGCCTCCTGGATTCATGGCTGCTGGCAGGCCTTGTTCTGCCATCATTCCTTGCACTCTAGAACCTGAGTGATTTTATGATTCCTCATAACTTCAGCTGGTTGGGAGTGTTGTATAACTCATAAACTCATTGCAAAGATTCACTACCTTTCCCGACTGCTCACATCTCCATACACTTCAGCTTCAGACGTTTAATACAGTCTAAACAACAATTTAGGCTTGAGGGCACAATTTTGGCCATCATCCAGGTCTGGCCTGTATATTTCAGTGTAAGCCTGTATCCGACACTGTAACAACAGATTTTACTACCCCATGATCCTACTCCTTCTGTGTCTCAGCCTTCCACTCTCTTATACTTCTGATTCTGCAGAATCTGGATTAACATATGAGATCTCCCTGTATTTATCCTGAAATAGAACCATCTGTATTCTCTTCCTCTTCCTATGTGCTCTACAACTGAATATTACATTAATTTTAATCTTGTATAATTCAATATGACTTCCTTTTGAAGGGTTGATATTTTAATTCAAAAATTCATTAAACACATATTGAGCACTCAGTGTCGGGAACAGTAGACTTTAGCTTACTTTTCTGTTTTCAGAGCCACAAATCAAAGCCTCGCTCTCAGTCTCGGAACCCACCACTCCCACTGATATTTATGCTCAAGAAAGTGATGCCACAATATCACATTTCTTTCCAGTAACTTGACAGAAATGAAGGGTCTCAAGCAAACATTTAAACAAAAGTTAATCACAGGGACGTTGGCAAAGGCAAGGCAAGAATGCAGAAGGAAAGTGGCTTAGAAGAATAGCAGATGGAATGGGTGAGTGACGCCAGCAAAAAAGGAAGCTCCGAGAAAGACCTGGAGCGGCCTGACAACAGGAGAAGCAAGGGGCCCCGGCTTAGCGGGTCGTCCAAGCCCAAAACTCATATTTGCTTGGCCAATAAAAAGTATCACTTAACATTACACTATGAAGTAAACAATAAATAAATAACAAAAAAAAGAAAAGCAATTTAATCTTTTACAAGAAATGTATTTGTCTATGCAGTGGGGAAAAAAAAGAGAAAAGTTGATAGTATAAAATAATAGAGAGAATAAAAATTGTGCTTAGCGACAAGGCTTGCTTTGCAGAGTGCCCGGGAACACCGCTGCTGGAGCCAGGTGGCTTGGATTCAAATGAGACTCTTTTACTTATTGTTTTATTTTGGGGTAAGTCATTTAACCTCCCCAGTCTCAGTTTTGTCAACTGTAAAACAGGGAAAATCAGAGTGCCTCTCTTCTAGGTTTTGTTACGGTTAAACAAGTTATCATCATACATCACTTTAGAACAATGCCTAGTGTTTCTATCAGAATCAAATGTAGAAAAATGCAACATATGTTTCAAAAGCAACGACATTCCATTTATGGAAGCTCTGTAGAGACTAAGGCCACTTGAGTCTCATAGGATTGCCGAGAGAGGGGAAAGGGGACAATATCATCTTAAAAATGAATGGAGCCTTTTGAAAAGGAGGCAGATCTGGTAATGTTGCCTCAGAAAAGAAAAGAAAATTAAACCATATTACGTATTTCCCGTTTTGCTTCGCTGATATTACAGCTGGAACAAAGGAAATCCTACTATGTAATATTTTAAGTTGCACCTTTTTAAAGGAAATTTTAAAAGCCACGTATGACTGAGACAGGGATACTGTGTGTTTTCAAGCAAAATACTTTTAAATCCTGCGGCTTTTTTTCACCTATTGAAGCAAAACTATTTTAAAGTATACTACTTTAAGATAGTGTTTTACAGAAGTTAAATAATTTTGCAGGCTCATATAGGATGTGAATTTTAGATATCCTCATGCCAATAAATCATGAACTGCACCGTTAAGGTTCTGTATGCTAAATAATTCTCACTTTGAGTTATTCACACCAATCAGAGAGAGAAAAGCAGATCCCCAACTCTATTTCCCAAACAGTGGGAGAGAAGCCACTGAGGCATCAGCCATGTTTTCTAGCACTTACAAGATCAACTTTAATTGTTTCCAGGTTTCACATCGCTTCCAGTTTTACAAGGTTAAATCTAGATAAAGTGAATCAGCGCATAATCTGGATTTAAAAAGAAAAAGAAAGACAAAACACATCCTACCCACCTAGACAACACTTTATTTAAAAGATGCTGATTCGCACAATATCAACTTTTACTCTTCTCACTTTTCACTGGAGGTATAAAGGCTGTATCCATTAACGAATAAATGAATATACACATAATTATCTAACTCCAGGGAAATAAAATAGGAAAAATGCATTGGTTCTCCTAGCTTCAAAAAATTAAAATTAAAATACATGCAACTAAAAACTCTTCTTTTTCTGCTTACAAGAATAACACCCCTGAGAACATCACAAACATAGGATACAGTTAAATGATGACAGCACATTGCACCACCAGACAGGAGAGCAGGTTGTTGAAATGGATAGTTACAGGAATTAAAGAAGTTTCTGTTGACAAAAATCTTGATAAATATAAAAATAGGGGGAAAGGCTGCTTCCAGAATCCCCATGGTAACATTTATGCACTGAAACATCACTATGTGGCATATTTAGGAGTTTTACGCATCCCAGAGTCCTTTTTAAAAATGTATATAATTCCCAGAAAGTGATTACAACTTCAGCCTTTAAAAACGAAATGCTTAGTTAATACAAAAACAGATAAATATATATGTATAAATCATATTTACGGAAGACAGACATACATATGTACATATTTGAAAGGAGCATACGATAAAATCTGCTTTCCTTCCCTTCTTTTCTGGGTAAACACACTGAAATTCTCAGAGGCTAAGTGCTAACAAGAACTTGACACAGGACAAGCATCTGGAATGTGTCTAAAGATCAAGGCCTCCAAATTCAGCCGAGAGATACCCAAGAATTAATTCACTGGACTCTTTTTCACTTACAGACTCCCAGAGGAGCAAAGGAATGTTGAACCTAGAATCTCCCTTAATCTAATCTTGTTTCTCACCCAAGCCAACTGAGATCAGGAGAAGTTAAATAATTTTGCAGGCTCATATAGGGTGTGAATTTTAGATATCCTCATGCCATAATTTGTAATATGACGTCTTTCACTTAGCATAGTGGCTGACCAAACAGGTATGGGAGGTGTACTTAGGCAATAAGAAAAAGAGAATCGCACACATATCGAGGTTGGCAGACTCTGTGAATTTCAAATTTGACTAAGAATTTTACTGTAATTAAAAAAACTTTGTAATATGTATATATAAATAAAATTGTTCTTCCTAACTATGTTCCAATATATCTTTTTCAAACCAAGAGCCTGCATCATGGTCTACTGTGAGATGCTCGAATCTGTACCATTCAATGAGTCACCAGACAAGCTGCCTTCTCTCATTCTCACCACAGTTACTTAAGAGAGAGTGCAACTAGACAAGAAAACTTTCAAAGAGGGCTTAGAGCATAGTGGTTAAGAGGGAGGGCTCTGGAATCAGATCCAGACTAATTCCTGGCTCCAACTTTTACTAACTAGTATAATCTTGAGCGAGTTGTTTACCTTCTCTGAACTGCAACACGCAGTCGGTAAAATGGAAACAAAACATCCCTGACTCAAGGAAC